>NC_140203.1:23602364-24047364 GCF_965226575.1 Pagrus pagrus
AGCATCATGGCAGATTCTGCTGTGTATAAATCATCTGAGCAGACATTGTCTCTCTCAAACCACATAAATGACTTGAAAACATTAATAGTCAAACACAGAGGAAGGAAGAAATTAGCTTTCATTATTGATCTATTAGATATTTAGAAAGTCATGGCTTTACATGTGTACAGATGTTATTTAACAACCCTCCATCTCCCTTACCAGAGGTTCTGTGTTGCTTAATACGTCAATAGGTCTAATTAAATTACTCCAATGTTAATATAGACAACAGCTATATATAGTATGGGCAGTTAATGAATGTATTTATTTATCTATTGAGTGTCTCTGACTACTTGGCCACATATGTTCCTGAGGAGAGGTGTTTCCAATTATGCCCTGGGACTTGCAGTAGGGTGCAGTTGGCAGCTCTAAAAACTGCAGCTGGCTTGAACTCCTGACATTGTTGCCCATGCATGCAAAGCGGACGCAAATCTAACCTGCACGCATTGTGCGGCAATCGATGATCGATTCTGTGCAGGCTTGAACGAGCCTTATGATTATGTCACCATCATAGTTTAGCATGTTGGTGATCATCCAGGTCATGGTAATTCTAGTGCTGGACTTGTTTCTGTTACTTGAAGACGTTTCACCCCTCATCCAAGAGGCTGCTGCATTTATAGTTGAGCATGTTAGCATGCTAACATTTGCCAATTAGCACCAAGCATATGAAACATCTGGCTTATGAAAACACTATTAGTTTTGCATGTATTTGATCATAAAGCAAAGGATGATAGTGGTAAAAATGGATATTTTGACCTGATCTTTGTGCAAGCCTGACCATGAATGTGATGACCCAACTGACAGACCAACATTGCCATCCACAGAAACTCATGGCTAGCATTTCTAAAAAGCATCTACACTGTACATATAGTTTATTTTTCAAACGAAAAGTGGATTTCTTTAAATAACAAGTTGATTCACTCCAAATGCAGCGAGAAAACAACTACAATGTCTGCTGCTCATTAACCTTTAACTTTTATAGGTTAACATGCGCATTCCTTTCTGCTGGTCCAAACAGCAACACACGCGCGCACACACACACACACGCACACAAAATACTGCTCTAAGGCAGACGAAAAGCAGTGTTTCGCAGCAACTAATGGTTTTAATAATGTGTGTTTGTATGAGTTTGTGTGTGAGAGAGAGACACCAAAGCACTTTGCAGAGATTGCAGGCAGCTGCTGGGAAAATACCTTAACACACACACACACACACACACACACACACGCACGCACACACATCGTGGCCTTTGAACAACCAGATGTGGCTGTGCAGCAGGTTGTGAGCATCAGTGCACCAAAAACAGGGTGAGAGGAAGGCTGGGTCTGAAGCTAAACCAGTTAATGGAATACAGATTTCCTCAACCTGCTTCAGCCTGAAGACACACACACACACACAGAGAGAGAGAGAGAGAGAGAGAGAGAGAGACACACACACACATATACAAACACATGCAGTTGTCTTCAAGGTAGAGGGCTGAGCTTAAAAGGGTAATTCCTGTTTATTTTAACTTGAGTCATATTTTTGTAGTTTTTTTCCAACATGTCTACCAACACTCATCGAGTCGGTGAGATCTGCAAACGCAGCAAGATCACCAAGGATGCCTCAAGAGACATGAGCCGTCAGACAATCAGACTTGTAAACAACCCCAGGCTTAGTGTATTGCGGAAAAGAAAGCTAAAAGAAATGCTAAACATGTATCCAAACTGTCAATCACAGACATCCATTATAGTTTGAAAGAATCTCGAGGGAACACTATGACCTACAATACCAGGGTCATGTGACTATTAGGGGTAACCAAGCTAGCACTACAGCTAGTACAGGGTTAGCCATCCATTCATCTATTTGTGGCAAACAGCCACTATATCGCTGTATATATATTTTTGGGGCTGTGCAGCGTTTCCCACACATAGACTTTTATTGGGCAGGCTGCCACACAGAGTGACAGAGAGAGGAGTTTTACAGCATCAGCCCTGGTGTTAACGTCTCTCCTTTAAATGCACACTAATTGTGATGTGACCTCTCTTGTTTAACATTGTTTTGTAAAAATTGTGTTAGTGCACCTGGTTCAGTACCGGGCTCAGGTTTGGATAGTTTCAAGAGGCTGCTCTATTAACAATAAGCCTCCTCCACCTGCAGCTGATGTGTGCTTTTGGGCTACTTTATAAAACGTATCTTTCGGCCACCGCCACAGTTAAGGTCTGTGGGAAACACTGTAGTAGGCTAATCCGTTAGCATGTCTATACTGCCAGCTGAGTGACCACTGGATATGAGAGCTGTGACTGTTATTTCTTTAAGACCACACTGGCTGTGGGTTTGATTATGTTTTTATATAAATAAACCAGGCAATAAACATATTTTAATAGATATCGATTATTAAAAATGACATTTATCATCTGTTTACTATGGTGGCATTGAACTGTGGCCTCTCCATCAGATATTGCTCCAGTATTTTGCTCGGCCACACACTCACACACTCAGTAATGATAATACACCTGCAATACAGAAATTGTTGACATTGTTTACACTGAGGAGATCCTTAATGCATTCTCAGATGAAAAATCTGATTGACCAGAAGTTGTTTGCATATAATTGTGGAGGGTTAAGTTATACTTAAAGGGGGACAGCTTTGCTTTAAGTCTCTGTTTACCCTTAAAAACAATGACACATGAGAAATTTGCCTTTGAAAAATCCCAGTGTAACATGTGAAGTGAACACTTTCATGTGTGTGGCTTGTGTATTACATAAAAACAGGAATTAGAGATTATAAAAACAGGTAAATCTTGATTAAAGTTGTCGGTGAGACTTGAACAGAAGATAATCACATTATGTAGTGATGATCTTGATAAGTCTTTCTGCACAGAGGTACGTCTATATCTCCTCTCACGTTTCACCTCTCAGTAGAGAACAAAGCAGTGTAAATGAAAGTCCACACAATCATTTAAAACTTATTTCGAGGTATGTATTCACATAGCTCGTTCTGCCGGTGAGAGAGAGGCAGGAGAGAGGGAGCGAGAGGGGAGTAGGTGTCGATGCACTGAGCTCAATTGTGCTGCAGGACATAACACACTTTACATGTGAGTTTTCATCTGTGTCTTCTCTACATTTCGTCAGTTCTCCCCCTCTCATTGATGCTCTTTGTGTCCCTACTGATTTTGAAATGCTGTCTGCTTTTGTTTTTTTTTCATGATGCTCATCCTCTTTATCGACCTCCCTTTGTTCCTTCTTCCTTCTCTTCTTCTTTTTCTATGATCTTTTACAACCTGACTCTTCCTTCGGTCAGTTTAGCATTGCTCTCCTACATGTTGATGAACAGTTTAAAATAAAAGATTATCATCAGAGATATCATCTTTTTATTCCACGCATTCTTCTTCTGGTAGGATCTCTTATGGCATTCAAGCTTCACCCCCAGAACAGAGCCAGCTTTCCTCCTTCTCTTCCTATTGCTCCTCACTTTCTCATCACACTTGTCCACATCACTTCAATTGTTTTAGTCACATTCTACTAAATCCTCAAAATGCGATTAAATTGCACAATAAATGCATTAATAAACCCAACTACATTAGAACTAATTACAGGAACAGGATCTGTTTCACAAAAATGTAGAAACACATTCTTACTTCACAGGCTCAAATGAACTTCCACTGACTTATTAATTACATTTATGAAGGCAAAGAGAAAGTGTATCAACAGCAGCATGAGAGGGTGAGCAGCAAAAGAAGACAAAAGCTGTGAAAGTGAGACTTTCTCACCTTAAGAATCTCTTTTTAACAAAAGAAGAATAAGGTGTTAAACTGTCATTCAAAGTGAAAATTGCTCAAACATTTTGCCATAATCATGCAGCTAAGTTCAAGTGAGAAATCTGGAATCGTGTTAACTTCTTTTTGAAGGTCAGACATCAAAACTAATAAAAGTTTGCCATTGCAAATATTTGAACTTCTGATTTAATGACACTGTTGTAAAACAACTGGAAAGTATATAAAAACTGCTACAATAGGCAGCAATTGAACATGTCGGTCCAAATTTCCTTAAACAAATCAAGTTAGCTTCTAAGTCTGAAAATAAACAGTTCGAAGAGGCGATAAAATGTTCCCTCTAAGCTTGTTATCATTTCCTGCAGCGAGTCAGCGAGCTGCAGCACACCTTTGGGGGAAACTTGGCAAAACTGATGAGGAAGGTGTGAAGACACAAGGAGGAGAGGGGGGAGGAAAGAGAGACTCCCTTTGGGTAAATTTTCACCTCTGATCAGGGAGGAGGGTGAGAAAAGAAGAGGGAAAAACTCAAGAAGAGAAGACGAACAGGAGGGATTGAACGAGCGCATGAAAATCTGAAGACTGAGCAGAATAAAAAGCTGTGATGTGAGCTGATAATTTGATCTCTACTGGGGAATTATTTATTTCCCCTCGATTATCATGCTGTTGTGAAGTTGTCAGAGAATAATCGTCCACACTGCTCACCTGAGTGGAAAACTGTTTATCAGTCTCTAATAAGAAGGTAGCACGTTTTACATAAATAAACAGATTTCTTCCCACAAGCTTCTGGCTGTGAATTGTTCTGTATGTTTCTGCCATTTACAAATGTGTTGGCTGTTTTCATCCACAGAGGTTTGAAAACCTCCTGAACTAGATTTGTATCATAGAGAGGTCCTAATGGTGTTATTAGCACTTTACCTGTAATTGAGCATATTCTTGACCTTGTAAATAGTAGTTTTACAAATAAATCGAGACTTTATGGGGAACTACCGTTTTTTACAAGCTGGACCTTTTTTCTAGCATAAAATACGATGATTTACTCACCCAGATAACTTTGGTGTCATTTGAAGTCGTTTGGACGAAATTAGATCCAGTGTAGCGCTGCTATATCCATATAATGTGAGTGATCCGGGCACCGAAGCGCAGCCTCTATATAACACATTATCTGCCACGAAACTAGTTCATTTCACCAATATTTTCTCATGATACGCTAGTGCTATTCCCCTCTGAGTCCGGGCTTGTCTGTTATCAACATCCGGGGTCAAACTAGCAGTAGCAGCTACAGGTAAACAAGCCGGCTGTCGCGGGTGCGTAGTAGGGGTAGTAGGTTGCTAACAGACAAGCCCGGACTCAGAGGGGAATAGCACTAGCGTATCGTGACAAAATATTGGTGAAATGAACTAGTTTCGCGGCAGATAATGCTCATAGAGGCTGCGCTTCAGTGCCCGGATCACTCGCATTATATGGATATATGTGGCGCTCCACTGGATCTAATTTCGTCCGAACGACTCCAAATGACACCAAAGTTATCTGGGTGAGTGAATCATCGTATTTTATGCTAGAAATAAGGTCCAGGTTGTAAAAAACGGTCAAATCACTAGTGCAGGCAGATCCCTCTTGTGTTTGTGTGTCGCTCAGTCGCTCACAGCAGGATGTAAATACCGGTGTGGATCTATCGCGAGTTCTCGTTGATCTTGTCCAGCGCGGCTTCCTTAATGCAATCGGCTGTGAGGGAGACTTGCGTGCACGTGGGAGCGTGCCTCCAGGCAGATATAACATAGTGACTGTTTAGGCTAGAAAAATGTACTAAATGACGTCGTTTCGAGTAAACTCTGGATGTCGCCACTTCAGGACACTTGGATTGCAGCGGACGAGCAGTATGGAGGAATATTACAAAGTTTTTGTGTAGTTTTATGGACCTTTTTGTCTCGGTCACCATTGACATCAGTTATATGGATGTTTGCTGCAGGAGTGTACCCAAGTGGGTCTCCAGCTGCACTTTGAGGAATAAGAAACTACACCGGACTTCTCATCAGCATGAGGTTGAGTCGATAATGACTGAATTTCGTTCTAGTGAACTATTCCTTTAAGGCTAGATTAGTTAGGTAAACGCAGTGAGATTCTGACTCCTCAGTCATTTATTAAAGCAGAATGGGTGGTTTTGACATGGCTACAAGGTCCAACAAACCTTTTAATGCAGAAGAGAGTGGGAGTCAGCAGTTGAGCCACTGACACCTAGCAGCGCTGCTCCTGAGACAGTGAAAAGTTGTAGACAACCAGGCTAAGCTACCTGAATCTAGGATTAACCATCACACGGCCAGAGGAACAGCAAATGCCTAAGAATGTTGTGGCTTTGAAGTTCTGAGCAATGACAGCATTAGCTTTTGTGTTTGTGACGCCATTTGCTCACAAAACAGCTGAAGGACAGATTATTGTTTGTTGGTACTACAATACCATAATATGGTCTATGGTGTGGTAATGAAGTCCTGAAGTATATAATAAAATAGTTCTATAGGTTAATAATGTATTTCTATACCACAATGACAATCTGTACTTATAATAATAATCTAATAATGTGATCTTTTATATATGTTAAGCTTTTGTCCACCTGAAGCTCAGTTCATCACTCTGTCAGTCTGTCAAACAGAACTTTATTAAACCACAGACAAATTACAGGTTACAGAGCATCTGTGTGTGTGTGCGTGTGTGCGTGTGTGTGTGTGTGTGTGTGTGTGTGTGTGTGTGTGTGTGTGTGTGTGTGTGTGTGTGTGTGTGCGTGTGTGTGCGTGTGTGTGTGAGATGTGATGTGAAGTCCATATGAGAGCTCTAATAGAGTGGAGTGTGGGATCAAAGGGCTCTGCAGGCAGCCACTGTGGTCTGGTTCACCACCGATACTGACGTCAACCCACAGGGAGATGATGGGAGAGAGGGGTGAGAGAGGGGAGAGAGTGGGCTGAGGACTACCCAGGCACTTCATCAACACACGCACACAACAGCATTTTATAGTCTACGACTCTTATTTTCTCCAATATAAAATGTTTTTGGGGAGAAAGAACCTCTTAGATTCAGTGAAAATGTAAAATTGAAATGGTTATTTTATATTTACTATTTTTGTATTTTATCAAGATTCAGTGTTTGTATTATAAAAATCTGCAGACGAATATAGTACAGTTGAAAACATTCATGTAACTAAAATGACTAAATTTCTTAATCTCAAAAACATCCATTCAACACTCACTTCAGTTTCTCCATAACTATCAGAGAAGGAACACTATCAGATCTTGACATCTTGTTAAAGACTTGCTTTCATTTGAGAAATTTTAGATATTCCAAAGATATTCCATTTTTTCTTTTTTCGTCACTACAGTATATGTCCTCAGACATTGTCACCGGTTTTCAATTTTCCTCATTTGCGATGTATTCTGGAAAGATTCTTTTACCACTGGTTTTGGTTTGGAGTCGGCAAGTGGAACATCTCAGTTTGTAAGAACATCTGGAGGGCTGAATGACCAGAAACCTACCATTTCCAAATAAGGTGAACCAGAGGGAGAGGAGCTCAAAACTGGTACTAAAAAAAACACAAAACTGTGAGGCAGGACAAGAAGACACTCAAAAATACACATAAAACATACTGAAACACACAAACCACACAGTGAGATGTCCAATGAAAACACATGCTGATACACACACACACATACACGCACACACACAATACTGTCCACAGGTGGCTGCTTGGAACCAGAAAAAAAGCTGCTTATTTTAGATCCTGTCACTCTGGGCCCCTGGGCATTCACACACAGGCACACACGCACACACAGGCACACACACACACACACACACACACACATACACAAAGCACGCACAAATCAATCCACGAATTAAATGAAATTACCTGTAGATGCACAGCTACTTGTAAGTGTGTAATAAGTCCAATTTCTGTTTCTCATTAATACAAACTGACTTATTCTCTTGTACAGATTGTTTTCTTTTACAGAAATGTGTGGCCTTGTGTTTGGAGAATCAAGCTTTGACTAGAATACAATGCAAGCAACAAGAATGCCAAACCAGTGGCCGCAGTTCGAGTCTGTGTTTCAACATTTTAAAGTGTGAAACCACTTGATATTTCCAGCTGTGTTTGTGGTGAAATTAAAATGATATCTTTGACTGGAGGTCGTGCCATCATCAGCCATGTTTGTTAAGGCCAAACCAGGTGTTCTCAACGGGACCTTGGGGAAAACTCCAGGCATATTTGTGGTGACCAAAACAGGTATTTTAAGCGAATACATGATGTTTTCCTAACCCTAACCCTAACCGAGAAAATACAAGATTCAACCTAAAGAAACATAAAGTTTTTACTTTTGCATAAACATACTTTGCCAACATTTATTTTGGTGATTGGGTTGGGACATGACATGTTTTTTGATCACTGAGTGCCGCAAAACATAACACAGCTACAGTCCATAAATCTTGATGCAGTTCCCGCTGACCACCAATAGAGGTCAACAAAGGTCAAAGATCAAAAAGTGAACCTTTGCAGAGCAGAGCTGACTGCGGGTTGTGAGAGTGTTCGCTTCAACACACAGCTACAGAGAGAGCATGCATCCTGCCGAATGGTGACCAGATGGGGACAAAAATGCATTTGTGTGTGGTGTGTTTGTGCGTGTGTGTTGTGTGAGTGTGTGTGGGCCACAAGTTGGGCTCTAGTTGCCATGAATGTCTCTTTGAAGGAATAAATGCTTTGAAAAGAATTCAAATGGGAGACAGAGATGATGATGGTGCTGTACTGTACAGTGTAGCTCAGGGGTGTTTTGTGGGATTGTTAGTGTGTGTGTGTTGGCATGCTTGTTTGCCTGTCCATGTATTTGTTATGCTGACCTACGAATGTGTGTCTCAGTGGGGTTGACGTCAGGTGCAGCGCAGGTGGGCAGCAGGGGGAAGGGATGAAAAGGTCTACAAAATAAACACACCTGATCTCACTGGACTCGTAGCAAAATGCATGACTGCAGTCACGCTGGGATGTTTATTTACCACAGTGAGGAACTGTACTTTTTAGCTTTAGACTAATAGCGCTGCCAAGCGGCATTAAAGCCACAATATCCTGATGAGTTAGTTATTAGACCCTTACAAGTAGTGGTGCTAAAAACCTAAAGTTTGTTCTGAGGCTGGTGCTAGAGGAAAGGTCATGACATGTGTAAAAACAGTTCATCATCTTGGGAACAGAAATATTCACTCTAAAGACACTGCTGAAAAGGAAAAGGGGTGTATGAGCCCTCTCATGATTCTCAGCCCGCCCTCATCAGTAAAACAACCATACACTGTAGGTTGATTGTGCAAGCAGCTTATCACCGCCCATATTTACAATTGTTGTTAGGTAGTGACCTCTGGTGGCCATCAAAAAAATTAACGGCGTTAAGAGGAAATTGTGTTAATGCGTTATTATCGCTTAACTTTATTTGTAAAGATTTTTGCATAAAATGTATTTTAATCACATTTTTAATAGCACTTTGTTTAACAGACAAAGTTTATATCAATGTAATGTTAATTTTACTTAAGAAAAGATGTAAAAGACCTATTCCACCACAGTACTGTGGCGTAGTGTAGGTTTGTATATAACCTAAATGAAATGATTTTTATAATAACAGTAAGAAGAAGAAGAAGAAGAAGAATATCTCACAGGCAGCTTGCTAGCAGTGGCTCTGCCTGTAATCCTATAATCAACATCAAGATTACAGTTTTTTCGATTGCTTACATGCATTGTTCAACACTGAAGTCACATTATCAAAACTCTTCACACAGTCAGTGAAACAGAAACTGTGAATCATTTTTCATTGCTTTCACACAAAATGCATTCAGTGACCACATCTTCCAAACTCCACGGACTCTTGTCTCATCCATTCTCCAACATCTGCAAAACACTGTATATCTACAGAATATTTTTGAATTACTAACACAGTTTTCAAAACTCTTAAAAACACATTCAAAACAGTATGATGGGAAATCTTGCATATTTTGCAGTGACCACTTTGAAACATCTAGAAAAATTTTGCACATGCGCCACTTTGAATTTTTCAAAGGCCATGTGTGTTGACTTTATGTTGATCACTGGCAGCAGTTTCATGTTGCCAGTAAAAGTCATACTACAGTAATACTACTACTACTACAACGTAATACTTAAACTGCAGCAAACCTGTCAAGTGTACATTTTATAAATTAGAGATGACTAATATTTGTGTATTTATCCAAAAATGACTGGACTCAATTGTAAAAAACATTGAATTTCATCTTGTCCATTGTATGCTGGTAGAACAGAAATATGTAAATTACAATAATGCAGTTTTTGTGATACCAGCTGCTAGAGCAGTATAAGAATGATTTGATATTGGGTCAGGTTTAGTCATGTTTTGATAGAGTTTTTTGTATTTTAAGAAAGGTATAGTTGTTATTTACTGTAATGAAAAAATATGTGGTTTTGAACAGAAAATTAATTATGTGACGTGTTGCTGTGTGAGGAATTTATGAAAAGAATTAGTGTAACAGTTGATAGCAGTTGTAATAAAACTGTATGCATCATTCAAACTTGAATGATAAAAGGATAAATGCTCCCTGTTGTTAGTATTTTTTAGGTCAGTGTGTTATGAGTGGAAATGTATGCTTTCTGCATGAGGATTGGTGCCAGTATTATGGCTGACAATCAACTATTTGGCCACTGTATAAAAAGTTTTAATAAAATGGTTTCAGTATTGGCCGATGCTTGTTAGCGATTGAAAACGCAAATAATTTCAAAGCATTAGCATTCACAGAGCAGCTGTGCAGATTCAGTATCTGAAATGCCTGAGTCTATATAACATGTGTCTTTACACTGTACAGGTGTTCAGATCACTTCATTCTTTCTAGTATCTAATTAAATCCTTCACATTCAGAACAGTTGTGAGTTAATAAAAAATCTGATTTTCTTTCACTTGGTATACAACTTGTCAACAGGAAACAAGAAAGTGAAGTTGGTTTATTTTCGACTTAACTTATTTGTCACTTGTTTTCTTCTCCTTTTGTGTCTCTTTGTGTGTGTGTGTGTGTGTGTGTGTGTGTGTGTGTGTGTGTGTGTGTGTGTCGGGTTGCTACAAGGACAAACAGTGCCCCCTGGGGATGAGTCTCCTTCTAGTCTCCTCTCCTGTTTTCTTTCACTTCTCTTTCTCCCTCTTATTTCTTCCTTTTCAGCTACCCTTGTTCTCATCATCTCCGCTTTATCCCTTCCTGCCCCCCTTTTTGTCCTCCCTCCTCTCCTCCTTTGCCTCATCCTCTTTTCCTCCATCACTCACTTCAACTCCTCTGTCCTCCTTTTCTCCTCTTCGTGTTCTACCTTTGCCCTTTTTCCACTTACGTTTGCCAGTGGAAGCGGAGGGGAGGGAGTGACACAGTGAGGCTGAGAGGCAATGTGAGGTAGACACACAAAGAGAGAGAGACAGAGAGAGAGACAGAGAGAGAGAGAGAGAGAGAGAGAGAGAGGGAGAGAGAGAGAGAGGTCATCCGGCCAAAGAAAATCCACCTGCAGCCTCAGCAGACTGAAAACATCATCTCACTCCTCCCTTCGCTCGTTTTTTTCCCCGCACTTCTCCAATTTCCACCTCATTTTACTCCCCCTTCTCTCTCCTTCTGCTGTAAGTGGACAAGTGTGTGTGTGTGTGTGAGTATGTGTGTGTGAGTGTGTGTGTGTGTGTGTGTGTGTGTGTGTGTGTGTGTGAGAGAGAGAGAGAGAGAGAGAGAGAGGGGGGAGTAAATAGAGGTGAGGGCCGAGCAAATTTTCCCTAAAATTGACATTGGTTCTAATATGTCACATACAGTACGTGCATGCACATACACAAACAGAGACACACACATTCTGATTAAAAGCAGCTGAACAAACCGACCGAAACAGGGTCAGAAATGAAGACATGAGGGAGGGAAAAAAAGAAAGAAACATTTTACCAGCGTGACAGATGGATGGAGGAAATGTTTCATTTTTATAAGTTAAAATGTAGAATGCACCCACCACTGATGATATTCTGAGAAAACAGGATGAAGAAAGTGATGAGAGGAAGAAATGTACAAGCGGAAATCAAGAGAGGGACTAACTGGAGATGAAGAGATGTGTCATAGAGTGATGAAAGCAAAGAAGAGGTGAAAACGAGGACAATGGTTAAATAAAGGCAAAATGTTTATAGAAATGCATTTTACAAAATTGACAAAACAAAATGAAGGTAGTGAATAAGAACTGAGTCTCAAAGTAGTCTTTAAAACCTCGAGAAGAAAAGACCGGGACGGAATCTTAAACTAAACATACACTCAACAAAGAGCAACAGAAGATGGAGAGGCCTGAAGAATAAAATAAAAATAATTATTAATACTAAACTGGCTTTAAAAAGGAAAAGGAAGAGTCACTGAATACAAATGCAGTTTCTTTGCTGGATTGTAGCAAATGAATTACAGAATTTATTCTAAACATAAAAAGAGTTTAATGTCATAGACAATAATAGTTATGTTAACATAACAATAACAGGAATAAAAGCACATATGATGGATCAGGAGTGCCCGAATTTTCTACCCAAAATTGTGTTCAGATCATAAAACTGAGGTGGTTTGAGTGTGTGTGTTACACACTGATGAAATCCAAAGGTGATTTCTAACTATCAGGTGACAACCGACCAAAATGTGTAAAAGCTGGTGTGGTCCTGGTACGGAGATCAAACAAGGACAGCGTGAGAGGCAACATCTGGAAACATACCCAGCAACTAGTTCCATTCATGATGCAGATTGTCTTACATCAGATTTCACTGCAGCCCTTTCATTTGTTATTGGGTCATTTTTGTTGAATTGTCTGTAATTTGTCCCTTTTCTGGTGAATTCACTAAGATGTGTATTGAGACTGGCGGTTGTATATTTATAAATGCTAATCACTTGTACACACGCTGCAAAGTACCTGTCTATAGAAAAGGCATCAGTACTGGTTCGGACATAAGGACCCGGTGGTGTGGTTCACACCTGGGCCCGGCCTGATGTTCCTCTATTCCCCTTCTAAATATTGCTTCATGACAGACCTGAGAAGAGAGAACAGCAATTGTAGAATTTCCTTTGAACAAAGGAAGACTTCACATGTCTAAAATCACTACCAAATTCTTACTTTTATTAGATTTGCTTTAGTTTTTATGTTTTGTGTGTGTGTGTGTGTGTGTGTGTGTGTGTGTGTGTGTGTGTGTGTGTGTCTGAAATGTACCATTTATTCGATTGCTAACATGCAATTGGTCCAAACTGCAGTCACACTGTCAGAACTCTTCACACTGTCAGCAAAACAGAAGTCCATGTGGATCAAACTGTGATTCAGTTTTCATTGCTATCACACAGAATGCATTCAGTGACCACGTTCTCCACAATCCATGAACTCATGCAAAACACAGTGTTAGCCCATTTCATGCATTTCTGTCGTTAAAATATTTAAATATATAAAATATATTAGCAGAATGCTAGTGCTCTGGTTTTTCACGATTTATCTTTTCTTTTTCTTTTTTTTTCTTTTTTTTTTCTTTTTTACACATTTGGGACCAGAGGCAAATTCTACTGCAGCAATTCTGTCACTTACTATGTTTTCTTCTACTGTTCATTCTATAAAGATGACTCATTCACTGTTATGTATGTAGTATGTTGCCAAAAAAATGCACATTTGACACCAAAAAATGAGGAGTGGGATACAGTAACCTTTTTAAGATTTTGTATTGTCTATTGTATGCAGGCAAAACTGAAACATGAGAAGTAATTCACCTATTGTAATGCAATCAACTGGCAAATGCTTGTAATAGCAGTGTGTGTAAAATCATTCAAACTTCAAAGACAAAAGTTCATCATTTCTGTAACTGTTAGTATTATTTAGGTCAGTGTGTTATCAGTGACAGTGTATGCCTTCTGTGTGGGAACTATTGCCAGTGTGGCCCGATGAGCTTATTTTGAGACGTGTGAAATGTTTTGATAGTTTAAGTAAGTTTTGGAGGTTATATTAATTGTTTGGCCACAAAGCATGTTGGAAATGGAGAATTTATGAAGCATTCTGAAAATGCGGTTTCAATATTAACCAATACTTGTTAGCAAAGAAAAACAAAACTGTAAACGTAGTCATGTTCGTTGTTCCGTTTTACAATCCCATTTATGCGATGCCTTTGATTTTACACCTTTCAGTGATGAGGCGGAATGTGATGATTCATAAGTGTCCAAACCCTAAATTCAGTGCTCATTGTAAACTACTATTCTTTATTACACGTATGAATGTATGATTGACAGTGCTTCCTAACATTATTTGCTTACAACCATTTGATACATGATATATTTTAGTAGCCTAAAGAGATCAATCTCACAACAAAGTACAGATTTTAGGTTTTCATTTACTTACTTTCTACCCCAGTAATCATCTCATGACCTCTTGTGGGAACCACTTACTCAGTTAACAAGTGAAGAACATGGCAGATTTGGATTAGACTGTGGATGGCGAAATGTTGTACATCAACACATTCTTGGGCACTGAGGGAGAAAGGCAGTGATGGAGGGAGGTGAGACGACAAAGAGGAGAAAAGAGGAGGTGCAGCCCGCACCCCCACCCCCTCCTCCTGTCCTTAAATAAATTCCACTGGCGTCTTGTAAATTTTTATTTTTGTGGCGCTGCCGCTGCTGCTTTTTTGGCTGCGGGCCCCATCTGTCGGCCAGCTGCTAGATGTTTGGGAGGAGGAGGGTGTGTGTGTGTGTGTGTGTGTGTGTGTGTGTGTGTGTGTGTGTGTGTGTGTGTGTGTGTGTGCGTGCGCTAAGGGTTAAAGGGAGAAAACACACACACACATTAATACAGGGAGGGATTAAACGCTATTGGATGGGAATGTTTGCAGGTTTATGAATATGCATCACGGGCGAGAGAGGTTTAAATGGGTAGGAGAAGAGGAGAGAGGGGGAGGCGGTGGAGAAGGAGAGAGGGGTAGGAATGAGGGATGTAGGGTGAGCAAGAGATACTAGGTAAGGTGAGAGAGAGGGACCGAAAAACAGAGGAAAGAGGGATGAAAGATGGAGAGGAGTGGAGAAACATATACGGAGAGAGAGATCTGGAGGAAGGAAGAAGACAAGTGAGAGAAGAAGAGAAAGGGAATACACATGGTGTGAGAAGGGAGAGAGGAGGGATAGGTAGAGGAGGGGAATGATGGGGATAACAAGGTAGGAGAAAGAGATTAGGAGAAATGAGGAGGAAGAACAAAAATGGAGGGAATTAGTAGAGAAAAGGAGAAGGGGAAATGGAAGAGGGGAGGACAAGGAGAGAAGCGAGAGGAGTAAAGTGGGAAGGGGTGAGGAGGGTGAACAGAAGTGAAGAGAAAGAAATGAAAAGAGGAAAGAAGTCAAGGATGAGAAAGAAAAGACAGCAGGTGGAAGAACGGAAACGGGAGAGACGGGAAGAGGAGGAAGAACAAAGTGGTTGGGAGCGAGAGGAGAAAGAAGGATGGAAGGTGACGAGCACAGCGACAGTGATGATCAAGATAAAAGAAAGAAAAGAAGGAAGGGGAGAAGGAGCTGAAAGGAAGAAAAATCGAAAAATTATAGAAAAGAGGAATGAGTGAGGACGGAGAAGAGACGAGGACAAAGGGTAGAGAAGGAAGGGAGGAAACGAGGGAGGAAGAAGGAGAGGGAGTGAGGATGAATAAGGGAGGAGAGAGGGAGATGAGGCGAGGAAGGGAGGAGGAAGTAAGAATGGAAAGGGAGTAGGTAGAGGAGGAGACGGGGGAAAGGGATGGATGGATGGATGTGTTTGGGCGTGGTGCCAGTCCCAGGATGGGGGGACCTTTGGGCAAGGCATCAGGGGGAAACAGAAACAGATGGTTTGTGAACCTTTTATTAGGCATTGGTTAAGAAAAAAAGTCACCAAAAAAACATTAATCAAGCGCGCCCTGGAAACTGCAGCTATTTCCTGTTGCTGTGCAGTTTTTCTCGAGGTGTGTTTGTTTTTGTTTTTTGTCCTCATTTCACCAGATTTTGGTTTTTGAAAGGTTCTTTATCTGATGTGTTGAATGTGGAAATACAGATGGAGACATGTGCACACATGCTTTTACTGGAAGATAAAAAATTACTCATCTAACCCTTAACCCTCCTGGTTTATTACATCCTACTACCTAATACTGGAGTGATGTAGCTATGGACTTCATATGGGGAACTAGGCAACTATGGTGAATATGAGAGACAGATTAGGAAAAAGAAGGTTTAAAATTGAGGCAGACGTGACCCCTGCTGTCAGGTAAACTCCGACCCTCCATCTTGAGACACAAACTTGTAGTTGTAACTGGTTTCAAGCCTAAACCAAGGTAACCTCAAAGGTCTGTTGTGTAGGACTTGGGGACACAGTGGCATCTAGTGGTGAAGATTGCTAATTGCAACTAACTGAACACCCCTCGTCTCACCCTCTCACACAGTGGCAGCTAAACTCCCTCTCAAGAGCCAGTGTTTGGTCTCCCCATTCTGGATTTCTGTAGAAACATGACATGGTGGACTCCATGGAAGAGGACCTGCTTCCTCTGTACATATACAAGGCTCATTTTAAGCTAACGAAAACGCAATGTTTCGAAGTTTCAGATGATGAAAACATATTCTGAAATAATAATTATAATATTGTTATAATAATACAATAATTATGAAATCATTATCTGTCAATAGGTCCATCTAAATCCTACACACTGGACTTTTAACTACCATGATGAAATCTTCTGTGATCTTCACAGATTTCGCAGACACAACTCATCCCTCCAGAGCCACATGAGACATTGTTCACCTTTTTACTGACAGAAATGAAGGACAGACCTATAAAAGTGGTTATAAACTGGAATTTTGAATAAACACTAAAAATATTTAAACCTCAAACAGCCCTTTGACGACGTGAAATGTAAAACGCCCTCACATTCAAAAAATGTCCCCAAAAAACAAAAGTGTCCTCCCTCAAAGGTGTAAAACTAAAATGGGTTCTAACAAACAAAGAAACTTAAGAGCTTCTGTACACCAGAATTATCCAGTATCAAAGGAGACAGCTGAGGTTATCTTGTATAATTGTCCCAACTCTCGAAAACTGTTTTATGTGAACTTCTTATTTTTAAAGAATACCCTCACTGTTCAAAAATGTCCTCACTTTTAAGAGTATGCTCAGTTTTCCAAAATGTTGTCACTCCCCAAATATGTCCCGGCTCTCCGCTAATGCCCTCACTCAGCACACCTCAAAAATGTCCCCACACTCCAACATCTTTACTTCAAGAAAATGTTGTCGCTCCCTGAATATGTCCTCACTCTCCAAGAATATCCTCACTTTGTTAACATGTATCCAACCCCAAAATTTAAAATGGTCCTCTCCAGGTGCAAACCTGAAACTGGTCCAATGCAAAGAGCAGAAATAAACAAAGATATACTCTACACACAGAGAGACAGAGGGAGAAGCTTCATTTTATAGTGCAAAGGAATATTTTAATACAAAATATAAACCAAAGAACACAACTGACCTGTTTGCACACAAGTACGGTATGTGAATGTGAGCGTGTGTGTGTGTGTGTGTGTGTGTGTGTGCAGCTGTAATTTCTCAGTCCAGGTCAGACACTGTTATTTGTGTGTGTGTGTATGTGTGTGTGTGTGTGTGACCTACTTTTACTGAACGGACATCCTAAAACACAACATCCTCTTTCTTTCTCTCAGTGGGTTGGATAAATCCGTTCGGGCTGATTCTTTCTCTCTTTTTTTATTTGTTTGTTCCTCTGTTGTTACTTTAGACAGCAGTGGACATGGTGTGTTTATGTGTGTGTGTGTGTGTGTGTGTGTGTGTGTGTGAGTGTGTGTGTGTGTACTTGGCCCTATTTATGGGACAAAAGCCTTCAGTGACCCAATAAGGGAAACAGAAATCAGAGCATTTTATTGTGAAAAAGCTCTGCTGCTTTTATCAACAAACCCTGTAAGAAAGAAAAAAAAGCCCCGACACCATTCCTCACAAATCACTTGCATGCACTTCACTATTGATACATTTAAGAAAAAAATATATATATACTCAAACAACATTTCAGTTAAAGTAAAGATATGACATTCAACATGTAATACATCTTCAATATGTTTTAATTTCCATTCAGTTCTTGTTTTTTTGGCAATTGATGCCGTGGATACAAAATAAGAGACTAAAATTAAAAAGGAAGTATAACTGTAATCATACTGTATGACCCAAAAACCACCCAGTTCTGCCAAAAATCATCCCACTACTGCAATGGATTATATTTAAAGGGTCAGTACATCAAAATTATAGAAACATACTATATTTTGTCACTTACCTGTCGTGGTGTCATGCAGATTTTGATTTTATTTGTCCTGCTTTGGAGATCCACGGCTGAAACTGTGCGTGTGTATTGTTTTTCCAGCTTCTCTGGATATTCCCCACTTTCCAAAATGTCCTCAATTTCCCAAAATGTTGTTCCTCCCCGAGTATGTCCTCATTTTCCGATTGTGTCCTCTTTCTACATGTGCTAGCTTTGCAAAAATGTTGTCACTCCCAAAAAATGCCCTCACTTGCTTCCAATTTCAAAGCCAATTATCTGTGATGTGTTCGATGCAATCCCAAAAATCCATCAGTTCATCTTGGTTTAACATAACCTGGTTTCTGTTTGTATTCTGTTTGTAGTCCTAGCAGTATTGACCAATCATGTTTGAGCGTGCTTTGGTTGCTCTTTTGGTAAACAGTCCATGTAAAGACCTTGCGTCTCAAGTTGCTATTCGGATTGTAAACGATGACTGGCACAGGGAAGAGGAAGTTTCGCCTGGATATGCGTTATCCAGATATCCACTGGATACACCGGATGCCCCAAAACATAGCTCATGGCTGCCAGAAATCATCGTCAGATGATAACTGATGGGTTCCGAGATTGGAGTTGGAAAATTAAGAACTAAATATTCCGTGGCTTTGGACGTTTTTGGACAAAACGATTCTGAATCCCCTTCTTTCGTTGAAATGTGACCTGACTGATGAGCCTCCATGTTTGATTCAGCAGACGTTACATTAGAGACCCGCTCAGGCTTTGGCACCATAACACAGCAGGTTCTCTGGCAGCAGGATGATTTAACATAATGTAGTTCACCAACCAGCCTTTGTAAATTGCTGCCTTAAGCAGCACCTCCACACACACATACACACACGTACAGGTACCCACCGGCAGCCCCTTTTTAAATGTCCTCTCTAAAACATATTTTGCTGGTTTGAACGTTTGGACTTTCAGCCTCATTTTAATTAGTGATTTCCTTCGAGAAGAGCTTAAATTAATCATTAGTCAGAAATCCATCAGCAGTGCCAGTTCTTTTACTGAAATAAGAACCCCATGGGCGCACCAACCTGGCATTACCTGTGCAGTCATTTTATTCTAGTTTTCTCCCTTTTTTTCCTGCATCTTTTTCACTTAACACAACTCCCCTGACTGAGCGGGAGACAGGCCCTAATTGGTGGAATATTAGAAACTATTATTCCTAATTAAACATCACAGAACACACTGTCAGATTTGGACCGGCGGAGTGATTTAAGACGTGCTGAACCTCTGGCATCGTAACAAAGTCTATTAGTGGAGACGGACGAGGGACGCTTCAAATTGGCAAGCAGACGAACAGGCACAGCAAAACTCTGCCAGGGTTTCACTATAACAGGTGTGACTGTGTGTGTATGTATATGCATGTGTGATTTTGCTCAGTAAACACACACACAAACACACGTATGCACACCTTTCTTCATTCCCGTCTGTCTTTGATAAGGTGACAGAAACAGTTGAAATGTAGAGCTGGAACATGTGTGATGTATGTGTTAGAGTCAAAATATATACTGATTCACTGTATGTGTATTATATTAACATTATTATTGCGTATTTGTGGAATACCAAACCAAATGACAATATGTAGAGGTCTCGAGAACTTTCACCAACTCTGCAGCTCAGCAGAGCTTTTTAGCTGTTTTAGCTGATAGTTGTGCATGTTTTGGTTTTTCTGGCACATTTATTGTTGGTTCAGTCTCAGCGTACTCATCAACCTTACTCCAGCAGCAGCAGGCAGCTGTTTACAGCAAACAGGCTCTGATAAACCCACTCTAGTGTACACAACCTGCGTAGCACCAAATGGCAGGCAGGCAAAGTGAGCAACTAGCTGATGTAAAGAGATGTAATCCTTCAAATATCAGTCCTGGGTGATTTGGCAACACTTGTGGTTACCATGGTAACCAAAAGTGCAGTTTACAGCAAATTCAAGACAGCGAAGTTTGTTATATACAACAGGAGAGCAACTGGTGTATCTGTTTATAGTGCAGCCTAACAACATGCCTTTTCTTAGTCCCACATGAGCACTGACCACCTGATTCTCCAAGAAGTTTCCAATCAAAGGCCTTGTCTTGACCCCTTTTTGATAAGGATTAGTCCCTCATATCTGTAAAGGCAAAATTAATATAGTAAGCAAATGGCAGACGCCGCCACTAACAATGAAAAATACATTATAGGAAGTCATTACTGAAACATTGAATGGCTATTGTGGCGCCACAGATATCAATCAGCATGTGGCTAAAGTAACCAGCCAAAGAGTAAAATTTGTTTTATCTAAACAATGGGTTGATTGCCAGTGACTCATTAAACAATATATACCACCATTCCCAAAATAACAGTGTTACAGAGTATCAGCAACAGGCACACTGGATACGAACATACATATGTATTTTAATGTCAATAAGTTAAAATGACTTACTGTTGACTTTTGGTTTCACACTGGACATGAACAGCCAAAGTCGAAGTTGGAAACTCGGGCATCAATGTTTTTCCCGTGCAGATGCACAGGGACGCTTTTAGATTGGAAGTCAGATATACTGACTTGGAAATATCAACTTTGGACCTCAACGGAATTCAGCAACAGTCCAGTGATTAACCCAAGCGTCCATCCCTGACCACCTCCTGATGCAGACTTTGTCGGTCTTTATACTACTTCACCTGACCTACTCTTGGCTCTACCTGACAGGGAGCGTAAAAATGGGTCATAGTGAGCCCCTGTCACAGTCGACCTATGGGGCGTTTTAATGATGAGGACCAGCTCAAATTCTGGCATTAAAGATGAGAGAATATTAACAAGCATCTGCCATAAGTACGCAAAGTATAATGAAAGAATCACAATCACAATACTAAAGTGTTTACATTTTATCCACATTTGGGACATATGCTGTGAGATTTTATAGATATATCCACAGGGAGTCCCAGCAGAGTTAAAAAAAAAAAAACGACAAAAAAAACAAACATTCTTTTTCCCAAACTTATGTGGACACCTGAACATATACAGTATATGGTAGTTGACTATTTCATTCCAAAACCATAGCCACTCCTCTGGGATACACACAAGGGTCCTCCAGACTGTGTGACACTTGTAATGTGGCTGTGTAATAACTGCGCTGATGTTGTCCCAGAGTTGATGATGTTCAAACTCTCCTTCTGCTTTAGTGTCTCCGCGTCTCTCAGTCCCAGCATGACGCCCTCTTGATGATTTCAGGTTTGGGTTTATTGGTGCTTTATGGCCTCAGACCTGCTGTCACACACATTAAACACAGACACACACACAATGCAGGCAACAGCGCACACACTCACACTCAATGCAATACATTTACATGTGAATCTGGCAAGGGTGCGCACAACCACCAACACACAAAAATGCAAGTGTTGGCTTCGTTGTCATTCTGCACCACGGTCTCCTTTACCCTTTAATGACACAAAGAAGCACACAGGCTGCTGATGGAGGATGCATTGTAAAAAAATTGATTCAGAAAGCACATCCAAATGAATGACAGCTTCATTGTAAAATCGAGATCAAACACGTCATATAAGACAAGACAAATATCAGCAAAGAAGGCGCTTCTTGACACAATTTAGCGATGTGAAATACTTACAGTCATGTCAAACGCATCACACCCTCAAACTGTCAATCTCACAGAGCGTTATTCCTCAACCACCTTTTCCCATCACAGAGTCATATATTAATAGATCCATGCCAATTAACGCTAAGCATTAGCACTAACAAGCATCCGCACTGACAAGAGCTTGCCACAAAATGCTGTGAACACAACCTGTGTGAGAGGCTGTTTGGATTCTTCTCATCGCTTAACCAGAATTGGAGAAATCTGTATAAATATGTCATCCTGGTTTGAGGCGAGATGTGAATGGCAGGGGCGAGAAGACTCCTTCTAACCTGCTGTCCAACATTACAAGAATGATAACATGATAAAACACTGACGGACCAGTTCAACAAGTGCTATAAAAAGAACCTGTCAAGGACCTGTTAGACATGCCTATATATTCCTTCTAAACAAATATCTTAGTTACCTATTCCTAACCACAGTGACAACACCCATGCCCCTGTACCTGACCCCAACCTCACACTCCAACATCCTATGGGAGCAGAGCTCACAAGCAGCAGAACAGGAGTTTTGAAAAACCTAAGCAGGGTTGAGCCTGATCACAGTAAAGAGGGGAAACTGCATAAAAAATACACAAAGTATGACAAGCTGGGATCGTTTTTTATTCTCCTACCCCTGAGGCCTAATCAGCATGTTTTACATTGACTTCTAAGTGCTGTATCGTAGGCAACTGGACTTGTTTCAGTTTCTTGAAGATGTTTCACCTGTCATCCAAGAGGTTTCTTCAGTTCTAACTAACTGGAGGGGAGTTGCAGGCTTTTAAACTCTGTGTGGGAGTGTCCTTACAGAGTCGTTAAGGACACGTGTGAGCTCTGAGTTTCAGAGTGTTAGGGCCACTTGTGGGTCGTTGGTCAAACCGGCCTTTATGTGGGTTGTTAGGGCTAGGTGAGCCCAGGTGTGAATGGTTGTTAAGCTGTCTGGGGAGAGGACTCAGTACTGCATTGTAGGTGGGTGATACTGTAAGTAATGTCTTAGGCCCCCTCCTCTGTTCAAAGACGGTTGTTCCAGTTTGACAAAGATGGATTCCTTTACTCCTCTTTCAAACCATCTGTCTTCTCTGGCCAAGATGTTCACATTGTTGTCCTCAAAGGAATGATTTTTGTCCTTCAGATGTAAGTGGACAGCAGAGTCTTGACCTGAGGAGTTGGCCCTCCCGTGTTGTGCCATTCGTTTACATTGACTTTTATTATTTGTATTAGTTTTCGCAGAATTGTCCAACAGTGATCATTATCAGTGGCTAATGTCACTGCAGCAAATGCTGTGGCACAGTTAATTAGCGCAACTAAAAGCTGAAGAGGAAGCTCTCCAGAGGAAGCACAATCAAACTTTAAGCTTCTGTGATAAATATTTTTAGACAGGACCTCTGTGTGTGTGACCTGTCGGTGTGGAGAAGAACACAGAACATTAATTAAAATAAAATGCAGTTGCTCGTTCAGTCGGCGAGTCAGGAGTTTTAAATAGTCAATGAAGTTTGTCTACTGTTCCTCGTGCGCAAATGTGAATGTTAAGGATGAGATGTACATATGGTTCCTGCTGCTGGAAGATCATTGCAGGTAATTTCATTAATATTTTTCTCATTAAAGAAGTATTTCACCAACCTGCATCCAGGATTATAATATTTATGACCCTACCCACCTGATCCACGGACTGAGATCTCCACATCACTATTACACACAGGGACACACTGCAACGCTACCTCCTCCTCCTCAGTTAAATATCAGTAAGTTCTTGTTGGTACGAGTTGTTGTTGGTACAGACTGTTAAACAGCAGAGATGGAGGGTCTAGCAGCGGGGACCATGTACCTGTCCCTCAGCAAAAATGAGCGCTACTGTTACAGCAATCCTCCAGGTCCTGGCACACCTGGCTGTTAAAGGGAATGTTAGATTTATGTTACGCCCAGAACACACCCTTAAAAGGCTCAATACAACCCCTTTGTGACATGCGCCTTACTTTGTGCCCGGATTATCTGCCGTTAAACTAGCCAAACTGACTTGGACACACCCTGAAGGTATTTGCACCGTGCACTTCAGACTGTGCACCAGACTGTGTGTAAACAGGGCCCTGTCTCTTTTCTCTCTCTCTCTGTCTCAGTCTTTCAAACACACTATTAGTACACACAGACTCCACTCACAATTTATAATTCAGCATGTATAATATTCACACATAGCAAAAACCTAAATTAACTGCTCTCCCGCTGTCAGACTTACTCACACACACACAGACACACACACACACTGACCGGCCACTCTCATACCAGAAGCCAATTACCCAGTCTGCTTTTTAAACAGAGCGTGCTGCATTAGCGTCAGACTGTGTGTTTAAACAGGACTAATAGTTGAAAGGTTAATTACTGATGCAGCAGTAAGCAGTCCGTAGTAATCACCAGCTATTACTTCACACTGTAACTGCAATACCAAGAAACTGACTACTAAATATATTTATATTTACCAAAGAAACATGATGACTAGATGCTGTGTTTCATGCACGTTCATAATGTTTCAACATGAGTAAAAATTCAGGTTTTATCCCGGAGCTTTATAATCTACTTACAGTCTGGTGAGCACTGAGATCACTCGGACGATGAACAAAAACATCTGTACAAGCTAGGTTTGCCACTTTCAATGTGGAAAAACAAGAGGAAACCTTGCTAACAGGCCAATTAAACTTCTTAAAACTATTTTCTATTGGACATTGTTTTTTCAAGAAATGAAGCGCTAGTGACAGTTCGAAACAGGAAAGTGCATGCTTGGCCTCGAGTTTATTACTCATACCATCATGTCTGTCGCTGCTCTCACACATGCTCACAATGTCCTTACATGCTACCTCATTATCTGGGGACTGTTAGCCTATCATAAGACGCTCTCTTTAGTTCATTCATGCTGCTGTTTTGGGCGCCCCCTCCACCTCCCCATCACCGTCCAGCCTTCGCAGATTCATCAGCTCCAGAAGAGTCATCTGCCACCTCCACTACCGCCAGTGACTGGACTGGTTTCTGGTTGCTGCTCAGGGCAGATGCCCCACGATCACAAAATTATTCAGCTATCCAGCTTTATCGTTCACATTTTCAGAAAGCTAAGTGCCTGGGAAACATTTCCCTCAGCAAGAACATATTTGGATGACTTACATTTGTACACCTACTGTATATCAACAGAACAAAATGACAGCTGTAATCACAGGCTGCATGGATGATCCATAAAAAGTAATAAACACTGGCTCATTGAGCAGGTGGCTAATATGTTTCTTTTACATGTCTTATGTATACTGGTCGATCTTCAATTTAGTATTTCACTTGTTTCAAACAGACATCAGTTAAACTGCACCTTATCTATTCAGTCATTCCCTGCTCTCTTCAGCTGCTGCAAATCAGAAAACACAGATAAGCCTAACCTGCACACTGCTGATCTGATACAGTTAAAGGGGAACTACCGTTTTTTACAACCTGGACCTTATTTCTAGCTAAATATATGATCATTTACTCACCCAGATAACTTTGGTGTCATTTGTTGTTCGGATGAAATTAGATCCAGTGTAGCGCCGGTATATCCATATAATGCGAGTGACGGGGCATCGACACGCAGCCTCTATATAACGCATTATCTGCCACGAAACTAGTTCATTTCACTAATGTTTTGTTACGATATGCTAGTGCTATTCCCCTCTGAGTCCGTGCTCGTCCGTTATCAACATCTGGGGTCAAACTAGCAGTAGCAGCTACAGGTAAACAAGCCGGGCTGTCGCAGGTGCGCGCGCAGCTCAGAGACGACATCTTCCAGGTCAGAGGTAGCAGGTCAACCTACAGACCCCGGATGTTGACAACAGACGAGCCCGGACTCAGAGGGGAATAGCACTAGCGTATCGTAACAAAGTATTGGTGAAATGAACTAGTTTTGCGGCAGATAATGCTCATAGAGGCTGCGCTTCGGTGCCCGGATCACTCGCATTATATGGATATATCGGCGCTACACTGGATCTAATTTCGACGCCAAATGACACCAAAGTTATCTGGGTGAGTAAATGATCGAATTTTATGCTAGAAATAAGGACCAGGTTGTAAAAAACGGTAGTTCCCCTTTAATGATAGACATAACTGAGTCCATACTGAGTCCACCAGAGTGTGTTGATGAGACAGTGGAGTTGTTTCATCCTCGGTGCACTAGCACACAGTCAGGCAGACAGGCCATTCACTTTCCCCGCTATACACGTTAACACGCTCCAAGTACCTCTGCAGGATGTAATCCTTTGCATTGGAGGTGCGGTCACTGTTGAATTAGCGATTTTCGGCATCAACTTTTCCTTTTTCAGCTCTGACAGTGACATCGTACCATATTGGTTTTCTGGGTATTCTTGCTACCTAGCTACAAGTCTGCAACAATGGTACCGTGTGCAAAGGCGGTCTGTCTTTATCAGTGATGCACATTTTTGATTGACTGCTGCTTATAGCACAGGACCAAATATCTTCTATAGGACAGGAGCGTTATACTGGTTTGAAGGATTTATTCTGGCAAAAATGTCAATAATTCAAAAACATTGTTTTTCAGTTTTTAAACTTTATTTAATTGTGATTCAACCCGCAGGCTGAAGTTGGCCTGCAGGCCGCCAGTTGAGTAGGCCTTTGTTAAGAGTCTAAACACCAAAGACTTTCTGACAAGACTCAATTATCCCATCATCTGCTTTAATAAACATTTTCTTTACTTCATTCACCCGTCTCTCCTGATCGAACTGATGATGGAAGTAAGGAGTGAGACGTCTCACTTCTTTTTCATCTCTGTTGAAAGTTGCACATGCAAAGTGATGATCAGGCAGCTGGCCAGGTTCTGGTTTGGCGCAGAAACCATCGACTACGTTAAAGGTGGTTATTTTTTAAATTTCAGTCTCTCTTTCAAACTCAGTGCCGACTGAATGATGTTCGAGCACTGTTTGAGCAGAGATGGATGGAAAAGTACTGACAAGCCAGCCGCCTTAACTTCGGAGCATTTACCCCTCCCCCTCCACACATTTGCCTGTACTGTGACATATGTTAATTTTATCAGTTGTGTTTCTCACGGCCAAGAAAACATATTTTAGTCACATGAAGAAATTCACATCACACCACGTATTGATTTCCTCTTGGCAATGACAGAGTTTGTGTGCACATCTATGTGTGTGTGTGTGTGTATGGGTGTGTTTGTGAGCTATGCAAATTCGTTTGAACACACAGGAAGAAGTGAATATGAGGGTAACGTGTGTGTGCATCAGATCTCAGCATGGAAACTACGCCGTTACAACACACACTCACACACACATACACACACACACAGCAGGGCATCCATTGTCTTGGTGAAATACTTTGCTTTTCCTTCAAAAGGTGAACATTATTACTTTTTTATTTACTTTTATTAAAGTAAGTATTAAACATTATTATTATTATTAACTACAATACTTTTGTTATTAAAGCTTTGCATTGACTGGCAGAAGCTTACATCTCTTGATCTCCTCGGGCACTTTTCCACCATCACATCCCACAGAGCTCCTGTCTAAGTCCAGAGGTGCTCAAGTCTCTCCCTTTCCTGGCCCAGACTGTGGAACAGTGTACCCCTCACTGTCAGCTCTTCTCTAGCATGATAATCAAAGTGAATTGTCTTTTCGTTTCACTTCAGTGTTCTCAAGTTTTCCATCATCACTGTGCCATCTCTCATCTAGCGAATCAAAGACTAAGAGTTCATCGGTCAGTCAGTCCGTCCACAAAAATGTTCCCACCCATTTGTGGCTACAGTTTCCACCTCAGGAGCCAGAAATTTGCCACGGAGGTCAAGTGTGTGTGTGGCCAGCTTGTTTATGCCGATTAGCTAAAAAGGGACAAGACAATGGGAGTGGCTGTGCAAAAAGTTGCATGACTTGGAAACAGATTCACAGAACATGACCAAAGTTTGTAAGGACCTACACACACACCGTTTTAACATGTCCCTTTCACAACTCATCAACCAGTTTTCCTCGAGTCTTTTTGGAGGAGTCATTGGAATAGAAGAATTCCTTTTTCACTGCTCTATCTCTGTGTTTCTCAACCATTGCATTGACGTGTGAGTTTATATTAGTAATTCACAAAACAAGTCGAAATGCGTCCCACTTCAGATTTCAAAACATTTATTTGATTTTTTTATCGGGTACTGCGGTATTTGCTGCATTTCACTCCAGAAGAGAGATCTCTCCTCCTCGTGAGGCAGTCAGCAGTGCACTGTGCGAGGGGCGGGCCAGCTCTCTCAGCCTCAGCCTCTCAGAATTTGGTTAAACTTTGCTAAAGTCGACTAGGACAATGCTCGTTGTCACAAGTGCAACAAGTCTTCTGCACGTGCTGGCAGAAACATAAGAAATCTTTCAGAAGATCTAGCGAAGGTGTTTCTCTTGCGTACAGGCGGAGAAATGCACAGACTGCTGTTCATCTCTCGTTTCCTCATCCACCTTGGGTGTGTTACATCGTTCACTATGCTGGTTAATGATTAAGAGTTACCATTGGTCTGCTGATTGTTTAGCTTTAAAATATAGTACCTTCACACATTCAGTCAAAAATGGTTCAGTTTTAGAGATATTGGAAGATATTTTTGGCCAATTCAAAGACCAAATAGCTAAAAAGCTAAAATTATGATACATACAATTAAAAAAATATATATTAACTAGAAATAATCAGGTCATAAATAAACCAAATTTAAAATGCAAAATGATAATCTGAAAATGTAGGCTGAGGTGAGTGGAGGAAAAAGTCTCATTTAAAATGCAAAAGCTGAAATGGACAAGCTCAAACCTAAAGCACTCGTACAGATGACATTCCATGACATATAACAAGAAACATGAAATGTGAACCTCAGAATGGGGAATAGATAATCTGTCATGATTGATTCAAAATAAATCTGTGAATGTAAAAACTCATCTCATTCCTGTCCAGTTGAATCCAATCTGTTATTTCGCATTCAATTACATGCTTTTCTTAATACTTTCTAATAATTTGACACAAAATAATAACAATAATGAGAATGTAAACAAATAGATGAATTAAATAATACAATAATGAACATACATTTAATATGATAAATAATATAAATAATAGCAAGAGTAATAATCAAATAATAATCATAAATTTAAACCCTAAACCCCAAAAATCTATCCGTTTATTTGTCCACAAGCTGTCTCTATAAACTGACTCATTACAACCATAAACAGCTGGCTGATTTCATCTACACACTATTTTATGTGGGCATTTTTATGTCGCTGTTGTACATGAGTTTAGCAGCTTACCTAGTTACCGATGTAGGAAGATGACGTCCCCATTCTTCATCCTGCCTACGAAGCTCAGATTCTGCCATTCATGCAGACAACATCAGACCTATTTGAATCACTTAATAACAATAATGGACACAGGGTTGCTCTTCACTATATTAGCATTTCAAACTACCATCCTCTTCACTTTGTTTTACTATATCTAAACAAGCTCGTGGCCTGACTGCACTACCACGAGTAGGAACAGTAAATCGAAGTTAATTGTGGTGATTCAAACCAAACTTTTAAAGAGGAGAGTGAGCAGGATTGTAGAGGAAGTGATTGAGTGTAAAGGAGGAAAAGGAAGAGAGCAAGGAAGTGAGAGAACCGGGAGAAGGGGGAACGAGAGAGATGAATAGATTAGAGTGAGAGAGATTGAAGAGGGTAAAAAAAGGAGCTGGGGCGAATTAAGGGGAGGGAGAGGAGGATGGAGAGAGAGAGCGAAGGAGGGATGACAGAATGAAAGAGAGAGATTAATAGACGACAGAGGTAGTTCAGAGAGGAATGCTGACAAGTCTCTTTCAAGTGTTGGAAACTGACACACACACACATGCATGCACACACACACACACACACACACACACACAAACACCTAGACACACACTCAGGTCCCAGTGGAGGGCAGGTGTAGACAGCACAACCATCTGTGTATCAAAGCTTCAAATATTACTCCTGACACACACATTTTAATATAGGTGTGTGTGTGTGTGTGTGTGTGTGTGTGTGATTGTGTGATATATATAAATAAAATCAACTAGCTAAAGTCTGTACAATATCAAAGTGGGGAAAATTTAACGGAACCTGACCTGAAGCCTCAGATCAAACCTGTTCTGTATGGTCCAAAGGCTCATTGTTCTGTAATGTTTAAAATCAGGGCGCATCCAGACGATCTTAAAAGACCATTTCACGATGCAGGAGCACAGAGCCTGCTACATACCCAGTGTTGAAACCTTTGGAAGAGACGACAAGTAAAGCTGGATGGAGTCATGAGCCATGGGCGACCACAACCAGTCAACACAGGATTGCTTCTGATGTGCCCGGCCTCCAGTCAGTTAGTGAGCTCAGTTGTTGCCTTGTTTAGATTTCAAAATCAGTTTATTATTCAGCCATGACTTTGGAAATAAGTTCTTGCCAGCAGTTCCTCTCGGTAAACTCCAAACTTCTCTCTCCAACTCTTTCCACCGTCATGTTCCTGCAGCAACTCACCACCACCACTCATCAGATTTCAGAGGAGACTTCTCCTGGAACCAGACTTGTGTTTCTGGTGACAAAAAGGAACTTTATTTTTTTTAAAAAAGGTCAATCTCTGTTGGAATCATTTCTGTAATTCCGTAAAGACACTTACAATAACAACCTCAGCTCGTCAGTAGCACAAACACGCACTTTTAATGGAAGTAAGTTTGATGGCTGGATTTGCCCCAAAGGATTAGTTGCAGCCATTGCAGCTGTCGTTGCTGTTGAGCTGCCAGCTGAGGCGATCTACTGGACGGATTTGAACACTTTTGGTAAGTATGAATCATTTACACACCCAAACATGTAAATATAGGGCCCTGGTATAAAAATACCGGAGATGCCCTGACACACACACAGGACAAAATGCCCGGCAGCTGAACCACAACCTGCTGTGTATGTGTGTCAAATACCGGCTTGTTACCCGCAGATTCCACTGGATACGGTACGGCTGCGTTACGGCTCTGCCACGGCGGCGGAGCTGATCCATAGCACTCTGGTCTATGTGTTAACTTGCTGCGCCGTGGCGGACTCAAAACGCAACTGGTGGGAGTTGCCGGACGAGGACGACGGAGCACAATCGTACCGGAGCCGTAACGCAGCCGTACCGTAGCTGTACCGTATCCAGTGGAATCTGCGGGTTAGTCCTTACCTGTACCTTGTAGATCTAGAGGATGCTGAGGGGATAACAAATGCAATCATTACTTCTCTGACAAAAAGCAGCCTATAGACCAAGCACTTGGTTGGTGTTGCTCCAGACAGAGCAAACGTTATGGGAGTAAGATGTCATCAGTTTTTTACTTTGCTCAAAACAGCAACAGTCAAGTCTGCAGCCTATCTGTTGTGTTTGCAAAACACTTGGTATAGCTGAGACCTGCTGCAACATGATCACGGAAACGTTTTACAATGATACATCCGACATCTTGTACATGCATTTTCTTCGGTCTACTCTTATAGAGATCAAAACTGCACACAATAACTTTCTATTTGAAGCGCGAGGCTAACTGGTAGTGTTCAGAGATCTGGAGAGACTCTACATGTCAGCCCTGAGGACAGTTGTGAAATGAGTGTCCATTGAGTAGGAGTCACGTTTTCAAAATTTCAATTTTGATCGTCAGATTCACAGGCTAAGCTGCTCAGTAAAGCCAGCAATCTGATCTGCCCACCATGGAGCATCTCCGCTTGAGAAGTTGGGGTTTAGTGCCTTGCTCAAGGGCACTTCAGTGGTAGTAATGAGGTAGGTGAGCGCACTGCCTTTCACTTTTCCCCACCCAGATTTATCCTGCTGGTCCAATGGATTGAACCACCAATCCCCCAGTCACAAGCTTCCTTCTCAAACCTTTCAGCTGCCACCGGCAAGTTGAAGTATAAGTTGGCAGCACTCAAACTTCCAAGAATTACACCAAGCCAAACAAGACTAACCATAACCAAATGTAACATATCATATGGGTGTGAATACAACAATATCTTTTCCTGGAGGTTACATTTGAAAAATTCCAATTATTTTCGAAGACTAGACAGTTCCATAATGGAAAATCAGGCATGTTTTAAGTAGTGATAAGAGTAATTAAGCACTGTGTTATAATTGGAACAGTACAGTCATTCTATATACTGTAATCTGTTTTAATGTCATATTTCAAAATAGTTGTAATGCAACATAATTTGGTATAGGTAATGTTTCACAATTTTGTGTAATGTAAAGTAACTAATACTGCACATGTTAACTTTCGCTAAAATCGCTAATTTCATTTTACCCAAATTTAAGTCGAAAACAGTGCATGGCTAGGTGTATCATCTGTTTGACCAAGTCCAGGAAAACCTCAGGGAGAGCTGAAATAATAATAGTGCGCATCATCATTATTAGTCCAAACTAAGACTATCATTCTGTTATATAAAGTGTGATGACAGTTCAGTTTGAGAGGAGTCACTTCACTGCAGGTAATAGACACTACACTTAAGGTCATAATAAAATGCAAATACTTCAAGTGTCCTGCAAGAAACCTTTCATGTTTAATGTTAAATATTTGACGCTGCGTGTGTGTGTGTGTGTGTGTGTGTGTGTGTGTGTGTATTCAAACTCCATAAATTAGAATGAGATGAATAGTTAAATATGAAAATATGACAGGCTGGTCGTTTGACGCTTGTGCACATTGACAAGAGACATCTGCCCTGGCCTGTGGAGAGAACAAGCTGTGTGTGTGTGTGTGTGTGTGTGTGTGTGTGTGTGTGTGTGTGTGTGTGTGTTTGGAGTGGGGGAGTTGCACAGAAAACTTCTCATTTACATTTATTCCTGGGCATTTAGCTGACACTCTTGCATGTGTGCAGTTGCATAAGTTTGTGTGCTACTTTGTGTGTGTGTACGAGCACGTACATGCCAGCTTCTGTCAGAAGAGGGGATGAAAGGATGAGGAAGTCTCGAGAGAACAAACGGATGAGCAGACAGCGGATGATGGCAAGGGAGGGACGGAGCGCGACACGAGGCTCCATGAACGCTGCTGCAGCATTGGTCTGATTAAAACACACGTTCTTCTATCTAATACTTTAATGAAATATTAACATAGTTAACTGTAATTAAATTAAAAGGAGAGCCGGCAGTGAGATTAGCGGCCATGTCGGAACAACCTTAGGAGGATAACCTCCCCCCAAATTAATACCAGAGCATTAGCTTAGCAGCTCTGCTGTCACACACAGGCTCATAATGAGTGTGTACACAGATGAATTCACCAGGGCAGCTACACACAAAAATCCCACACATCTACAACCCTGATTCCCCAAAAAGTTGGGATGCTGTGTAAAACATAAATAAAACACAATGTAACAGAATGTTAATCCCATAAGACATATACTCAATTAAAAACATTACAGATTATGTATATATACAACTTGATGGTAGCAACATGTTTCAAACCAGTTGGGACAGGGGCAGCAAAAGACTGGGAAAGTTGTGGAATGCTCTAAAAACACCTGTTTGGAACATTCCACAGGTAAACAGGTTCATTGATAACAGGTAATAATATCATGATTGGGTATGAAAGGGGCATTCTTGAAGGGCTCAGTCGTTCCCAAGCAATTGGGCGCGGTTCACTTTGACAAACACACCTCATAAAACTGTTCATTTGCAAAAGATTGCTTCTTGTTTTGTTTTGTTTTTTTTACATTTTACGATTGTGATCCAGTGATCAACACATAACATTGTTCCAAAAACAACATGACTGTTGCAGCGTAGCAGTGACTGTCATACAGACCAAGTAGTTTTGACGCCTAAACCTAACCGAGCCGTGACCGTGTGACAATGTTAATACCTGACCAAAAGTCATAATATTTCATAATATGTGAACTGTTTATCAGCAAGCTTCATTTATAACTGGATGTTGCATAGTATTATTATTGCTAACTTGACCGCAAGCCTTTATTTTGAGGTCCTTTATTATCAGGTCCTTTGAGAAGCCCAATTGGTCATCATTGGCGCCGAACGGAAGCAGACAGCGGGTGTTATACACATGCACACGCATATTGAAATAAAGAGATTACCTTTTTCTCTCTCTCTCACTGTTAGTGTGTGTGTGTGTGTGTGTGTGTGTGTGTGTGTGTTAAAAGAGGTGAGCTTTTACTGTTAATCATGAAGGGTATTAGGCTCCAATAATGACTAGACTAAATAGACTGAATGACAAGTAATAACATTAAGTGTGTGTGTGTGTGTGTGTGTGTGTGTGTGGTGGGGGAATAAGTCGGCCTGGTACTGAATTAAAGCTCCCAATTAGCCAGAACTATTTGATTTGCCTTCATCAGGCCTGACCTGTCAAACACACACACACACACAGACAACACACAGACCTCTGACAGCATGTTTGCATTAGAATGTGTGTGTGTGAAGGAGAGACAATATGGTAAAGAGATGAGACCTAAATGCCTGATTAATTAAAGAAGAAAAAAAAGATAATTATGATGTAAATCCATGAATTTCAGTGGCATTCACATATGAGTTTATATTCATCCATAGAGAGCACGAAAGAGAGAATGGTTTAGAGGAGTGAGCGAGTGTGTTCGCCCGGTTTAACAACATTATCATAATTAATCAGATAACACTGACATTATTGGTGTAGCAATTACCATTACAGTTATCTGTCGCCTGCTGCTTGTTATTGTCCTCTCGTTGTTTCTGTAATCATGACCATCATCATCCTTTATATGCTGATTAGTAAAATTGACAATTAATTTACGTTATGTTGTTATGTAATATTTAATTCTTTGGTCTAAACACTGGTGTGAAATGTCTTCAGTTGTAATTAAAGGATAAGATAAGATAAGTGAGCCTTCAAAGGCCAAAGCCAACCATGTCTTTACTTTCTGACTTTACCCATCCTGTGTGTGATGCTCAGTAATTTCCTTAAAGGAGCTTTTTGTAATTTCCAGCCACCTGCTTTAAACGAATAGGGGCAGTATTTCCCCCTTTCTCATGGTTTAGTTCAAATCATTTTATAATTTTTTCACTCAAATGACACTTTTTTGTTAAGAGGAAGGAGTTTGCCTTAAATCAAGGCTAATCAAGAACATAAATGTAGAACGCAAAAATTACAATAAAAATATAAGAAAATACAATAACAAATACTATAGCAAGTATGTATGTTTTAGACTCACAAAGCTGTACAGTTTTGTGCAAACCTCTTCGCCATGGGATGTGCAAAAGTTAACAGTATAGAGAGTATGTGTCATGGGATGATGGTCAAAGATGTCAGCTGTTGTAATGTACAGAGACAGACGTCCACTGGGGAGGCTTGTTGATGAGAGCAGCTGCAGATGAGAATAAAGGGTAGGCCGGTAATTCATCACTGGGGGTGGCTGGACTGGATTTCTGCTCCTAGAAAGACAAAGATGTGGCAGGGCAGTTAGTTTAATTCAGACATATTGTTTTTATTTGAACATGTTAGGACTGTGTTTATTATACAGCGTGAATGGTGATGTGATCAGAATCCGATATATACAGTGTGAACACTGTGTGCAGTGTTTTGAATGTTTTTATAAAGCCCTCTCTGTACGTGTAAGATATGATTAGTAAGTTTTATTTTGAAGTTCTGCCCTCATGTGTTACGTTTTGCTTGTCATTTCCACCCTTTGTCCATGTTTCCCACCTTTGATACTGTCTGCCCCTCCCTGACGTGTTTCACCTGTGTCCAATCATCCCTACCTCCCTTGTGTAGGTAGTCTGTGTGCCCCCTGCTCTCTTTGTCAGTTGGTCTGTCCAGTTTCCCGTCCTGTTCTTCTCTGTTCCTGTGTCTCCGGGTTTCATCTCCCTTTCGTGTCTCTCTGGTTTTTATCTCCAAGTCATTCCTGGTTCGTACCCTTGCCTTTTGATTTGACACTTTGCTTTTGGTTGGTATTTTGCTTTTTTTGTTCACCTTTGTATTTTTTTGTATTTTTGTATTTTATTTTTTTGATTCCAGCGTTTGGGCTAGTGTTAGAATAAATTCTTATTTTCAGAGTGAAGCTATCTAGCTCGAAGGTTGTTGTTTCCTATAGAGACAGGGATTTTTTAAATGTAAACCTGCAGATGGCAGAAGGGGGGAGAATACTGACAGAAATAGTTGGCCAATGGCAAGCTTTAAAGCAACAGTCTACATCCAGTGAGTAAGACTAATAAAACCTGAGCTCACAGAAGAAGAGTGGGCAAACCAAAGCGAGCGGAAATCAATCCATCGTCCATAATGTTCCATCCTCTTGTCATTTAGGAAAAGCACTGGTGACACAAATTTTGTTAGCAGTGTGACAGTAAGTCAGCATTCACAAACGTGGGGCCTTAAAACTGTGATTTTCCAGCTATGACATGCTGCCTGTGGAAAGGACTGTTTTGTCAGCTTACTGATCAGTTGATCTGATGGGACAGTAAAAGGAACAACCAGGCCACTGTGGAAAAAATATGACTGTATTATTAATTTTGTTACCTATTTTGCAATACTTTGATTTACTTGTTATGAGTAAACAGTTATGATAGTACCCAGTACCCCAAAACCAAGGTATGTACCAAACTGTAATTTCTGTGTACTATTACACACCTACCTTCAAAGCTGCTCAACCACTGAGCCATATGGTAATGTTCTGGACTGTAACAGTCAGAAAATGAAAAAAAAAAAAAAGATGGTCAGGGATTCCTTGAAATGTTAGTGGTTGGTTTACCTGTCTACCTGTCACCAGCATCATGCAGGTGGAGGGTTCCAGTCCTGCAGATGTGACGACTGCATATGTTGGCATTGTACCTGATGTCATGGAAGGTCTGCAAATCTACCAAGAGTCATCCCTGGATGTATGATGCTATTTGGACTGATTTATGTACTTAAGTTAAGCCACTCCAAGCACCTTAAGTGCACATTTGAAATGTTCAAATCCTGATGCCTTTGATTTCATACAGTGGCCATTAGGGTTTATAAATGGTGTGTGTGAGTTTGTGTGTGTGTTAGGGGTATTAGTAAGTATAGTAGGTTTATTGATGATAAATATACAAACCTAGTTATTGTTTTTTTTTAAAAACATTGGGTTTATTAGTACTACTACATAGATTTAATTTTTATTTATTTATTGACTGACAAAGATTCATCACGTTCAGTTTATTAGTTTGGTCAAAAATGTTATTGCAAATGCATGGACATTTTGTATGGAACTGAAATACAAAAATATGAGGCCTAAATATTTTTGAGTGTGGACACATGGTGGAACAAACTGTAACTTACAATTTGTCTGTTGAAAATAGCATTTGCTGATTAGACCTAAGCACAAAATTCAGCTGAGGCTGATGGTGTCATTACTTTTGCAGTTGGTCATAAACCAAAGTATTGGATGAATTGAATTGGTAGCGCAAGGCGGGAGGTCAGGGGTTCGTCGACGGTTGTTACAATTCATCCTGACGTGTGCAGGAATGTGTACAAAATGTCATGGTTATTCAACCAATGGCTGAGATATTTATGTCTGTATCAAAGTATTGGACACCCAACAGCCACTGCTAATGCCACTGAAACAGACAGCTCCACTCAGCCACAGCCCTTTTCACAACTTTTGCCCTTTACAGGTTTGAAATGTTGCAGTGGTTCAGCGTTGGGTTTGGTGAAAAAAACAAACTTTGTATATGGCGTGTGCAAAATTTGGTCGACTTTTTCACTTTGTTGAACCTTTAAACACATTAACAGATTTTTAGAGAAATGTTGCAGCATTGATTTGAAAATTGTGAATACAATGGAATAAGATGTTCCCCTGACAAGTCGTAAATAACAGTGAAGGTATGTTTTGTGGTTCTGTCATTACAAAGCCTTATGTGAAGTGTACAGAATCATTAACTGAAACATAGTGTTGAAGAAAGGGCAACAAAAAACATTTTCCCAGATGGCCCTGGAGGAACTTTGCCTCCTGTTTTCCACTTACAAACCGTCCACCTTGTTTGTCCTGATAAGCGAGACGTAAATCTGTCGCCTCCCTTTTTTCCATTGGTGGGAATAACTTGTTCCGCCCGGCGACCGGATGGTGATGGATGATGATTGGCCGGCCGGATCAGGGTCTACCGTGTATTTCCATACATCATCTGACTCTCTCTCTCTCTGCCCCGACGATCTGCACCTGCGCCGCCTCGCTTCCCCCGAAAATACCTCTGATTAATGTCCGGAGCTGGAGAGGGGAGCAGAGCGGGGAGATGCTGTGGTATTAATTAAACCTACCCTAACACCCCCATCCCTAGTATACATGTAGCGGAGGAAAGGAGATAAAGAGAAGGAGAAAATTGAAGGAAAAAAATGAAAGAAAAGTGACAAGAGAAAGACAAGAAGGGAATGTTGAAAAACATAAAGGCGGAAGGAAGCTTAATGGAAAGACTGATAGAAATATGGGCAATGTAAAGTGTGATGGAGTGAGAAAGGAAATAAAGATGGAGATATACAGAAGAGCAGATAAAACAGTGACAGAAAGGGGAAAGGAGTGAGAGATAAAGAGAGTGAAGGGAGAGAGAACAAAAGAGGAGAAACAAACAGATTGAGAGTGACGAGAAAGAGCCGAAGTAAAGGATGGATAGATGTTCAGACAGAAGTGAAAATAATAAAAGCAAGAAAGAGAGAGAAGGTGAGATTAAAGGGAGGGTAGGAAATAGATAGAAATATAAATAGATGTAAAGACAGTAACAGAGACAGACTTAATGTGAATGTATGAATGCCTCTCTGCAACCATGCAGAGGCTGTAGCGCTTGCTTTGGTCAGCACACATAGCTGCTAATAATAAAATCTACAGCTAGCTGCTCAGATAAATGACCCTTATCTTGGAAACATGCACACTGTGTGTGTGTGTGTGTGTGTGTGTGTGTGTGTGTGTGTGTTTGTGTGTGTGTGTGTAAATATAGTATGGTATAACATCTGTGTTAGCAAGGTCACATTAGCCACTTAAACTTATCTGATGGCAAAAAGTATGTGAGATCACCGAACAGGAGCTGCAGTGTTAAATATAGATAAAGGATGTGTAAAACGGTTAATTCGTTCACTTACATGTCTTATAGACATAATGTACCATTTCTACATTGAAATATCTAAAAGTAGTGTTGTAGTACTCGAGATCGGTCTTGGATTCGAGACCGGTCTCGAGACCATTTTTTTAGGTTCTTGGTCTTGTCTTGGAATCAAGGGCATTTTTAAACGCCTCACTGATAAGAGTGAAAAAGGGCCCTCTCAAAAACAGCTAATAACTTCAAATCATTGGTAGTGTAAAGATTTCCCCCAGCTAAAAAAAAAGGAAACTCACATTTTGATGTTTTGTTATGATTTTCCTTTGATGTATATGGTCTTGGTCTTGTTTCGGTCTCGACCTCTAAAAGTCTTGGTCTTGTCTCAGTTTCGACGTCCAAATGTCTTGGCCATGTCCCGGTCTCGGTACTCTCCGATCTCGGTAACGTCTTGGTCTCGATTGGTGCGGTCTTGACTACAACACTATCTAAAAGGAAGACCTTTGTCATATTTTTTTGTTGAGTTGAGTACTTACATTATCCCAAACGTTTCCAACAATGTTGGAATCCAGAGAAATCTGGAACTTTACTCAGGGTAACATCAGTTTCATTTGGTCGCTATAACTTCTGGGAGAGAGTCAGAGGGTGAGGAATGAGGTATGTGATGCTGACTTCTTGTGATGTGAATAAAAGTTTAATATTTCTGTCTAAGTCACTTAGATGTTCACCAGTAATGGCAGTTGTTTACAAATGAAGACCACAACTCCCAATATCCATTATAAACATTTTGACACATAATAGCAGGAAATCAGGTGTCAAGTGTGACCGAGGTATGGACTCCAAAATCAGTCTGTAAGCTTTTTTATGTCGTCATGGTCGAAAAGGCGCCACAGAAAGTCCTGACCCACTAAGTGACTGCTTCTAGGTCGGACAAGCTTGGCAACGAGAAACTTGGTGACGTTGGTTCTGTTTAGCAGTGTTTACTTGATGGTTCTGGGAGCCGGGCAAATACAGAAATTCAGAAGTATTTAGTTGATGAGCAGAGGGGTTTTAGAAAAAAATCAAGCCTGCATTCATCATATTCCCTCGAACTTAACTATTGTAAGAACTGCCGAAAAGTAAATCTGTTTATGTTCTGTATGTAATCTGAATATTTTGTGCATTTTATCTTGATTGGGTTCAAAGAGATTTACCGGCTTTAAAACCTATGAAAGCAGAAGTAGATGGTAGATTTTATAACACATCAAAATCATTGTACAGCTGTGCCAGACAAGGTGATGTTATGTCTCCTACCCTGTTTACAACATATGTAAAGGATTGAGCTCTTATAATTAAAGAATTTAATTTAGGTATGGATTTGGACAATTTTAATTCTTGGCATTTTGTCGTACGCTGATGATATTGCTCTACTGGTTGAATCTGAGGATGGATAACGAAAATATATAACACTTGTTTGAGACCTGGTGTAACAGATGGAGGTTGGCAATAAATCAAAGTAATTCTTGGTATTCCAAGAAGTAAGAGAAAATGTACTCTTGGAACTGTAACACTGGAATATATTACGTCTAAGTATAAATATTTGGGATTTTACTCTTGATGAATTTATGAACTATTAAGTTGGACTTAAAGTCAGTCGTGGAGAGCACTAGGGTCTGTTTTGAACAAGGAACAAAGATCTGGAAAATTTCACTTACTCACAACTTTACGATGCATGTGTCTCCCTATATTAAATTATGCTTCAGGGATTTGGGGATTTAAAGAATGTAAAACAGCAGATGCTATACAGCATAGAGCTGCATGCTGTTTCTTAGGTGTTCATAAGTTTGCCCCCTCTTTGGCTGTACAGGGTGATGTGGGCTGGATTCCCAGTTCAATAAGCTGAAAATGATAAGACTGTGGAATCGATTTCTTGATATCTCAGAAAACAGGGTCAATAAGAAGGTTTTTCAGTGTGGTGAATTGTGTAATTCTTCATGGGCTGCAGAGACTCATGCTATTTTTCAGGAAGCTGAGTTACAATATATGTATCGTAACAATATATTCTTAACATGAGCATAAATAGAGGAAATATACTTGCTAGTTTTGAAGAAAAATGGCTAAATTATATTTTGTTAAAACCAAAGTTACGGACATATATTCAAATCAAGCATAAGTGTGGCACTGAACCGTATGTTACAGCAAACTTATCAAGGAGTCAAAGGTCTTTGGTTGCAAAGGAATCTTTCCTCTTCCTTCCCTTGAAGTTGGCAGATTTAAAAAATATCCAGGTAGACAACAGGTTGTGTGAATTATGCAAATTAGGAGAAGTTGAGAATGAATCACATTGCTTCTGTATTGTCCTTATCATGATGAGTTATGAATTCCTGCACTGAATGAAATGTCCAACATCCAGAAATGCTTTGGGACATGGATGATTACCGAATAAATGAATGGTTATTTTAATGGTTATAAGTTGGCTACATTTGTTTCTGAGGCTTGGAAAAAACATCAGGATGGTTTGTTTGTTTGTTAAGTGCTATTTGTAGTCTATATGTTGCTACTCTCTAGCTACTCTGCTCTGTTTGTTTTTATTATAATAATGGTGTCTTGTACGCCGTTCGAACTGGGCACATTATTTGTGCATGACACTATATTTATAGCAATCAATCAATCAATCAATCAACATCTACAGCTTCAAGGAGTTGACAGCATGGAATGCAATATGATGGAAGGATAAGTTTTATGAATACAGCAAAACAACGTGCATTGAGGCCAAGTCATTCCAGTCTGAAGGAAAACAAGGAAAGGCACACATACTTTGTGCCACACATATTTTTCATAGAAGACGAGGATGATTATCAGTCAACTCCTCCACTGCCAGGTATGTCCCCTTGACCCCTTCTTGGGATTAATAAAGTGCTCTATGTATTCCTGACTACAGACCATGGTGCTGACCGTTATACGTGAGCTAGCCAGTTAGCTGACCTAAGATGTTACTATATACAATGTGATGTGTCAAAGAAGATCTTGGCATCAATATAACGTGACCATACATTGTGATGCTACCTTTCACCATTCACCATTTCACCAATCAGTCATTGGTGATGGTGTTGATGTTGAGCTGATAATGAGGTCTACCACACAGCCTAATACATCGGACAAAATTTGTCTTCGTATTTTGGACTGGATTAAATGCAAATGGTCAGGGTGTCACTGTTGGAGGTCCCCCACCAACATCTTTTCAATCATCATGTTAACTTGTTTTTCTTTTCAACACAGACAAACCAAACACATAGCCCATATATGTTAACAGGATAATGGGAAGTTGACTGAGGTACATCTGGGTTCTAAACTTGCTCAACTCTTATTGGACCACAGGGTGAAAATGGGAAGGATCAGTTCTGCTTTCCTGACCTTTCACCTCAAGTTACACATAATATGCATATTATTTGAAAAAGCACATTACATACCAGCAAGAATCTACTGTATGGTTATAAGGCAGAAAATTGGTTACATAATTATAAGGGGCACTATGTAGTTTTGGAGAAGAAATTCAAACTCAGAATTTTAATGTTAATGAGGTAATAATACAAACTCAGACATATTTATTTTTCCACAACTGAATACACAAGCTGTTCTCGGAGGAAAATAAGGTCAATAAGGTTTATTTAGATTATCTTCCTATTGTGATTAAAGTTTCTTCTAAACTACATAACGCATCTCTATTGTGGAGCTCCTCTTTCGGTAACTGTAGATTTTATGTGTTGAGGGTGACAGAGAGACAGCAGGAAAAAAACTGCTGGGTCCATTGAAAGAACAAAAAAAACATGTAAACAAAAAAAAATGTTGTATGTCTTTGAAAAGCATTTCAAACTTTTTGAAGGGCAGCAGTGTCTCCCTGGTTTAGACCTCTGAAATAATACTAATATTAATCCTATAAATAATGAGATAATATATCAGCTTATTAAAAAGCTGAAGCGATAATCTGAAATGAAAACAGGCAGAATTATATTAAAAAAACGCAGCTCCCCCTGTGTTAAAGGACCTCTGCAGTTTACACCTAGCAGCCACTGTCTACAGCAAACACATTTATTTTTCAGCGGCATTATTTAAAAATGCAAATAGATGCAATTACACTCGCCTTGTTTATCAGCAGTTATTACCAGTATTTTGGCGTCGCCGCGCTGAAGAGGAGACATATTTCAAAGCGTTCGCCGTCGGCCGCTCGCTAACGCAGATAACGAGTTTCCCCCCTCGCAGATGTAATTACAAAACTATTTTCTGGAAAACAACTCCAGTCCTTCGACCCCCACTAACACACAAACACACACACACATACATATATGTATACATGTGCAAAAAAGACACACAAACACACACACATACATACATGTATACATGTGTGAACAAACACACACACACACACACACACACACACACACACACACACATATATTCCTTGCAGCAGTTCTAAAAATAACCTGGTCCTTACAGATAGAGATCAGTTGATGGATTCATAGTGGGGCTGTTATTACTGGGATTAATAATAATTTACTGTGTGCTTGTGTGTGTGTGTGTGTGTGTGGGGGGGGGGGGGGGGGGGGGGGGGGGCATGTTTTAAACTGTATGCATGTACACATTTGTGTGTGTGTGTGTTGTTTGTGTCTGAATTAATTGTGTTATTAAGGCTCATCATTTTCATTTTTTTTTTAAAGATTATTTTGAAAAATCATTTGAGGCAGTCCCTATTCATGTCAACCAGTTGTAGAGGCTATGCCTCAGCTTCACCTAATAAAGAATGAAACAAAAGGCAAGAAGACACAGATAAACCGCTGATTGTGCCTCAAGTCCCTGAAAGTCATTAGAAAAAGAATTCATATTTAAAATTGAGTTTTTTTTATGCAAATGTGTTTAAATATATACAGCATAACTCAGCTTTCAAAGGTTTGTGTACTCAGCATTTTTTTTTTTTAATACAGAAAAAACATCAACGAATAGAAATTTTAAAAAATGAGAAAAATTGAAAGTCAATAATTTAGTAAAGTCACAGTCCAGTCAAAACTTCATATGTCCTAAGTGTCACCTTTTCATGAGATAAGAAAAAAAGTTAGGTTTTCAGCTTTGTGGCGATGTATTTTCAGACGATTCAATGACTTTGTAAATGGTTTGTTTGCCCTAAGAAATGGGAGAATTGTCTCAACACATAAAGGAGCATTCCCTCCTTCCTTCTTCACTTTTATCAAAAAATTCAAAAACACCAAATTTGGATATATATATATATATATATATATTTATGTATGTATATATATATATATATATTTATATATACATACATAAAATGGAGATACGTGGTTTTGACTGGACAGTGACGATATGTAAAACTAAGGAGCAAACATTGACCAGGAAAAAGCTGCAGCTTCAACTCGGTTTAATTCTGCTCAGATCAATCTGATTGAAACATGAAATCTCAAGGCTCTCCATCATCCAGCCTGTACAGGGAATGCTGTTTGTGTTTCCCTCTTTATTTAACTGCACAGTGAAAGAATACAAGCAGCAGAAAATGTGGAATACTGCTTGGCAATACTGCAGTCAGTGCAAGAACAATGTCAGATGTTATAGCTACATTTACCCTAAAATAACAACTTAAAAATCATGTTGATGCTACAGCTTCTTGTAATAGGTTGACTGGTGTCTCTGTCTCAGCCAGTCCGCCCCCCATCACTTGTTTCTGTTCTATGTAACTTCAGTGAGAGGGTAGGATCAGTGTTACATACACGTTGACTTCAAGACACAACTTTTCAAGACATAACATTGTTGTGATGCAATGAGTTTTGTTCGTAGTTAGCACCTACATTACGTCCGTTACAGACCTGGGATTTATATTTATGACAGTGGTGTTGCACTCAGAAACTGTCGGGGGCACAACATTGTACAAAATGCCAATCTCTACATAATGTTGCTTTAATGAAAAGAAAGTGTATGATAAGACATTACATATGCTGATGTCATAAACCTGCTAGCTGTGCTACTTTAGCTGCTGCAGTTATTTTATTTATCTATTTATTTATTTATTTATTTATTTATTATACTATTTTCATCCCACAAGGGGAAATTCTTTTTGTTATTTTAGTTCATGCTTTCAATCCTGCCAATACTATTTCCTGTTCAGCCTGCTTTTTGCTACAAACTACAGCGTAAGGATGTCTCTGAAGTCCCTCTATACAATCAACACTGTCATTATCATTTGTATCATTGTCAGCTGTAGAGTTGCACAACTGTAATTTTTGCATCTATGAAAATGCAGTTGATTCGTTTGTGGGATCGTGAGGAGACAGAACCTACATGTGAATTTTCGAGGGCATGAATATCACACTCACACACTGGAATTAACTGGTGGAGGGTGAGTGCAGTGCACTGTATAAAAATCCATCATCTGGTTTGAAGACCTCATATTAAAGGGTCAATTTGTAAGATATGGCCAGAATTTTAGTTTGAAACATTCAAAAAGTGACCTTACATTGTCAAGTGTGAAGAAACAACAGTGTTGACATTATGTCAAAGACGTTAGCATGCCAGCCAACTAGCCACCTGGCATGTCTCATAATACACTTTGTAATGCAAGAGACGAGAGCTGGGAGATACAGCATGTCTGCTATTTAATTTCCATCCTCCTATATAAGTCAAGTCAAAATCATGTATACAAAACCACAGGTTAATCTCAGAAGGCTTTAAAACTACAGCATACATTGGGGTGGGTAATAAAAATCAATTCACATAAGAATTGCGATTCTTATCTGAATCGATTCACAATTGTCAAAAATGTATTTTCTAAGTGTTGATTATTAACGGGATGATGAGGAAATGAAAAAAGCTGAACTAAACCGCGAGGGTTGTGCAGCACCCAGACAATTTACAGTGTGCACACAATAGAGTTATTCTGAAGTTCACCTTCCAATAAGGCAGAGGTTGCAAGCATTTGTTTCATTTAATGACGGGATAATAATAACCTAAATAATAATAATTACCTTTGCAAGACAAACATTATGCAGGCCACATGTTTCTGATGACTTCTTATGGCATAATGAAACGTTACTACGTAATGTAAACGGAGCGGAGCAGTGGTCAGCAGTAACAAAGAAGAACAGTTGATAGCCACTAACAAACACACACTGCAGTATTCAACATGTTAAACAAACTCTGTGGTGAAGAAAATAACTCAAAGGGTGCTTCACCTCAAAAACTCTGCTTCTGCTTAGTGTCTTGTACCACGATGGACCCCCGAAGCTAACAGTGCAACAGAGAAGCGGCTATCACTGACCGATAAGGTTAATAACACAGCAGAGCACGACCCCTTATTTTGTTATCCATATACATTGCATGCTTTTTAAATTCATTAATTCATTAATCAATGCTAAAGTGGAGCAAAAGACTGAAAAATGTCCCCCCCTTTTCTCTTAATTCAATAGACAAATCTATTTTGAAACAAATCGTCCGTCCGCAAATTGAAATCAAATCAAATGGTGAGACTGCCAAAGATTCACACCCCTAGAATACATCCTCTATTCTGAGAACATCAGTTCAGAAAATAAATCTTCAGCAGGTACAATTGAAAGAAAATTCAACAACTGAAAAGGGGTCTTTCTTCCAGACATGACATGTTTTGTCTTCTGTGCTCAATCCTGTTACTTTTACTATACTACACACGGATCAATAGTTTATTTTCATTTAATGCATTTGATGAAATTTTCATCATTTGTGCTTTAACACTGTTGTCATGTCAACATGTAAAGTGTGAAGTGAATTTCATATGTTCGTCATCCACCATCTGTGCACACGTCAATCTGTCACACAAACACAGAAAGCACACAACAAACATCCAGGCAAGGTAGCATCAGTCTTCACTCACACACACCTGCACACACACCTGCACACGTGCATATGCACATGCTAAAATGTCACAGATATAAATCATACACACATATGAACACACATATGAAAGCACAGATGCACAGTAAAACATATTCACACACACATACACACACACTCCTGCAGCAAAGATGTTGCCGTGCAGATGTGTGTGTTGAATTGCACAGGATGCGACGCCACACATGAGTGGCTGTCACGGCGTTTGGATGACAGATGTAGTACTCTGGTCCAGGCTCTGTTCCAGACACACACACACACACAAACACAAACACACACGTACACAGCTAAAGCCACTCTTCATTTATCAATAATTGGTTTTTAATTCCATTTGGCAGCCAGCAGCGCGAGCGGCAGAACAACGACAATAATTAGTCCATCAGAGAGAAAGAAGAAGAAGAAGAGGAAGAGATGGGAGGCAAAGTTTCAGCGAGCGTCTCCAAAGTGACAGAAACACACCTGACCACTGATCAGATGAAAAGATCGAATGGTGAGATGGGGGGAAAAAAATATTAGCTCTGTTTGTTGATGAAGGTTCTTAGTCATCCAGGTCATGGTAATTCTGGGGGTAGCCAAGTCCAGTTGCCGACGATACAGCACTTAGAATTAGCTCTGGTTATTTCCAACTCACAAGGTTGATTGTTGGAGGGTGTTAATGACTGGACAGGTTGACAGATATTAGAAAAAAATTACAGTAAATGCAACATTGTGACAAACAGTTCATTATATACACTAACGAATCAAACCGTGACGACACATAGGGTGCAGGCAAAACAGACAATTCACCAACAACTCAATATTAACTATGAAATAAATAATAATAAACTGAAACTTTCAAGTTAAATTGTAAGTTACTGGTCCCTGTAAAGAAACAGTCTTGCAGGTCTGTATCATGACAAATTGTAGTTTTTACATGTCGTCTATTTCTGTTATGTTAAAAGCTACAATTACTGTGTAGTTCAAAATTAAGTTACATATAGATAAGAGCAGCCTCTCCAAGTACTTCTCTTCTCTTCCTGGTTCTCTGGCAATTTAGTAGCATGAAACAAGAATACAGTATGGATTTGTAGGGGATATAGTGGATGATGAGTGTCCTTTTAGTCCCAGTCCCCATCAAAGCGGACGGACCTGAGATACACAACCACCTGTCAGTAAGACAGGTTATATTGCTGTTTTGTAATCTGTCCAATGAGACTTTATTGTAAACTAATTACATTGCTGTGGTGAAGTAGAACCACTGTCTTTACTTTGAAAGCGGTTTGTGCTTAATTATATAACTGTTTACTACAAGCTGAGAGCAGGTGAAAACAGGCTCTACTTCCAACTTTACTTTATGCTGTTCATGAGATTCATTATGAGAAGGCAGGTCAGCTCAATTTATGTGTATTATTAACGTTAAAACACCCTCTGCTTCTGTCCACCGGTAAACCAAACTCCTCTCAAAAGCAGGTGTTTTATAGTAGGGCCTTATTTTTACACAGTAAAAACTGTAGTTACCACATGATTTACTCAGTAACATCATTAACTAACCTGTGATGAGGTGTTTGCCACAGACAGACATACTGTATATTGACCTGCCAAGTCTCATGGTTTGCCGTTTAATGCTCTCTGCGGATGACCCAAAGCCACAGAACTCTTCTTTTACTGTCCTTCGCTTGCTCTGGGGAAGTACTGAAAATTATATCCTTTGGGATTTTTTTATTGTCTGGTCTTCTGCTGCTGCTGTCTGGGTAACTCATTGTCCGGAGCCACTCTTCCATGTCAGAGTGTCTCTGGGCTCGTTCAATGCAGTCTCACTCCCAGCTTGTCAAATAGCAACGCTTGGTCATTGCTGGGCTGCTGCCGGGCTGCCCTGTCCCTGCCCTGCCACCCAGCCTGTCCGCTATACCGTACAAGCCCAGAAGCACTGCAGCTGCATGGTGGTGTGTTTAGCGCTGCAACTTCGGCTTACAATTTGCTACATCAGCTCCACTGTGCTGTTTGTTTTAAGCAACTGCAAGAGGATAGAGATTTTCATTGCCCTGGTAGTCTCCTGGACAAGAGAGAGGGAGATCGGTGGAACCCACACCCATAGCCGAGTGCCTCGTCTTGGCTGTCCTCCTGTGTCCACACCCCCCGGGGTGACCTTGTAGTCTGCTGTACAACCAGAGAGCGGGGGGGAGCTCAATGGGCTACAAAAGAGACAAGAATTAGCTATCTAGCGTGCTTTTCCTGTATTTTCAGTGGCTGCTGTTTACGTTAATGGACTGTGCTTGTGTTTTTCCCACCCAGTAAACACACTTCATACGCAGAGCTATATGATTTCACAAACCGTAGTTACCATGATTTAAGCAGAAAACGGCAGGCCTGGCGGCAAATGAGTGCAGCACTTGAGATTTTGGCGCTTTAATTCATTTAGACTTAACTCATACTTAACTGCTAGCATACAGTGCATGGTTAGTGTTAAGCAAGCTCACTTTCAATGAAACCAAAAATATAGCATTGACATTAAAACAACAACACGTATCGCAAACAAATGATCAGCAATTCGGTAGGTCCCATGGACTCTCTGTGGATCGTGGTCATTTTTGTGATGCTGGACCTGACAACAGACAGCATATTGTCATCCAGGCAAAGCTCCTGGATCAGGTGTTGGTACTTCCTGAGATTACTCCTCTTTCTGAGGGTCTCATGGACCCACACAGATTCCCTGTTTCCTATTTGGCAACAGCCTCTCATCCTCAACCAGATTCAGAGATCAAGACTCTTCCCTTTTTTATGCAGACGTATATTTAGTAACTATCTACTTTCTAGGATGTACTTCTAGATAGCTCAAATAAAAGATAGAGATCTGCCATTTGCTACTTCACAGCAAAATCACAGCTTTTTACCTTGCAAAAAAAAAAATGTACTGCTCTTTTATTAAATTGAAGGCTTCAAGAAAATTGTTTTTGCAAATCCAATCTGACAATAAAATAATACTGTGGCTGTTTAAAGAAGTAGAGCTATCAATAAACAAATGGTGAAAGAAAAAAATTCTCATCGACAGTGCAAGAGCTGGTCGACAGTGAGGAGGATGATGAGACACACTATTATAACAACATGCTGATGAAAATACATTTCTGAAACACAGGCTACTAGCTAGCCGTTACACATAACATTACGCTGACATTACACATACAAACAGCTCACTCTTCTCTGCTGGGCAGAGCGGAAACTCACGGGTGGTGCCAGTTAAAGAAACACTACTGCGCATATTCAGTGGGTCACATAACCAGGAAGGGAACCCTAAACCAAGAGAACTTTTTTGGCATATACGCCAGGTTAGCAAATCTCATTGAAGCAAATAGGCAGCATGTTTGCCTTCGGTATTTTCTTATATATCTATGGAAGAACCAAATATAGAATGTAATGGTATTCATACAGCATTCCACATTTACAAACAGTCCAGTTTGTTCCTCTCACGCTTGGAGTGACTCTTCACCCAGCAGTAACCTGCAAATGTACACTGTCTGGTTAGGCCATTAGGTGTTGATGTGAGAGTTTATAGGCATTGCTTCAGTTCCCTTCTGGAAACTAGAACTGTTAGGGTTAGTGGAATTTAGCCTCTAGACTATTTCTCACATCCCAGCAAACCCAAGAACAGCTTCAACTTCCTGTCCTAATGATGAGCTCCTCATGGCCCTGCGGACGTTCATTATGACATCATACTGTATAATCAGCGTTAAATTTGCCGAGCCTTTAATCCTCCACCGAGATGATTCCAGATTGTTCCTCTACTCTGGCCTCACTTCATTACATTTGATTCACATTATCACTATAGATTTAATTCAAATTAATTTCATTAGTCAAAGTGGAGCTGCAGAACGTGGCTCTGACTGGTGTGACCTATGACCTTTACATTTTTAGAACAGCAGATTGCAGACAACACTCGACCAGCGGGATGTGACCTTATTTAGTTTAATCACAGACACACACACACACACACAACCACAGAGCAGACAAAACAGTCAAAAGTGTTTCCTTCTGTCCACATTTCTGGTGATGTGGGTGTTCAGACACACAGCATAAACACTCAGATGTTTTAAGCTCAGCTGCTGACTGTTTTAACATGTGTCAACGCCATCAGAGATGAACCACAGAAATGTCAGAATCACCACATTGTGAGTGTGATAACTGAGACATAGAGAGATATACATAAGGAAACATATTTACAACCAAAGTTAATCCAAATGAAAGTAAAACCAGGTAAACTGACACATTTTAATTAAATACAGGTAGTCGTCAACCGTTGGCTGTAAAAAACACTGGTTAAACAAAAATACATATTCTGTTTGTAAATAGAAATGGTAATTTGTCTTAAAGGTCCAATTTGAATGAAAGTCAAACTGACGCTTTGGGATGGCACCCAACCAGACCTACGATTCCAAAGCATCAGTATTTGACGAGTTGTGGATGAGACTTAAAAATTGACTTTCTTACAAATCGGATCTTTGAGAAAAAGCCCAACATATGAAAAGAAATTTAAAAATATGGAAAATCCTTAGAAACTGAAATGCACAGTATTGTCGTTAGAGAACACTCTCATTATAAATGATCAGAAATGCTGTCTTTCTTTATGTATGTGTGATATGTGTTTTGTCTTTTATTCGGTTTATGTACAGTATATGTGATGCAAGTGCGTGACTTACCTTACATAACCAAACCGCGATCGTTAGTAATGTAATGTAACATAATAAGAGTTAAACAGTCCCTTATTACCATTCTTTTTGACTAAAGTGCCAATGCAGCTGCAGAAAAAAACTCCAGTGTTACAAAATATTGACAAAACAAAGACATTTTTTGCAGTAGAGAACTACAGTAGAGAGATCAGTCTCAGTTTGAACTGTGAACAGATTTTGTTTTCTGTTTTGACTAAACTCTGACTCAGATTATAATTTTGGTCCGTATGTGGCTGAGTTTAAACCTCACCTGGCCAGACAGATTTACGCTAGGGAGGATATGTGTGTGATGTGTGTGTGGCGGGGAGTCCTTTCATAGCCGCAGGGCCAGATGTTCATAGTGAACCCCCCTCCCTCCCTCTATTTTTTCTCTCTCTTTCACAGCTCTTCCTTCCATCCATTCCTTTATCTTCCTGTTTTCATTTTATACTCATACTCATCTATCTATCTATCTATCTATCTATCTATCTATCTATCTATCTATCTATCTATCTATCCCTCACACACACACACACATGAATTCATGCACCATTCAGCAACCACCATTGCTGATGAAAATCAATCTGATGAGACTTAGTCACACATGTTCACAAACAAGGTAGTTCTGAAGTTATATTAAAGGAATAGTTCACTCTAGAACGAAATTCAGTCATTATCGACTCACCCTCATGCTGATGAGAAGTCCGGCGTAGTTTCTTATTCCTCAAAGTGCAGCTGGAGACCTGCAGGGGTACTCTCCGGCAACAATGACTTGGATTTCTCCATGTTTGAACATTGTTGGACACATTTTGGATAATGTAAGTACACAACTCACCAATATACACTATTTAGCAAAGACCTAGTCGTTTTTTTTAGACATTTTAATGCAGAGTTTCTGCATATGATATTTTTAAGTGTAGACCACACGGTTTCAGTGGGATGGTAATGTTCGTCTGTTGGGTGTTGGAGTAAGCAACTGTTTGCTAACAATAAGTCAGAAAAACTTAATAACATGATAATGGCAAACCGTATATTTGTGGAATCCACCTGCCCAAAAAATCCCCCATCCAAATATAATAATATAATAATATTATATTATATAATAAATATAATAATAATGAGAATTAAATTAGCATTTTCATTATTAACTACTGTGCTCGCTATTACAGTTTTTCTCAGTCGCTTTGGTACATTTCTCAGATCAGAATTGAAATTCTCAAAACTACTCAATCTATTCAATCTCCACATCACTGTGTCACTTGTGCACATCAAAAAAGCAGTTTCTCATTTCTTTGAACAGTTGCAAATGCTTTGGTACGTCCATGCAAATGATTATGTACAATTCTCTGCTGTTTTCTACATTATCAATTGCTTATATCATGTTGATCAAGATGTATTATAATGGGTCTCTGTTGAATAGTCTCAACCCCCACAACATTTAGGCATTAGTTCTTCGCATAAGTCTTTACATGCAAAATGGTTGAACAAGTTGTCATAATATGTCAAGCAAATTTTTTTATACATTTCCATTAGACTTTTTTTCTAAATCTGTCCTGAATTGGTAAATTGCTCCCAAGTGAATCTTGACTTTCTCTAACGAAGTGAAATGTGTGAAGCATTAGATCAACCAATGATCAACCAGTTTTCTGAAATAGCTCAAAGGTGCATCTCATGAACCATCAACTGGCAAGTATATATATATAGCCGGAGCACAACACAATGTTGCAGTGGACAAGAAATTGGACGGGTTCAACAGCCAGAGAGAAGAAGAAGAGGAAGTGGAGTGAGGCTGCATGGCGGAGGAGCTGGGAGGCAAAACAGAGGAAGAGGCAGAAGAGGCCGAGGACATATGCATGTTCCTGATGAGATAAGAGCCACACTTGTAGACCACATTCTCAATCATGGGCTTACAATGGCCGAGGCTGGTCGAAGGGTGCGGCCAAATGTTGGGAGAACAACTGTGTCCTCAATCATTCAGACTTTTCGTCGACAGAACAGGTATGTAATCTAACAATAGGCACTGTACTGTAATACTGTATACTTTCTGTAATGCTTCATTCAATATTACAGTATTCCACTTGCATTTTACAATATACAGTAAGTATACTTTATACAGTGACATTTTATCTTACTCAATGTTGTGTTTTGCATTACTATATTTTTTCCACATAGGACTGCAAGACAACTTCACAGGGGTGGCAGAGGGCCCCTTTTCACACCTGAACAGGAGGAGGCTATTTGCACCATGGTTGTAGAAACAATGCCATAAGACTAGGGGAGATAAAGAGTGCCATTATAGAGGACAACAACATCTTTGAAAACATCCTAACAGTCAGCATCTCAACCATTGACAAGGTGCTGAAAAGACACCAAATGAATATGAAGCAGCTGTACACTGTTCCATTTGAAAAAAATGGTGAAAGAGTGAAGGAGCTGCGCTACCAGTATGTACAGGTAAAACATGTATGAGCATGCAGTAACCGTACCTCACAGTAAACAGTACAACATCGTATACTGATATACAGTACAGTAAGTGTGACCTTTACACATTTGCTATGGCTGTAGAAAAGAAGATGCAATATGTGCTGTATACATTTGATGTAACTGTATCTTGTCCAAAATTAAAATGCATGTAATTCATTAAACTCATTTTGTGTCTTTTGAATATAGCGTATAATGGAACTGGAAGCAAGTGAACCACCGCACAACTTCATCTACATGGATGAGGCTGGCTTCAACCTAACGAAACGTGGAAGGCATGGTCGAAATATCATCGGCCACAGAGCTACAGTTGATGTGCCAGGCCAACGGGGCGGGAACATAACCATGGGTGCTATCTCTGAGAGTGGTGTGCTAACGCATATTCCCATTATTGGGCCATACAATACAGAGCGTCTTGTCACCTTTGTAGACACTCTCTACAGGGGTCTCATCCCTGAACAAGAGAGGGGTCAGATTGGAGATGACTTGCCAAAGTATGTGATAGTTTGGGACAATGTCAGTTTCCATCGCTCCATCATCATCAGGCAATGGTTTGCGACCCACAACAGGATGCTGATGGTGTTCCTCTCACCCTACTCCCCATTCCTTAACCCCTTTGAGGAATTTTTCTCAGCATGGAGATGGAAAGTATATGATCGCCAGCCACATACACAGATGACCCTTCTGGCTGCCATGGATGCAGCATGTGATGACATCACAGCAGATGCCTGCAGAGGCTGGATAAGACACTAAAAGATTCTTTCCACGCTGCATTGCAAGAGAAGATATTCGTTTTGATGTGGATGAGAATTTGTGGCCCAACAGACAGGAACGTCGGAGGTGTAGGAAGACTGCACTGTAATTCCTACAGCACTGCATGTACAGTTTTCCCTAAGGAGATTGTCCTATGTTCACATTTCTACTTTTGTTTTTTTGTTTTTTTCTTTGTGCTATGCAGTGCTGTCTTTTCCTTTCTGTATCGCAATGACATGGTCTGTCAACAAATTACAGTACAAACAGTAAAAGCGTAAATGTGAATCTTGTCCAGTCTCTTGCAATCAATCTCCCACATACACTAAGGTGTAACTTACAATTTACAATAATTGTCATCAGAACTTTAGCCATAGTTTACATCAGAACAGGTTGCAGGTGGATTGCAGGTAATCCATGGTGTTTTGCTATTTGTACAAATTGTGTTGAGAAATGCACTTACTGTTTTGCAAATGTCGAGGATGATTTGAGAAATATACCAGAGCTACTGAGAAAAACTGTAAAGTCCTGTATTTGTGCACATATTAAGTATTTAGCTACAGGAAACTCTCTCACTGATCACTTTCTTTCTCTAAATCATGAACAGTCAGCGCTCTTCAGCCCTGAGTGAACTGTGTGTCTAATACTTTGACACATTATGAGTTGTGGCTTGAAAACGGAAATGTAATGAAATGTAAACCTGAAGGTTTTAGGATAATCCATTTCCCATACAGTCAGCTGGTGAGAAAATATGCTCTGCTATCCGATCCCTCAAACACACACACACACACACACACACACACTGGAATAGTGAGCAGCTGCTGTGGACTGAGAAAGAGGGACGTATACAGAAGATGTAATCACAAGGAGAGACAGTGTTGGTCATCCTCCTCCGTCATGGGAAATATTTCTTACCAAGATAAACTTTGTATCAACCATTACTTTACTTTGCCTAAGTCAGGAGACCAGACTGTTTGTTCAGTGTGATGTATTCTAATCTAACAGTGAGACCAAAAAAAAACACCCACAAAAGAGCCCAGCTGTTTTCTATGTTTTTGACAACATGACTATATTCCACGTTTATGGTTATGTTTTAGGCTCAATAGCAGATTAATCACCACGTTTTCACTCCAGGTCATCAAATACAGATGTTGCTTTGTCACGACCCTCACCATTTTGTACAGATGCACAAGGGACCATTGAGGGTCTGCAGAGAGGAGTGGACTGGGGTTGAGCACTGACTTTTGTGAGCGCAGCCTATCGCTGTTGACCACTGCACAGAAAGTTTAACTTTAACTTGTTGTGTTTCTGAATTAATCAGAAAAAATGTAATATAATATAAATAAAAAATATCAGCATGCTGATGGAGATTGTCAGGGTTTATCACGTCCTTGAAAATTTCAGTGTCCCAAACAATTGGGAGAAATTCCAGTCAAATGTTATTAGTGTTTATTTGCAATTCATTGAGATTGATGATGCTGTGCATCACCAACACAAAGTGTATTTGTATGTGACGATCCTGGAGTTCAAAAATCAACTATCTTTCTACTGAATCACTTTCTGCAGCTTTCATTTTGCTCATATTGTGCTTAGGGGGAAATACTTTCACCAGACATTATGACGGGGCAGATTTAAAAAAGTTGGACTTGTACCTGTAATTACCAGAATCCTTATCAGCAGCTAGCTAGCTAAGGTTAAAATATCAAAGTTCAGCTGTTTTTTTTTTTTTATGTGGTCATAATTTGACTGAAGGTTTTCATTACATTAGATTGCTACAGAAACGGTATGATAGCTGAGTGACATATTGATGCAAACAAGGCTGAAACTACAGGTCCAGAGCAAGAAGTCAGTATCCCCTACAGCTGATGACCCATGTATGTGGAAGAACAATGAGATTCAGCTAAATTAGTCTGATAACATTTTAATGGTTATGTTATGGACTTACTTGAGATTGCTTTAAACTTTCATGAGATGAGACTTCCAAAGTTGTGACTCACTAAAGTTTCTCCTTCGTTTTGTTGATTTTTCCTCCTTGTTGTAGTTACTCTAAAGCTCATGAACTCAGAGAAAGACATACAGATGACGGAGAAAAAGAGAGTTTACTAGACTTAAGGGCAGACAGATAGATGAAGAAAAAAAGACAGACAGAGGTCAGGAGGGTGAGACAGAGCTCTCAACCACCACTTCACCAGTTGAACAATCTCCCCATATTCTTAAATATTTACCCGGTTGCCAGGACAACATTTTTCCTGTCCCAGTATTATGACGTCTGGGTTTCCCAGTCTGGAAAATTTTTCTGTGATGAATGGGGGTATCAGATTTAAATCTGACCACCAGTGACATTACGTCTTTGTCTTTCTTTTTCTTTTCATGTTTATTTTACCTTGAGTGTGAAGCAGGTGTGTGAAGGAACACAGTCATCTTGAAGAAATGTTGAATGGTCAAAGGGTAAAGGTTCTCCCCAGTGTATAAACTGCTGTGGAACTTTATCTTTAATTTATATTCACCTCATTCTCTCAACGCTTTTTTACAATTTATATTATAGATCCCTCAAAAAGTAATATTATTAAATATTCAATTAAATTGAGTGCATGGCTACCCAGAATACACCTCTTGTATATTGCCATTACAATAGATGTAAGCTCCATTTAGCTTCTGATCTTTGAAAGGTCGTTTTAACTACCAGAGAAAGACTTTCCCAGCCAGCTGGATAAAAAAAATAATTATTGTGTTTCCTGCATGATGAAGACGTTTTTAAAAAAATGTTTTCCAAGTTTTCTAAATCCACACAAAGATGGCTGACGGAAATTACATTTGTCTTTACTTCACTTATACAATTTTAACCAAACTTAAATATGATATTATTACATACACAATGTAGATATGATGTTACATTTGTTACACTCACTCACACTCACTGACCACTTTATTAGGTACACCTTGCTAGTACTGGGTTGGACACCCTTTTGCCTTCAGAATAGCCTGAAGTCAGCTGCAGATTTGTTGGCTGCACATCGATGATGCGAATTTCCCATGTCACCACATCCCAAAGGTTAGTAAGTTTTGTTTACTATTTTTTCGGAATTTCTTTTTGTGTCTAAGGCAACTTTCAAAGACAGATATTTAACAGCAAAGTGCTTCACAACATCATCAACAATACAGAATCTAAATATACCAGGTGAGATTTGGTCACTGTCGAGGCCGTTTGAGAATGACTCATTCGAGGTGTGTGATGGTACATGTATCCATCCTGAACCGTTACAGAGTGGACATCAGGGTTCAGTGCATGCAGTCATTTGAGGAATATGTCCATTACACTACAGTGAGATATAATTCAATTGATGAAAGCAATTGTGGCTAAAAAATGCACCTAAAAGGTATTTTCCAACCACATTTAACAACAAAAGCAGAAGACAATAAATCGAGATATAGAAGGCAATAGCTGCATTTACATTGAGAGTATTTTTTCAGTCTGATTGAAATCACTCTGATTACAGATTCCAACTAAACTGTTTACATGGATGCTGAAAAAAGTAATCGGATAAAGATGTTTGTTTACATGCCCCAAGTATTTAATCAGACTATAACTTTTTCAAATCTGCAAGTGTTGCCCCCACGTGGGGCAAGTCAGTGCAGAAAGAATGTATTTATTTCAGCCAGAGAGAAACAATCAGAATAAACGTTTATATGGTTAATATTTTCCTATTGATCAGAATATAAAATGTTACTACCCCTCTCTATCTGGTTGAAAATTCCTTCAGATCAGGTTGGATTGGATCTTGGATTTCATGCAGCCTCTTGATGTGAAAGCAGACAGGGCCAAAGACTTTGCTGAAACAACTGACATTTACATTAAAGTTTCTCATCAGTCCTGCATAAAATATGAACTATGTGAGAGTGTAGGTGAGGTTTACTGCTTAATGCACTACAGGCTGTCGACTATCTCAGGTGGAACAAGGTGAAACAAACTAACTTACACCGCTGTCTGTTGAAAATAAATGAAAAGAAAACCTAGCTTAATGAATTAACAATTTGTTGCTTTGTTCCTGTAGTATGGAACTCGTACAGAAAGGTGACCACAAAACCAAGAAATCATACACGCATCATCATACACCTGAACTACAAGTTCTGAGCTAGTTTCATGGCTTCTGCTGGCTTCAATTACACAACAGCCCAGTGTGCCTACGATTACCATGTTATGCCATGTGCTATGTCATGTTATATGTTTATTTATGCTATATGATGCAAAATGTTGGTGAATCAATTTATTAAATGAAAAAAGGATGATTGCAAATTAAACGAGAATCTGTTTACACAGTCACATTGTGGGGACCCACCTTCCTTAAGGGACAAAATGCAAATCATTAGATTTTAGGGTGGTTTAAGGTTAGGGTACGGTTAGGTGAAGGTAAGGGTTAGGATAAGGCATGTAGTGGTTATGGTTGGGGTAAGTCTCCAGGAAATTATTGTAAGTCTATGTCTAATGTCCTCAAAAGTGATGAAAACACAACTGTGTGTGTGTGTGTGTGTGTGTGTGTGTGTGTGTGTGTGTGTTACTCTTATTAGCAGCCTGTTGATAAGGCAGGTGAGTGATCTGTAGTGGAGCCTGGGCTCAGCCCTTCAGTCAGTTGCGTAACAGCACTAATAATTTTTATCAGCTTCAGAACACAGTCACTAATTAGAGAGACACGGCCAATACAGCTGGACCTGAGCTCTCTGATCCTCAAACAGAACAAAACACACTGAGAGAGGCTTGTTAAGAGTCTCTGTTAAACAACTCCCACTCAGCTAATAGAATCGGGTCAGGAGACCACACACACACACTACTTGATGACAGGTAGGCCTCTGATGCAGGGAACACAAATTAACTCTGTAACCCGCTTTATAGTTTGAATTGAACAAGTCATGAAAAACAGTGAATGCACACGTTAACATTTCCCTCTAGGCTGCAGCATAAGACAGGGCTGTCTATTATAGAGTTGTTTTTTGTTTTGTTTTTTGGCTGCTGTCATGCTATTGGCCATCTCATTGAGGATGGATCCAATGAATGCTCATCTTACAGTTGGAAGAAAAATGATACAGTAATTTTAGATTGTGTGTTGGAAGCTGTCTAAATGGGTTAACATTGAAGTTGAACAGTCTGGTTTGAACCATCTGATAGAATGAAAATCTTAAACCAGTCAGGAAAGTCACTGTTTTGTGTTTTTAATGATTTGGGATCATTCCCAGATATTCTCTGGGTTTCATAAAGAAGTAATTACATTTAATACGATATTCAAGAAAATACATAGCTAGACGTCACCAAGTTGTGAAAGTGATTAAACTGTCGAATACTTTTTAGTAAATGATGATCACACAAGCAGCCAATAACCAGCACTACACATTTAAACTCAAACCACATATTTGAAGAAAACTAAATGGAGCAAGATGGTAATATGATCTTTTTTTCTCTGGCTTGCTTTAGGCAGAAAAAGTGACATGAAATTTTGAAAATGTGCATCAGTATAGACATCCAAATGATTTGCTTTCCATAGAAAAACACAAAAGAAAATCAGAGTACCTGCTGCCCTTCATGAAGAGACAGTGCAGGTGCAACACAAATTCTTGCCGCCAGTCCCACACTTTCAGTAATTGTCATTTGCTTTGTTGTCAAGCTATAGTAAAGACTCATATTTCTTTCTCTAGTCAGAGTAATACTTAAATAAAGGTCATCTTAAACAAAAAAGTTAACGGCTAATTTAATGGCCATTTTACAACACCAGGGTTGTAGGACGCAATTTGAGTTCAGGTCCCTGTATGCTACATAAGAAAAGTAAAGAAAAGAAAAACTTTACACAGTGCAGAGTGCAGTATGGATGATGAATGAGTCTCACAGCTGCTCTGTAGTCTGGTGGTATGGCAGCAGATCTTTCTGTATCTATTGTCAGATGGCAGCAGCGTGGGTGTTGTCTTTTAGTATCCTCTGCTCTGTGCAGACATCTCACTTCACTGATATCACTGGTGCTTTTTAAATGGGTACCAATGATGTTCTTCCTGTCGTAGACTGCTTCATCTCAGCTCCACCGATGTAGACCTGGCTGTGTGTCCTTGTCTCTGACACAGGACTCTCCTACTATTGACCATGAACCGGAGGGCAAGATGGTCTTTTTTTAAATAGTTTTTCTTTTATAACCAGTTTTTCCACCTTACCTGTATGTCCATCTTGCACTTTTCTGTTGACTAACTTTCTGGTTTAATCTTTCTAACCTGAATATCCTTGCATGCCTCTGAGCCATCTTTTTGCTTTATAAGAACAGTAATCCTGATTCTTATCAGAACCTGCTGACATCATCAGGCAGGTTACCTGGAGCTCCAGGAGGCCTGCAGGTGAAGCCCATTTAAAAACCTGCAGCACGCTGCGTTCAGGGTTCGTGCGTCGGCTGCAGCTGTCAGCCTGCATGGAGCTGCATGCTGCAGCAGAGCGTTAGCAGCTGTTGATTGGCAGCTCTAATGACATGCAGCAGTATTCAAACCAGAACGGAGAGAGGAAGAGGCTGGTATTTGGACTGATGCCAACAATTCTCTCCCCTCTTTCTCTCTCCTCCTCTTCCTCCTCTCCTTTGTGTCTCCTTTTTCCATCTCTTACTTTTCTCCTACTTTCGTCCAATCATCCCATCCTCTCTTCCATCATTTCCTATTTCTTCTTTTCCTTCTCCTTTTGTTTCCTCCTCTTTCTTCCATTTTTGTCTCCGGATTTTGCCTCCTTCCTCCCTCATTTTTTGAATTCCTTCCGTTTTCTTCAACCTTCATCCCTCCTTCTTTTCCATTTTTGATGTTTTTCCTCTACTTTCATTTCCATCTTTGTATTTTTTTTCCCTTTCTTTCACACTTTTCCCTCCGATAATATGTTTGCTTTCCTTTCATTTACTTTTCTTAATTCACATCTCTGTTCTTATTTCCTTTCCTTTTCTCTTGCTTTTCCTTTTTCTAATTTTCCCATCCATTTCTTTCCACCCCTCCTTTTTCCATTCTTTATGTGTGTGTGTGTGTGTGTGTGTGTGTGTGTGTGTGTGTGTTGCTGACAGCTGCAGATCATTAGTGTAGCAGGTAGACACACACGCACACACACACACATTGCAGACAGACACACTGCCGCACCTGGCCTATTGCACACATTGTGTGTTTCCATGTGTGTGTGTGTGCAAGAATGAGTGTGCAGAGCTGAGCATGACAGAGATAAATAAACAAAAGATTAAAAGATTCCAAACGTGCTTATTTTTAGTCTCTCTCTCTCTCTCTCTCTCTCTCTCTTTCTATCTCTCTCTCTCTTTCTATCTCTCTCTCACACACACGCACGTTCAGACACAGACTCTAACCTCTGTGTAGTTAAGAGACCCAAAACAGGGTGAGATTAATGTTGCTACCTGCCACCAGAGACCACTGCACATACCCCGCCACGTGCAGGAAACACACACACACACACGCAGATACACTGTATCTGCTGACGTCTACATTTCCATCGTGGATTTTATGCCAAATATGCATATCTTAATTGCATTATCTGAAATAATTAGCCAGTGTATTTTTCTTTCCCTCTCGTCTGTCCACGAGCTGAGCAAACAGCGCCGCGCTGTAGGGGGCGGGGCCCCGCCCGGCGCAATCACTTCGACCAAATTAATCCAGTCCCCCTTCGCTAATTATTATCAGTTATGCTGCACGGTTACACAAACTGAGAGCCATGGGGCATATAGAAGGACACAGTCCTTCCATTCCTTCTGTCCTTTCTGCTCTGTCAAAACCCAACAGAAAAAAAAGTTAAACAAGAATCAGGGGAAAGGAAGGACAGAAGGGATGGCGGGAAGTTGTGAAGTAGTGATGAAAAGTTCTTCTTTGTCATCATTAACAACATGATTGGGAAAGGTAAAAAAAAAGTGTTCGATAGAGGGAGAGAAGGAAAGACATGAAGGGCTGATATGAAGATGGCAAGACTGGGGCCGGGGGAAAAACAAGGTCAGGAGGGATGGACAGAAGGTGATACAAAGGCATAGGATGGAGTGAGAAAGTGGAAGGGGTAACATAACATTTACTAAAAAGGAGGAAAAGAAAGCAAGAAGAAAAAATTGAGATGAAGGTGTCAAAAGTGAATGTCAGGAGAAAAAATAAAAATTACAATGGCAAAATAGAAGTAAGATCATATTCAAGACCTGGGGAAAATGTATCCAGTGGGTTAAGAGAACAAGGGTATACATTCAATTTTAAGATCTGTTTAAAACTCATTTCAAAGATAATGTATGCAGAATTATTGAAAGAGTGAACTGAGTTCTTACAGTGTGAAACATCAACAACAGCTGCTGTTTCCAAAAGGATGGAGGAGGAAAGACAGAAGGAAGGGAATATATTGTCAGATTTGATATTTGAGTGGAAAAAAAATAAACAAATCAAAAAGTTTACATATGCTGTTTAAATATTACATCTTCTAATGTTGTATTAAACAAAGAAACGATCACAAGCAGAGAAGAGATGAAAATAAACCTTCCCCATTACATTCGATCCTTTGGTGTATTTAGTTGTTTGCTGCCTCTGAGGTTCCAAGAAATGGCCTAAATACAACACACTCAATGACATCAATTAATCACACACAGCTAATGAATATTTCTTTACTTCCCTTAAGCACTGAGCACGTTATCTCCTCCCTGAGGATGAAAAGGTCAGGGTGATACTTTAAGCCTCCAAACACAGTCTGGGTTTCTGAAGCGAAGATACCTGTTGAGGCCTTCAGGGGCGCTCTGGAGACATGAAATCTGGCATGAAATAAACCTATGATGACGAAATCATACAGTGTTATGTTATCAGTTTAGTTGTTGGTTAGTTGCTGTTCTGCTCATTTAATAATAATAATAATTTTATTTGTGTGGCACTTTTTCAGAACACACAGCTACAAAGTGCCTCAGATAATGAATAAAGTGCACAAGTCAAACAAGCAAATACACACATAAGAACATACTGTATATTCATACGCAAACACACATGCATGATGCAAACTCGAAAATTTAAAGGCAATGATGTCACAGAAACTAATGTCATCAAAGACTATGTCAAATTGCCTTAAATACAGACTGCCACCAGGGGAAAACAACATTGTTTGATTCCAAGTGCGTACAAATCAGTTTTTACTGATTTCTCTAACGACTTCAGAAGGTTTAATGCACATTTTTATATCCATCATTTCAAAAGTTATACATCCTGCTGCAAGAAGACAATGAGCACTGTAAAACAGAAAAATGCTCTTAAAGAACGAACGCTGAAGTGGAGGTTGAAGTGAAAAAATAAAAGGAGTTGAAATGGTAATTAAAGGTGCAGTAGGCAAGAGAGATAGTTGATTGTTGAGTCTCATGGTCATCAAATACTGACGCTAGGGATAGGTGTACAAGTGGTTGTTGATGTTAAGACCAAACAGCAACAATGAAGCCAAAAGAATCAGTTTTTGACGACCCGGGGGATGAGACTCTTTCTCCCACTTATAGAATCACCTACTGCACTGTAAGAAGTGTAAGAACATGAAGTTCAAAATGAGTTGAGGTGTCATTAGATGTGCGCAGAAGCTGAGTGTGCTTCTTCCATCTGTGTGTACAGAAGGAAGAAATTGAAATGGTATTTGAGTAGTAAGCACAAAAAATAGCATCATATGTAAGAATATAAAGGACACTTCACCAGCTGCTCCACAGTTCACACTGACAGGTGTACTGTACAGATGACAGTCTCTGTTTGAAGAGTAAATGTATTGTATTTGGGGTTGAAGTGTGGGAAGGTTAAGTTGTTGAGCAGCAGCTGAAATGTAGAACAAATTGAAGTTGGAGTCATTTGCAACCCAGTCACCAGGTTAAATGTTTGCGCTGTACGTTTCTGCAAACCACTTATATGTTTAAACTTAACATTTCTTTCTGTAAGTTTTAATTTTACATCCTGACAACATTTTGGTTATTGCCTAGTTAGGTTTAGACAGAAAAACCCCTTGGTTAGGATTAGGAAACTAACATTTTTTGACTTAAAATACTCGTTTTTGTCTCATCCAGCGTATCACAAATATAGCTGGGAAAAACTTGTCCAAAATATCTACTTTCGTTGCCACGATGACAGTTGCAGAATTTCTCAAGATGCTGAATTGACACCATTTGTCAGCTGAAGTCGTCTTGAACAATAGTCCCTTGCTTGGCAGGTGTCTCAGCCGGAGCGCACGTCACCACAAACCCATCCTCGTTTTGAAGAGAAAGGCAGCTCATATACATCGATGAAACTAAATGAAATTGAAATAGGATTTGAAGGGTCCGAATGGAAAGAAGCTGCACTAAATGTGGTAAAGTGGAAGGTGAAATGTAACTTAAGCTACTGGGTCAAAGTGCCAGTTGAAGCGTAGCAAGGTGGAGAAGTAGAACAGTTCAAGGGTCAACACTGAAAGGAATTCATGTGTCAGCTGTAGTGAAAGCACCGAAAGGAGCAAACATTCGAGCAATGAACTACGGTAATGCTAGTTGTTGCAGTAACACAGGTGTTGTTGTAGGTGCCAGTGTTCTATTAGCTTCTTCTGTAGCAAATTCACATTATTTGATTGATTCTTACCATGTTAGGTTTGTCTTTACCTCTACCTACACAGAGTAGTAAGGCACTTTACTAAGTACACCACCCAAATCTAACACAACCTAATACAACAGCCTTGTAAAAAAAAAAGTTTATGAACTTTATGAAGCTTGTTATGTTCTGGTTTTGTTTGGTTCAGCTAAGGAGTTCATTCAACTCTGTGGTCATTTCTCAAGGTTTAATCTGTTGTGCTGAAAGGTGTTTTTAATATCTTTTTCAACCTTAGCATGGTATTGCTCCAATGGCTTTTTGTATGATTTGCGATGTCCCGTATAGGGACCGAAGGCCCCAACTGCAGTGGACTGTGGGAGAAAACATCCCTCCACTTCCTCTCAAGTGACCATTCTGACTTAAGAGAACTCTTCTGATTACACTGATTTGTCTATCTGTAGATGGCGTGATTGTAATGGACCTTCACTCAGAACCTACAAGCTGATGTAGGTCAGATCCACTGTTCTGCTCTGAATGATTATTGGCTGTTCGGCTGCCATGACAACCAACCATCCCCCAAACCAAGAGGCCCAGGAACAATGTTTCTGTTTTAGAGATGCAGACCAACGCTCCTGCATCCGATCACAAGTTAATGGCTGTTTTACATGGTCACCGGCACCCTCGTTTAAGGTGTTTCCACCTCACCGGGCCACCTACAGCTCAGAATCCATCCTGAGCGGTCCACCTTAACAACACTCTGCCTGGCACTCAAACAAGCTTTGTTTACTGACAGGATTTGGCAGTCAGCCATTTTGTTTTTGCACATTTACATAAACACCAAATGGTGCCTGTTTCCTGTGTGTGTGTGTGCACGCGCGGGGGCCCCGGCTAATTCTCTCCCTCGTCGCTGCAGATGAAAATCGGAGGCAGTTTGAGATTCATTAAAGCGCGGCGGCTGCCTGGACGCCGTTTTCCTGCAAAAGCCGATGAACTTGACACAAATGCTCACGAGCTGCAAGTTCATCTCTCCGTACCTTAATTTAGTTGATTACTAAATTATGCAATGACCCAGCCAAAGACATCGAGGGGGGAGAGGGGGGGGAGGGGGGGCTTTTGCTGCCAGTGATTTTTCCAGAATTGCCCTGTTTTTAGAAATACTTCCTGCTCGCCGTCACCCCGGGCTAAACATGTGTGCCAGGCAGCACAGCAGAAAATAAATGAAGAAGTTTCTCTCTCCCCCCCTCCCCTCCAGTGGACTGTGCTATAACCCTCATACATCAGGTGGACAGGGATACATACCATCAACTCAGTATTATTAATTTGACCACATTAAGCAGCATGTACACAAACATACAGCGTCCTGCATTTAATGTGTCTTAAACCAGGTTCAAACTGCTTTTAACTGGTTGAAGATGAACTATTTATACTCAGTTGTTCCATTTAGCCTCTGAAGGGTTTCTCCAAGAGTCTTGTTTTAGTTGTGGTATGTGTCAACTGTAAGGATTTACTGTCTGTTTTTAAACCATTTTTAACTTTTTTGATTTATGAACCGATTCAGTCTAAGCCGCATATCTGAGGGGATTATCCTCTGACCCACTATTTGAATAACCATCCATGGAAATAAATAACACACTTAAACATAAAACGTAAAATGTAAAAGTGATTCAAGTCATCGTGTCTTAAGTCAATTAATAAGTCCAAGTCGAGTCTCAAGTCATTTATATTCTGTTAAGTTGCAAGACATCAAAACATTGACTCAGGTCATCTTAAGTCCTCGTCACTGTGACTCGATTCCACATCTCTGCTGTTTATATTATCTGTTACAATGTGTTTATTATTTATATGAAATATATAACTTAAGTGAAGCCACATTGGCCTCTCATGCACAGTAAAAAAAATTAAAAAATAACAATCATATGAAAGACAAACTACCATTACAGCACTAACACCAAGTGTAGCTCATTAGCGTAGCTCAGGAGCTGAGCCTAACTACTAAACTTAAAACTAAAACAGTATAAACACAATTTAAAAAAAAGATAAATAAAAGAAAACCTTTACAAGTATTTGTCAAAAATGTTTAAGCACCGAAACGAGCAAAAGTGGTGTCAGAACATTATGGAGATGAAATGTAGTACGTGTATGAATGTTATCGCTCCTGATGAGCCAGCGGGCATTGCATGGTAGCCTATGCCACCAGTGTATGAATGTGTGTGTGTGTGTGTGTGTGTGTGTGTGTGTGTGTGTGTGTGTGTGTGTGTGTGTGTGTGTGTGAATGGGTGGTCGCTCAGACTAGAAAGGTACTATATAAGTACAGTCCATTCACTACTTGGTTTGTTTCTGCACAGTTTGTTCCTCCATCCATCATCTATTCTTGTCTCTCCACGCAATGTGTTCACCATAAACCTGTTCACTGTGAAGTTTATCTGTTGCATCCCAACGCACTGTAAATGTTCTGCTTCTTGTCTTTGGTAGCTAGATTTAAACCGACAAAGTGCTGGCATGTTTTCCTGACTGATTGTGTCCTGTTGCTGTTTCAGCCGTATTGGAAACCAGAACCTTTGTAATCCTCCAGTTGTTGTCATTCATCTGTACCTGCAACTGCAGTATGGTTAAACGTGGTCATGAAACGCTATATGACCCGTATAAGCCAACAGGGCGGTCAGCGAGATTGGCTATTTATTTATAAAACAGTTATCTTATCGAGGCCGGATTGGATAAGCCGTAAAATTCAAACTATTTTTACTGGTTGACTGTTGAGGATGAATTGAGGAGTCTGCCAGCCTGAGGAAAGAAGATGCTCTGCAGTCTGGTGGTACAGCACTGAAACAATTTGTTCCACTTCTATGCACAAATGAAAGCTTTGAATAAAAATGTGGTTAGCATTCATGACCATACATTCTGCTTAACTTTATATACAAAACACTACTTCCTGCATTGGCACTAGATGTTGGGCCTGGACATTAAATCATGACATGTGGAATCATCCAATATGGATGTATCTCCTATAGTATGTTAGGCCGGATCAACTCTATCATTCACTGTATGTTTTTGTGCTTCTTCTTGATAGTCGCTTCACTGCAGGTTTATACACTGTGAAATGTATTGGTTGTATTTATTCACTGTGCTGAACACCATAAACTTTATTGTCGCACGCATTCACAGTAAATCCATTTTGTGATTCTTCACTGAGAAGTGTCTTCATATTTATTCATAGCTCCCACACACACTTTGACTTCCACTTCCTGCTCTCAGTTATTATGTTTGATCATTTTTTTAGATCTTGGTTAGATTACACCTGAATAGACTCCTGTTGACGTTTATTTTCTGTGTTTGTTATTTTCGTTTGGAGGTGAGATGTTTTTTTTTCATAAGCCCGCTGGGTTCTTGTGTTTTTTTATTTCACCGTCATAATTCATCCTCTCCCTCGTCTCTCTGTTTATTCACAACTATGTGTGATTGCATGTTTGAGAGTGTTTGCGCGATCTGTGAGGTGATTTATGTTTCCTTTTCGTATTTCACAGGTACATCGGAAGGACTGTCTAATAAATAGGTGAAGATTCTGTTATGCCTGACAGTGATTTGTTTCTAAACAAACTAGCCTCTTGACTTAACATCAGATTGCTCCCTTCCTTCCTTCCTTCCTTCCTTCGCCCCTTGCATCCTTCCTTCTTTCCTTCCTTATACTAAAAATCACTTCCTCCCTCCCTTACTTCCTTCCTCCCTCCCTGTGTTTCCGCTCTGATGAAGGCTCCCATCTCTTCAGGCTGTAATTAAGCAGCTCTGCCTCTGTCTCTGCGTTCAGTCATGGGTGGCTCATTGTGCACATGGATTCCTCTGCAACGCTTAATTGGCTAAACATTGTTTAGCCCACTTAGTCAGTTTTTCCTCCTCTACTTTTATTATTATTATTATTATTATTATTATTATTATTATGATTATTACCAAACCCAGCATGCGCCTCTCTTCCTCAGCCTGTTTCTCTGTCATTCAGATGAATCGTGTGTCTTTGCCACTTTCTCTATCTATGTCATGTTTACTTTATCTTTTTTCTCCGGCTCTTTTCCTTCTCTCTCTGTTTCTCTCCGTCCTCCTCTCATCTGGCCGTGCTCCAGATCCGGCAGGGTTTTAGCCTGTGGTCCTAATTGTCAGGACGAGGGTAGATCCTGTACGAGACGGCCATATGGTGCCTGGCTACAGGGCGAAACTCCCCGGGCGTTTTAAGGTGAATGTTTGCGAAATGGCAACACTGCAAAAGAAAATTATATATGAATGCTCATTATATCCCAGGAGAGAAATTTGGTGAAAGGGTGAAAAGTAAAGAGACAACTTGTCTGTTGGATCTTTACCACAAGTGGGTCAAAGCATTTTAAGTTTGTCCTGTGTACGGTGGCCTTGATGACATCTCAGACTCTTTAGACTCAGCTCTCCACTGTCAGACTGGACTGAGCTCTCATCAGTCTCAGCTGGACTGTTAGACTGTGCTGTAAAGCATGTACGTGTGTATGGGTTGGTAATGAAAATATATTATTACATAAGGGCGTAATGATTTCAATTCTTTGTCAAAAATCAATTAAAATGAGCTTTCAATTTCAATAATCGAAAATAAATCGACTCAGTGTTTTTTCTCCTCACCCCCCTACATGCCGGCATCTGAAAGAAAAAGAGACAACACTCCAGAGATGACACAGCTGGCTTACCGGTTACACTTATCCTGTGTACACGAAGACAAACAACTGACCGCTACCAAAGTTTATTTTGAGAAGAGATCCTTTGTTGATTTATTTGACATATTTTTGCGGAACCGAATTTTGTAACAAACTGAAATCCTGTCTCTGGGATCTTTATTTTTGGTGAGTATTATTTGAACTTTCCTGCAAAAGGCCACCAGGATAAAGTCAAGCTGTTGTTGTAAATTACACCCATTTTTTTAAAGAAGGAAATGTACGATGAATATGAAGACATAAATTACAGCTGACAGGGCATAAAATCCAATCATCTGTTGATCTTTACAAATCCAGAGGTGATAGTCTACCAATGGCATCGCCATCAGTGTTGATAAAAAAGGTTTGTTTGAAAATCAAATCTAATGATGACATTAAAAACGAAAGTTAAATCGAATTGGGGATTTGAATAATTATTATCACTATTATCAGAAGTTTATGCACAATATGGAATTATTACTGATGGTTACTTGTTACTGGTTTTTTTTTATTTTTGATTTTAACATAAGGACTAAATTTAATTCAATTTTTTTTCTCAGGAAAATACCTTGACATATTTTCTTGTCTTAACATATGCATGCTCAACGTTTTGAGTATCAATAATGAATTGTTACTCGTCTTGATTATATTTGAATACCTGAATAAAATACAATTATTATATCGACTCCAATAACAAGAGATAATGATTCTCATAATAATGTTTGTATTAATAATGTCATTATTAGTATTTTAGTTGACAGTTTTATGATTTTTTTTTTTTCAATATTTTCATAAAACATTTCATAACACAACTTAAAGCATCTGTTTCCATCAGCTTTTCTCTGGAGGAAAACAGAGTGAAGAGAAAGTTTTACAGATGGATATTGTTCTCCTCCCTGAACTCTGGAGAACTTCTTTTCTTTCTTTAGAAAATAAAATCTGTGTGTGTGTGTGTGTGTGTGTGTGTGTGTGTGTGTGTGTGTGTTATCTGTGGTTATGCAGGTATTCTGCTCCATATGTTAACGGTCAGTAGTTCAGCTCTGCTAATATCTACAGAAACACAGACATACACACCGCCACTTCACCTCCCAACCATCAGGAAACACAACCTGTTGGTCTCTGACACACACACACACACACACACACACACACACACACACACACACACAAACTGTCCCACTGTCCCACATGACATCTGCCTGCATGTGCGTGAGTGTATTGTCCACAGGTAGGGCTGGTGGTTGGCAGGATGTGTGTGTGTGTGCGTGTGTGTGTGTGTGTGTGTGTGTGTTGTAGACATTAAAGGTCCCAGTGGGAACTTAGGATCCAGCTGCTGATTTCAGAACAAATGACATCTGCTGCCACACACACACACAGACACACACACACATCACCTTACCAACACTACCACCAAGAGTATATATAAACACACAAAGGCACATGCTAACCGGTTGTGCGACACACACACCAGACACACTTTGGACTGTAACAGATGTAGTGTGGGCCTGAGACACATGCTCGCCCTCCTCCAACTCAGGTGGTGAGAGAGCAGAGGGTGTCACACACACACTGAGAGAGAGAGACAGAGACAGAGACAGAGTAAAGTTATCCTCTGTGGTAAAATGTCCAGAAGACATCTATTATTTTCCACCATTTTTCATGTTCTGAACATTATTTTGTTTGGGTCCAAACTAGATTTCATTACTACACAAAATCAGATATTAAATGTAATTTAGAGAGCAGCAAAGACGTGTGAATATTGAATAATCATTGTATTTTAAGAGGTTAATGTAACCCGATTGCCAGAATAAATGTTGGCAATGTATGTTTCTGCAAAACCACTCATAGGTCGCAATTTTGCATCTCCTTATGTTAAGCCTTACCATTTCTTCAGGTTCAGCTTTCAGTTTTATGCTGTGGCGACGCTGTACTTGTGGTCTGGTTAGGTTTAGGCACAGAAACCACTTGGATAGGGTTAGGACAAGATCATGTTTTGGCTTAAATTATAAGAAACCCTACTGATGGAGGCTAGACACTCGTGGAGACTGGATAAAGAGAATGGCCAAGATCCGGATGGATGTGAAGAGGAGAGGGCGTCTGGAGAGCTCACACCTGGTGCACTGGAGGTGCAGGAGGTGGAGGAGGGTCGTGACGGTTCACACTGAAATAACAGCTAACAGCAGCGGATTTAAAGTTCGGCAGCAACAATATGATTGGCTTAACAAGACCATGGCAAAATCTGGTTGGTTCAACTGAAAGAGTGAACATCCATCGTCAGCTGATTGTGATGGAAGAGAGAGATGAACGTGAATGATGATACTCATCATTGAGCTTCATTTCTACATGTACAGTGACATGTAGAATATGGAAGGCTGTCATCTTCTCCCTGTGTACGCATTGATTTCCTCCAGCTGCCCCAGTTTCTCCTATGCACTTGGTTATTTAGAATCCCTGTGTCACTGCCCTTGAGCAAGGCACTAGTCCCAGAACTGGAGTTGGTCCTGTGACTCCTGCTCCTCTTAAATGTCCTGTATTACCTCTGCTTGTGTTGTATGTTTGGTGTCTTCACAGCTCATTGGTGGACTGGTTCCTTGGTTCAGGGAGTTGAACCTCTAACCCTGCAGTGTCAGTTTACTACTTTTACATCATCCATTCTTGTTGTGTTGTTGCAGGAGCAGCCACATTTGTTTTTCTGTCTTTTTTTGTCTTCAGGCAGCCTGGGTTTGAATGTGTGTGTGTTAATGTTTTAATTGAACACAGAATTCAGTTTTTAAATGCATGATTTTTGTGTATTAACATTTCGATAAAAAAGATTTTTTTTAATGTTGCCTGTTGCAAAATGTTGCCAAAAAATGCCTTTTTTGTGAATTTAGTCTATTATACAGCTGTATATTTGCTCCTCTATGCACGATGCTGCATATTCTGTCCATTTTAACATGTATTTGCGGTTTCATGTTTGTGTATGAATGCGTGTGTGGGGGGTCAGTGGATCAGAGTGGCAGGTGCAAGGATCGTGGCAACGCCCCCGGGTTGACCACCGGGCTCGAACGCTCGCCGCTGCGATTAATCACCCGGCAAAATGCTTCTGATGTGCCGAAGAGGCAACGAGAGGAGCTTCATGTTTCTGCATCCTTCACTGATCGTGTGTGTGTGTGTGTGTGTGTGAGAGAGAGAGAGAGAAAGAGAGATGCTGCGTGAGTATCTGGGAAGGAAGTATTGGTGTATAGTAGTAGGTGTATTATTGGAGAAATGGTGAAGGAAGAATACAGGATGCATGTTTATTTGGAATCGTGGTTGTACTGCAAGTACTCATCAGTAATGCATTACTGTAATCAAATTACATTTGTCTGTAATGCAGTAACGCAGAGTGTTATGTTGTTACTTACATTACAGCATAATGGGCAGAAAAAAAACATGAAAAGTGCCATTTCATGCAAGCTCACAAAACAATTCAACACAGTGATGTTGTCTGGCACAGTGCAGTACGTTCCCCTAATGATAAATGTGTCATACCTTTTACACAGTATGGCAGTATAACTTTCATATTGTGTATCTGCTATTTATTTTTGTCTGTTTTGGGGCTTACTTCACAATGTTTTGTCTATTTTTTTAAACATTTTCCCAGAATTCAACCTGACATATGACATATAATATGACATATTTGGGATGAGTTTTGTAGAGCTGGACCCAAACTTGAGTTTAAGTTTAAGAGGTTCAGATTATTGACATGTTATTTTGAGGTAATTAATATTGTACTCCTTTATATTGTTTCACTGGTATAGTTTTATTTTTAGGTTGTAATTATCTGCTGCGCACAACACTTTGTGCTGTTTGGGCTGGTTTTCAACTTCAAGGTTTCCCAGCAGAACATTGCCAACAGCGTCACGCTGCCTCCGTCAGCTTGCCTTCTTCCCATAGTGCATCCTGGTGGTCGGTGGACACCTTTCTATCAGAACCATCATTAACTTTTTTAGCAATTTGTGCTACAGTAGCTCTTCTGTTGGATCGGACAACACAGGCTAGCCTTCTCTCCCCATGTGCATCAGTGTGCCTTGCCTTGCTTATTCCACATAAACTATTAAAACTATGAGTAAACTATTGAAAAACTATTCAATCAAATTCATATTTTCTTATTTCTTTGGTATTTTTGTCATATACAGAGGCAAGGAATGATTGCTGGGTAATGACTGTATGTTGTTGTCCAATGTAAAGTCTCTATTTGATCATGTGACAAGACGACGAGACTCCGGCGAGGTGAAGCGCAAAATCTGTCAAGACTGACAAGCTGAGCACACCTGCAAGGCAAGCCAAGCGAGCAGTCGTGCCTTTCAAACATAAAAGCGGTTGTGAGAGAAAACAGGAGGGAAAAGAACAGGAGGAGAAGGTTGCAAAACTCCCTAAATTAGATTCCTTTGGATTTTTTACAAACAGCCCACGGACAAGCCGCTCCCAGCAGCGATGCAGCAGTTTAGCTGGCCTCAGTATCTAAACGCTGCAGGTAACCTCAGGAGCAAGCTGGATAACGTTGGTCAAAATAAGTAGCATTAGGCTATTGTGTTAGATATAACATTTAGGACAAGGATACATGCAATAATTGTTATTATTTTTACATAAGTAACTGTTTTGCTTGCTGGCTGTTTGTAAATGATGTAGACTATGTAGAGTATAATGTTAAGTCCAGGCCTTGTTGTTGACATATCACGGGTCCACAGCGGTATACAGGTGCAGTATAGAATATGTACAATGTTGTGTGGTAAAATCATGATCAGGGTTTTGCTGACTGTGTGCAGCTGGCCATGGTGCTGTCTGATGTTGAGTACTGCAGCTCTCTTCGCTCTTCTTTACTATAACCTCCTGCCTCTTCATCAAAATCACGAGGTTGTTACTGTACTAAAAATGCCTTTTGTTGACGTCTGCGGTCACTTCAGCGTCACAGCAATGGACCACTCTCGGGTGCTTCTGGTCTCATCTAAGTGTGTGTGTGTGTGTGTGTGTGTGTGTGTGTGTGTGTGTGTGTGTGTGTGTGTGTATGTGTGTGTGTGTGTGTGTGTGTGCTTCGTAACTAAGGAGCACTGGGGCCCCACTGTTACTATCTATCTACTGTCTACCCCTTTTGAGCAACTAAAGGCCAAAGAGGGAAGGAGAGGAATTAATGCAGACAAAACAGATGCTGCTAACTGGATCTGTATTGGTATTATTCTGTCAGCCCGATATTATCAGCTGACTTTTGCACAGATATATTGTTACTGATCGGAACCATAAATCTCTGCAAATTATTCGTCTTTATTAGGTTAGGTTTACGGCAATACCCCTTCTCTCTCTGTCTCTCTTTTGTGGCCCTCAGAAGTGTCTAATGAAGCAGAAAATCACACAGAAAGTGAACAATATACGGACATTACTATGTACAAGTCCAACCAAGTCATTATAACCAGAGGTGGGAAGTAACGAAGTACAAATACTTCACTTCTCTACTTAAGTACACTTTTCAGGTATCTGTACTTTACTTGAGTATTTATTTTTCTGAAAATGTTTTACTTTTACCCGCTACATTTTTACAACAGGCTCTATTTTTAATGCATTTAGGAGGTATACTGTAGTCAGTCATTTTTATTTTACGTCACTGCACGCTGCCTTCCCAACAACATAAGGAGAAAAAGGCGTGTTAGTGTCTTGAGACCCTTCAGCCCTCTGCCTGGTTTCTCTTATTTTTATTCTATTTATAATATTATTTTATTATTATATTTTTTTGCTGTGCTCGGGATGCTTTTCCAATCCAAAATGTCACTTTTTGACGTTCTGGGAATTAGATTCAACAATCAACTATCTTTCTGGTGCATTTATCTTACTGATTCTGCTTTTAATAGTGTATATGAGTGTATATTTAATAGTGTAATTTGAAGCGAGGTTCAGTTAGATTTGCACAGAAATGCCCTTCAGAGGGAGACTTTTTACTGTTATACTCTGAGTATATCAGAGCCTGTACTTTATTACTTTTACTTGAGCAAAGAAGTTGAATAAGTACTTCAACTTTCATGGGTCTTTTTTTTTTTTTTTTACAATATTTGTACTGCCACCTCTGATTATAACCAGATTTCACCAACGGTAATTTTACTGTTGACAGGGAAAGATCTGAAAGATTGTTTATTCATTAAAGATCCTCATTAACAAGTCCAGTCTGTGAACATCCGTTTGTTTATAACAGGTCTAAGTTGCTCTGGTCCTTAATATATAATAAAATATCATTTTATTTATTTTGGTTATTCACTGAATTCATTTTGAAAATGTTACTTTTATGCTAGTTAACTATTTGATTTTTCCAAACCTAAAACCCCTGCTGTCATTGTGATTTAGTTACTGATGAGTCATCAACAGAGATCCAAATGGGTTTTTTACCACAACAGATCTAAAAAGTCAATTTTTAACATTTGGTGGTTTAATTAGTAATTTTACACAACTGTGTTTACGTATGTGAGCACAACACGTCCAAAGACAAAGGTCTTAAACTAGCCTTCACTGCAGGACAGATGTTACAAAACACCATTTACAGCTGACTTCACTGATATTTTGGGGGCAAGCTGAAAACTGTGTTTTTCTAAGTTGTTGTTTTTTTTAAAACATGTTAGAAAAAACAGCCTGCTCCCTCCCCTAGCAGGCACAGGACAATATTGTGATCTCTTCGGAGTCGTGTTTGAGTCAACCTGATGAATCTCAGCCTAACATTCCCTCTTCTCTTAGCTCTGGTTTGGATTTCACCAGCTCCTGAGAAAAATATTTGGCTCTATAGCTGCTAAACGTCCCCTTTTCTTTTCCAGATAACGGTGTCTGTCTGCTGTTGGTGCTGGGCAGGCAGGTAGGTAGGTAGGTGTACAGTGGAAACACAAAGACTGGGTGATCTCTTCAGAGTGAAAGCATTCACGTGATCCACCATGAACATAAAAATTGATTAATGTGGCTTAAAATACAAAATTGTAATAATGAAAATACTTTTTTATATTTTGGCTGCAAAAAACAAAATTGGAAGAGTGGCAAGGAGAGGTGACAAGTGAAGACAAGGGGAAACAATCTGCGTGGCGCAGGAGTCTTAATAAAATTATAAGAAAACATAAATAAAAATGCAAAAGGTAGAGAGCAGGAACCAAGGGAGAGGTGGAGGATAAGCGAGAGGGAGGGATGGTCTGTCCTGGAGGGATTAGGGAGAGTCAGAGCAGAGTTTTATTGTTTGTTGTTTTATATTGTTTGGGTCTCAGCTGGCACAATGTCTTCTGTGTGTGTGTGTGTGTGTGTGTGTGTGTGTGTGTGTGTGTGTGTGTGTGTGTGTGTGTGTGTGTGTGTGTAAAAGATGCAGAAGTGCTTTTCCTGTGTACACACACACACTCAGCACTAAATGAAAGTGCCCTCCCAGGTTAGAATTTACATAATGATCCTGTATCAGTTTGATTTATTGGTTCAAATCCTCACTTCTTTTTTTTTTTTTCGTTTTTTGTTTCGTTTCGTTTCTTTCTCTCATTTTTTTTTGTTTTTTTGTTGATCCCCTTGGGTGAAGCGTTTTACTGATACACCATCCCTAATTGGCAGAGCAAGGCACTAACGCAGCCCTGGGTGAGAGTTGGATTCCCCGTGGGGCCACAAATGCTAAAAATGAGCGCTAACTCTGTCCACCTAAATAGGACATAATATTATAAATGTCCAAAATTAATAAAGCAGTTGTATTTGTATATTAGAGGAAGAGATTCAGAGTCAAACGAGAAACCTCGAGGGATGAGGTGCGCCGAGGGAGTTTAAATGCTTTTGAAGAATTGGGCTCAATGAAAAGGAGAAAGCGAGAGCATATACTGTAATACATAGTGTTACAGTACTTGATGTATTTATATTGCAACGATAACTACACAGTCACACTTCTAGTGCAATCTATATTTAAATCAGAACAAATATCGATCCACTTTTCACTTATCAGTGGAAACTGATCTATGTCAAATCGCTATCATCAGTCTCTGTCGTCATTCACGCACATTTATTTGACGTCTACTGACTCTCATTTGTTCATCCATTCATTCATCACCACTCTTACTCTCTGACTCACGTGTGCATTTATTCATGTTAGTGGTTTTTAATATGCATGTTGAGTGCATCCAGTGTGGTTGACTTCAATCAAATATACATTTTAATTGAATACGTTTGATCAGTAGTTAAATTAATTCATCTGTTGGTTGGTTGGTTCCATACTCTCCCAGTCAACACGGTTTAAATTTTTCAGCTGTGATCTGTGCAGGTGTCTGCCGTGACTATCAACCTCACCTCAAAGAGAATAACGCTGAACTCCACCAAACTCCCCGGTGGAGTCACTCCATCGCACATCACACTAATTTGATCGACTCTGTTGAGACAAACAACATCTGACTAAATATAAATACTTTTTTTCAAATGTAGTTTATATTTTTAACAGAAGGGAAATGTATTATTTATCCCACATGAGATATTAAATCGCACACAAAGAGCAGATCTGTGTGTGCGTCTGCTGTAAAGAATACATTTGCTGAACAGCCCTTTAAAGGCCTCGGCTTTGGTGTGAACACCGTTGTCTGTGGATGAGAGACCCTTTTTGTCATGAGCTGATCTTCTGATGCCTCTAATGAATGTATCAATCTGACAGACAGTCAATGAAACCATCAGTCGCCGTGTGTATCTCCTTTTTCAATACTTTCAGGTTGATTAAATCAGTCATTATTCACACGCAGAGGTTATACAAACGGTTTGATCACTAACAAAACTAAACCTTTGATGCTTACATTTTATACTCATTTTGAAATGTTTTGTGGGAATCAGTAAGCGTGTTTCCCATTAGCATGAGCAAGCCTTTCCTGTTTTCCTGCACTTCTCCCTCTGTGTGTTTCTATAGTAACCTTGGCTAAAATCCAAACAGCCGGTAGGGCCCTCTGAAGGGCACTACACAGACAAGATGAAAGATTTCCACCAGGCGACTGCAGCTTCCAGGCAACAGATAAATGTGATTTTTAAAGGAGGACATGCTTCCACTGAGCTGAGGAGCGACAGTGAATATCAGGGTGACAGTGGCCGATCCAACGTTTCTATATGAACTAATATTAGCCATATCTACTGACACACTCAGCACTCTCAAATCTGATCAAATCTCAAACATTTAAAATACAGTAGTAAAGACTGACTAGCAGCAACACACAAAACATGGCAAAGATGTTGCCGGCAGTGAACTGGTGCAGTAACTATCCTGGAAGCCAATGATGCCACAGCACAGGACTGATGTTTTGGCACATGCTTGAGCCGAACCACTCCAATTCATGCAGACTGCAAAAAAATCATTTCAACGCCGATGCAGTCACAGTGTTCTTAGAGCAGCATCTACTGGCCATGGATGGCATGTGAGTGAAACAGAGAGTGAGACAGGTGGAAGTCATATAAGGAGCCAGAAAGTCCATGTCAGGAGGTGGTTGGGCTTCTCAGATGGTTCATTCACAGGACTTTCAACCAGGAGACCAGTTTGGGTTTGAGTCCTGTGCAGAGCCAACAGTTGATGGCGGCTGTTTCTAAGAAGTTAATTTAAAGTTACAATTTCAGCCACTAGGGGGCTCCCTACAAAACAAAACATAAGACATCTCTGAGTGTTACGTTGTCAATGAGCCGGTTTTGGCGGTTGGTTCAGTCAGCGTCACAACCTTAACATGGTGGTTGGTGGGTGTAAATATTTAGTAACAACTTATCTTTACATCAGAACTAGTTTGTGTGATGCCACACAGAAGCAAGTGCAGCTTAGCTTTTATCTATTGAAAATTATTACATATCATTCAGTTCAACAAAATCTCTGAAAGGATTCAACAAGCAAATGAGTGATTTCTGTTTACTAATCCAATCTGACACTCGACACTAAAATGAAAAATAACTAACCCTTTTAGTCATGGCTGTTTGTTGTTAAACCCACCGAATCCAGCTACCTGTCGTTTGCTAAGTCACCGCTGTTCACCAGTCTGTGTAACGGTAACTCACTCCAGCTCAGAGTGACTATTTAAGAAGGCATTTAATTAATCTAGAAAAATAACATAATTGATATCAAAATGAGGTGGTTAGCCAACCATTTGACCTTCCACTTCAGTTGAAAGACGTTCACGGCATTATTCAGCTCACAATATTTTTTAATCGTTTGCAAGTCTGTCATCTCTAACTTTGTTTTCTTCTCCTGAGATGGTGACGGCATGACCCGCCCCTACTCTGCCTCTGATTGGTTGGTTCTCGTTGCCTTTCGTTGGGTTGGTTAGATTTAGGCATGAGGACTGATGATAGGTTATGATTTGTATCTGGGTAAGCCAATCAGAGGCAGAATAGGGCCCCAAGTACGGCAAGCAGCAAGTGAGGAAATAAATATAGAAAAATAAAAAGGGGCAATTTATTGCTGCTGTTCACCGTGTGAAATAGGAGGAGTAGCTCGTGACCGTGGCAAGATGCTTCATTGCGTGAGTCTCACGGCCAATGCGTGAGACCTGGCAGCTTTGTGATGCGACACAATAAGCTGTGGTAGTTTACTCTGTTTTTCCTGGCCTGAAAGGAACAAGACGTGAATATGATTTCAAATTTGAATCATTGAAGCAATTATATTTCATATTAATTTGGGAACAGAATCCAGAAGCCGAACCCTAAGAAACCTACATTTACCAACACTATCCAGGAATCTACCAGTGAGAATATTCAAGTTGCCAACATCTGTCATGCTATATAATATTCCTGTGACCCTAAGACTGCTCGGAAAATAAATCAGAGAGATAAAAACAGTGAGGATGAGGCAGGGAGGGTTATTATTCCCACACTCACTTCGCTGTTTGTTTCGTTCCCAGACACTCAGATTGGATGTTGAAGCGGCAGCCAGCAAAGAAGCTTAGAGCTCTAAGCATCAGTGTTTCTGTTTGTTCCCTGAAAGATTCATAAGCGCCACATCCACATGAATCATTCACTAAGGAAATGATTGTCGTAAACATGAAGTGCCATCTCTGCCACTGTGCGCTGAAAAATTCATGCTTTTTAAGGCATAAATTATGACACAGCGCTCTCTCCCTCTGCTGGAGGGGGGTCTGCGACTTCCTCCTCGTCAACCTTCCTTTTCCTGACCGAGGTTCACTGTCTCACACACACACACACACACATACACACATACATACACACACATTCACACATCGCAAAATTAAGGGAGCGAAGCGTGAAATGAGACATCCAGGATTTAAAATACCACAATGGAAACGTACTCCATTACAAGTATGCGGGGAAAAGAAAGAATCTGAGCCATACTTTTTCAGTTCAAATTTCCAGTTTGATACTCGCTAACTTTCATATTATTGTCCTTGATTTCTGTCAGTTATTATGACTTTGTTCTCACCCAGAGAACAATGTTGCTATAACTGACAGAAGGGAAGGACAAAACTACAGAAAAAATATCTAAATTGTACTGAAGAGTGAGTACATCATACAACAACACTGGCTCAGTAAATGAAGTTGGATACTTTCTGGCTGTTTCTCAGCAAAATAGCGGAAAATCTCATAACAGTGACTTAACGTGTGTGTTTTCCCTTAAAATCACTGTTTGGGGTCCCATATTCACAACCACAGTCATTCTTGACTTTGAGGGTCAGATAGCCCCCAGAAAGGTCTGAACCCTCATGTCCACTCGGGGCTGTAGCCAGCGCAATTTTTTTGCTGAGGTCCAGCAGCAGCCGTGAGTATATGGAAACAACTGTTTTTAAAGGAGTAGCTCATTTTCCTCTACTTCGCAATTCTTCTGATGGTCCCTGCATCATCATCATCCACTGTCTCTGCATCTCCTCTTCCTTCTCTCAGTCTAAGATAACTCTGTCACACTCAAGAGATGGTGTTTGTTCTATTGCTCTACTCACTCAGATTACTCAAAAATTACCAATAAAGCCAAATACTACTTAAACTGGCAAAAGTAAATACTGATTGGAGTGTAGTGGCTGTAGAAAAGTTACACTGTCTGCACATGGATCAATTCCCTATAAGCTTTGCTTCACAATGCTTTTCCACCTGCAACCAGTATGAATTTGTCCCGGAGAAAAATGACGACATTGCACAACCAAAACTGGAAAAGACATTGTTTTCCGTGACCGCTATCCACAGGTAATGGTGGAACAACATGAATAACCGTAGAAACTCTACAGTGCAAAAGAAAAAGAACCCAGCTGATGGAGAAGGCAAAGAAGGTGAAGAGGGAGAGTGATCGAAACCGAGCTAACACAAGAGTGAACAGACGTGCATTCACTTGATGGAGAGTGCCGGGGTTGTGTTAAAGTCTGTTCCCCTGTTGATGTGTGTCTCCTTACCACCGGGACTTGTGGCAGTTCAAACCCAGCATTCTTTCTACCAGATCAGTAAGTTACAAAACCTGCCTACTTACTAATACAACTGGGTGTGTCAATCATAGCAGTGAGTTTGAGGTTTCTTGAACGAATTGGGATTCTTACAGTTGATTTTTACCTTGGACAGTAGCCAGGCTGCTAGAGGTAACCATGTTGCTAATGCTGTCTTTGCCACAGTGGCACCAAAAGTAATAACACAGGGAAACACTAGGAGGGTCTGTTTCTGCTTCAATCTCATAATGTGAGTTACATAATGTTACAGTTGTTCCTTCATCTATCTTGTCAAAATCAGTTAGTCAGCCATGACTTTGGAAATACATTCTTGCTAGCAGTGAACTCTGACTCACATTTCCACCATCGTGTTCCGATAACTATCATCTTGCGAGATTTCAGAACGAGACTTCTTGGTAACAAAACTGATATCATTTAAGGAAAAAGCCTATCTGTGAAGGAATTGTTTCCATTATGTTGTCAGACACTTCAGCCTGTCGGTGGCAAAAACAAGCACTATTAGTGGGCGTAAGTTTGACTTTCATGAACGGAGAGCTTTGGACTGGGTCTCTTCCTTTATTTATTTTATGGAACCTTTGGAAATGGTTTCACGCGTAGAAATGCCTAAATTATCCAGCGGTTTCACGCTTGACAAATGATGAAAATATCCAATGGTTTCACAATTGTTGAAGCACTGCCTCGAATTGGTGGTCTCTTGCTCGGGGTCGTCTGGCCCAGGTGTCACGTGTAGAGCTGTTGACATGATACATATGAATTTGAACTTATTTGTGGATTGCAAAGACGTAAAGTGGCAACATTTGACTGGACTGTGTAACCGCAATGTTGCCAGTATGACTCCAGCCAGCGATCTCTGGCCCAAAAAATATTTTTTAAATAATATGTGCACTTCCTCTTCCCAAATAGGACATACAGGGTTAAATACTGAGTGAAAGAGATCATTTCAATTTAGCAGTTCCATTCTCTCTCTCTCTCTCTCTCTCTCTCTCTCTCACCCACACACACACTTCCACATTTCCTCTCATTACCATCATTATCATTGCAGGTCCTTGGTTTCAGTTCTTCATTTTTAAGTGTGTGTGTGTGTGTGTGTGTGTGTGTGTGTGTGTGTGTGTGTGTGTGTGTGTGTGTGTGTGTGTTTCTCCTCTATCTCTTTCCCGCTCTCACTGCCAGGACCTGTTTTTTTTTTGTTTTTTTTCCAGGGAGTGTGTGGTCCTATCTGTGTGAGCATGTTCCCATCTTTGTGTGTGTTCCTCTCCCTCTCTCTGTCTCTCTCTGTATATTCGGCCCTCACCTCGAGGCGAGTCGATCCTCTTACAGTAATACCATTGCCTAATCTCAGAGGCGTATCAGAGGGAGCTCAGAGCGCTCAGCACTAATAGGTTCACACAAATGGGATCTAGTCAAAAACCTCCCAATCCTCCTGCCACTGTAAATATGGAGAGCATTATCTAAGTCCGCCTGGAGGCCTCCGATGTGGAACTGATGCAGATTTGACAGAGAGACTGAGAGATAGCGGCCAAAAAAAAAAAGTGATTTAACATGCTGTTAGCAGTGTTACAGCGGTAATTTTATTGGTTGTGGGGATGAATCGAATCGAATTTCAACTTTTAAAACCCCAATGGAGTCTGATGTCATTCAGGATTCCTTCAAGGAACAGAAAACATCAAATGTTAATATGAACAGGGGCTTTTAAGGTATAAAATTAAGTAACATTTTTGAACATCAGATCAATTAAGTCTTAAATGTTACTGAGGCTCCTGTGTCTGCTCTTGCATAATGATTATGGGCTTTAATAACTTAAATTTTAAATCTTGTTTAAGCGGCCTGTCGGCTCAGGTTTTACACTTGGATTGGAGTGTGCCTTTAAACTATTTACTAGAACCCTAATTCATCTAGATACAGGTGTAAACTAGACCTGCCCTTTCAGAATCCATATATGTTCTCTGTCTTTGACTGCTTGGCTGCCTCTGAATGTATTTTTTCATTTTTCCACCTTTAACTCTTTCTTTAAAGCAATGTTTGGTAAGATACTTAAGAAGCATTCTTTGTTTCATTTGTAGATCTCATAATATCCCAATGTCATTCAAATGCTCTGACAAGAAATGAAAAAAAATCCAGCGTGTGGTTGTCGCAGGCCTCTAATAAGCCCAAACACTCATTTCATGCAGCTCAATTGAAATGACTGCACAACCCACCTGTCTGTCTACCCACGCTTCTGCCTGGCCGTGCACTCATTCAGCCAGTTCTCACCCCCAACGCATCCAATACAGAGGCCTGATCGCTGGCCCTAAGCTTAAAAATATGTCACTGAAGTCACCCCTCTAGTGTCATATCTGGAAGCGCCCCAGAAAAGTCCAAGTTAGGGTGGACTGGGTAGTTGGATTTGTCATACACAGAATTTCCCCTGGAGATCGGGGATCAAGTCTTGTGTGTGACTGAGTGTCAAGGGAGATTTGTTTTTAAGTTATGTAAGCTTAGTTATTTTAACCCGAAGTATGATTTTCCTAAGCCTAACTAAGTGCTTTTTGTGCAATATGTTCAGTGTTTGTCAGCAAGCTTTATTTTGACAGTTGCATATCTATTATTGCTAACTTGATGGTGGAGCCCTGAAACTGATGCTAGAGGGATAGGAAGGACATCGTAGTTAGAAGTGTATGGCCACTGACCAAGCTGCCGTATGTGACGAGTTGGGAGTGAGAACATGTTGACTGGAGTCTTCCACAAGGCTAGGTTGAAAGGCTATATTGCTAACGTGAATAAAAATAACCCAATTAAGAGATTTCTCTGTGATCTGACTGCGTTAAATGGATCATGAGGATGTCAAAATAACAACATCATAATGCCGCCTTGTAAAAAGCCAGAATTCATGCTTCGTCAGGTCTGTTGGCCAGACGACAAGCAAACAACTTTTAAAATGCTTGTTCCCTGAATGGAGTTCGGATCGATAAGTGCTATGCTGTGCCGTGCTGAGACGTATTTCCAAAACTTACCAGGTAGTCTTACTTCCTAGCTCACTTCCCTTCACGGCAGCTCCTTTTTTGTCTTGTCTTGGTACGAGTAGATGTCAAGACATCAACGCAGATAGGCTTTCGTGACACAACGCCACGCAAAAGTTTTGCTTAAGTTCAATATTTTCAACTCACGTGAATGCTCACACAAAAATCACACACAAATTCATGTTTTATCATTTACTTTGTATGTAATCTAGTCGCGCGAATAATACGCATCGCATTTGGTCTGAACACAGCATAAGAGAGCTTGTGGAACAAAGAGTACAAACACACATTTCCCAACTGGCCAGTGAGAGCTAAAGGACAGTCGTTGTAGTGGATACTGGATACTCTACTGGATTTAGCTTACTCTTGCTGGTTTCTCCAATATTACAAACCATCGCTTTAAAATCTGGAATCTGTAGCTATAATTAAAAAAAAGGAGAAAAAAAGAAAGAAAGAATTGATCTATGATGAGGAGCATATAGTTTTGATTAGCGGCTGACTAATCTGACAAGACACTGAATAAAGTAGGCAACGTTTGGAAGAGCCATGGATCAAACCTCCGGCGCTGCGATCTGCGGACAAGCGACTGCACAGGGCCGTCCACACCAAGATCAATAACAGGGCTATAACAATAACAATGTAAACAGCGGCACCAAGAACGCGCTGCACAACTGTGTCAGCAGCTTAGGAAAATGAATATCGATGGATAGCATGGATACTGATGACCTTAAAATTGCGTTTACAAAACATGTAGGATCCACTTACACACATTCAAATGACCTCTCAGTAGGTTTTTCATCAGTTAGTTACTATAATAACAACAGAATAAAAAATAAAGAAACTGACAATAATATTTGACAACAATCACAGTATTGTATCGAAATCACAGTATCCCAAATTATCCCAAATAATTATTCATTCTAATATATCAAAAGGTTTTCTGTTCTACAAGTTTACTAACTACTGTCCTGTATTTACAATGCAGCCTGATTCTGCACTCTGCAGTATTCACATTCCATCACTTGCAGCGTGTAGTTTGCTAGCTTGTAGGCTGTTGATTCCTGCAGCGACGGGGATTTGGTACAGTAACACGCAGCCTGTTATTAAAATAGGGGGCCAATGGCAGACTTATACCCACAATCAACATCTGTGTGTCATTCTAGCAAATGGCCACAAGAATCAGTTATTGTAGATTTAATAAGTAATTAACTTAAAACTTTTTCTGAGCCTTAACTCTGATTGGTCCTGACTAAGTCATACTTTAAAGACATACTTAAGACTAAAAACCAAGCCATCAGGGGCTTTAAAGGCTAATAGTTCATTCTACAGATTATTGTTTGATTCAGCACATTTTATTGTTCACCCTCTGAACTCTAGCTAGCTCAGAGGGTTTGTTTACCTCAGCCTAGCACAAGATGTAGGTGACACTGTATACATGCAGATGTAGCTGCACACACTTATCTCTGTGTTCACATGACGATACATGGAGAACATGACAGTGGAAAAAAATACATGCATTCTGGAAGATCACATTGAGCTGCCTCCATTTTTTGTTGTCTTTTAATTATTTTGTCTGTCTATTTGTATACTTTTAACTAACTTTTAATATAAAACTGGTCTCTATTTGAGAGCAAAATTAATAATGAAAGTGGAAACAAAACACTGAACCTGCTGTCAGCTGGAAGAGGTGTTCAACTGTATCATGCTTTTCACCTGAAAACAAACTGTAGCTGCAGGTTTGAAAGCTTGATATTTTGTAAAACTGTAAGATGGGGAAAATCAAATCCCCAATAATTGTCTAGCAGCTTGTAAACTGCACAGTCAAGTGAAGATACAGAAATATATGAGAAAATATGAGTGTTGAAACCTGTTCAGATGTTTCGGTGCCATGTTAGCTGCCATCGTCTGTTCCTGCAGCTGAACTACACACTGATTTTTCAATGGAGTCAAACTAATCAGAGCAGAGCTGAGAGACACACAGTCCTGCAGTGACACCCAGAGGCTCCAATCAGCACGACTTCATTTAAAACACAGTAGGCCTACTGCAGTTCACTGTGAAACTAGTACTAGTACTTGTAGTTTTATTAGCACCAATTTTACACGTTCAGTATGTTTACCATGTAAAGCCCTTTAAAATCTGAAAAGTAACCAGAAACTAAAGCTGTCAGACAATTCAGGTGTGTTATGCTAGTGACAGAGTTTCTGGAATGAAATCATGAGAAATACTTTATTAGTTTTTGAGAGAAAAATCCACTTTATTGATTGAGTAATAAATCCTGCTTCAGTGTGTCCATTCATTTCATCCACAGTCAGTCTGTTAAACCAGTGTGTCAGCACTGTGGAGGAAATGACACAGTGCCCAGGTGATTATCACTGTAGTAATAATAATCAAACATCTTTACTTCTTTTCCTGAAAACATTCAGAGTGACAGGAACAAAAGAAACATCAGCTCAGATCAACTACTTAGAAACACTATTTCTGCTCCATGAAGGGCCATGCAGTGGAACAGAAGGAGCATCAAGTATTACAGTAACACCAGATATATGAAACAAAAAAGTCATTATATGATTATATATTCATTCATCACCAGTAAAATATTCAGGTTATTTCCCTTCAAACACACGGAAATTTGCAAAGTCCAGAAATCCATTATTTATAATGAAATGATTTTCTAACAACAGCTTACCATATTTATACTTTAATTCTATGTTCTTATATTTTCACTCTAAATAATACAGCTGCAAACTTCTAACACATTTCTGTTTCCACTGAATCAAATCCTCTTTCTCTACTCCTCTGGAATTATCAGGTTTCTGACTAACATCGTCTCAAAAATTCTTCGAGTTGTTGAAAGTGTAATATTAATTCACAGCTTCCAAGAGAAAAACCCTGAAAAACATTATATTCTGTTGATTTAATATTTAACCCACACTGAATGTATGAACATAGCCACAGAATTTCAACCCGTCTACTTGAGCTCACACAATTCAACATAGTATTCATAACCATAAACACTGAGTCCAGCATAGAGCGGCTGAGTGAAGGCGGTCTGGACTCTGTGGAGGAGAGTCATGGTGTCAGAGACGCTGTAGAAGGACAGAATACCTGCATGATGATCCAGGTACACTCCTATTTTGGAAGACCTAATACCTGAAATGGAAGTGCTGATGTTGTTATGGCTGAACTTATAACTTTTGCGGGAATACTCTAACGCCCAGGACCTGTCATTTTTTCCAAATAGACTTTTATCTCCTGTTCTGCTGATATCCTTGTATGTGACTGCGACAGAGTCATAACACCCACGGCACTCCACCTCCCAGTAGCAGCATCCAGTCAGACTCTCTCTGCCCATGACCTGCCTTTCGGTGAATCTGTCTGGATGTTCAGGATATAACTGTTTTTCTGTCATCACTGTTGCTTTTCTGTTCCCTTCAGATAATAACAGATTTGTGTGTGCTGTGTTTGGATCCAGTGTGATTTGACATGAATACTTTAAGAACTCCTCTCTGCTCTTTGGCTCTGCTTGTGGCAGGAAAACATCCACTGATGTCACTGCCAGTGAGATCTTGGTCCATACGTCACTCAGAATGTCCTGTAGTTTATCTCTGACCTCTGACACAGCTGCTGTCACATCCTCAAAGTACTGCAGAGGGTGGATATTGATGCTGGGTGAGTCTGGAGGTTCACTGATTTGAGACAGTGAGGGGTAACTGTGTAGAAACTGGATGTGATCATTTGTGTATGACAGCTGCTCCAGGTCAGCGTCTTTCCTCCTCAGTTCAGTGATCTCCTGCTGCAGCTTCTCCTGAAGCTCTTTGACTCGACTCACTTCACTTTTCTGCTTGGATCTGATCTGCTGCTTCACATCAGAGCTTCTTTTCTCAATGAGATGGACCAGCTCAGTGAAGATCTTCTCGCTGTTCTTCACTGCTTCATCAGCAGAGTGATTGACAGCCTCCACCCCCTGCTGCAGCAGCTTCACTTCTTTCTCTCTGTCCTGGATTCTCTGCTGGATGTCTTGTCGACTCGTTCCGAGCTCTCCCTGCCTCTTAGTACGTTCTGCTGAAGCTGAGACTGTGTCGTGGCCTTTATGTTCATCCATGGAGCAGAGATAACAGATACACTGCTGATCAGTGCGGCAGAAAATCTTCATTACCTCATCGTGACTAGAGCAGATGTTGTGCTGAAGCTTCTTGGAGGGGTCCACCAGCTTGTGCTTTTCAAAGGCAGGGGATTTATAGTGAGGCTGGAGGTGCTGCTCACAGTAAGAGACCAGACACTGCAGACAGGACTTGACAGCTTTAAGCTTTCTCCCAGTGCAGACATCACAGGCCACATCTTCAGGTCCGGCATAGCAGTGATCAGCTGGAGCAGCTTGGAGTCCAGTCTTCTTCAGCTCCTCTGCTAAATCTGCTAACATGGTGTTTTTCACCAGGGCAGGCCTCGGTTGGAAGGTCTGTCTGCACTGAGGACAGCTGTAGACTTTCTTCTGATCATCTTCTTCCCAGTAGCTTTTAATACAGTTCATACAGAAGCTGTGTCCACAGGGAATAGCAACTGGATCCTTCAGTAGATCCAGACAGATCGAACAGAAGAATTTTTCCTGGTCCAGCTGAACTCCTCGTTGCGCCATTTCACCTCTCAGACACACTGAATGTCAAACACTTTCACTTTCTCATACAAGAAAACAGTTGAGAAGTGATCAAAACAGAGACTGAGTTTCCCTTTTCCTGTTCAGTCACTGATATGTATTGCATGGGGCTTATGGGTTACACCCGTCTTTGAGCTTGTAGATCTGTGAAGGACACAGGCAGCAGGAAACATGTTGACTGAATGGGACGGGCTGAAGTTGAGAGCAGGAAGAGGAGGGAGGAGTTACCGTGCTTTATACACACCAGGAAGAAGAGTCATTCCAGCAAGTCTCTGTGTTCATGTAGCTCCTCTTTAGAACAAGAAGAGTTTCAGACACCAGACTGGATTCATTCCCTCTTAAATACAAATGCTGCTCACGATACACAACCCAAGATCACCCTGATCAGATAATAAATCACTTTTAGTTTGATGTGTTGACCCAGTCCACTGACCTGTTAGAACACTTTGGTCTGTTTGGAGCAGCTGTGTGACATGATTTAAGAGCTCTGTTCCATAAACCACTTTCATTAAATATGAAGAGTGACTTGACCTGCTCAAAGAGGAGAATAAACACAATGTTGCTGCTGTTAGTGATCTTGCTTTGGACTCTTTATATCCTCCAGGCTTATTATCACACCATGGACAGGAGAACAGGTTTTAGGACTTATTCAAAGAGTAACATTTATTCATTTCACTGGCAGAACACATGATATTCTTCCACCATATTGATGCTGAGTGCATCATCAGCAGAGAGAGCAGTCAGATGATACAACACAGAATCATTGAATGGTTTTTAGAATACAGTTCACTTCAAGGGTGACAGTTTTTCTGTGGTTTTGTTTCCAAAGTGCTGTTTTCCTTTAAAAAGCATGAAGGAGCCAGTCAGGGACATTTTCATCTGTCTCTACTCCTGACTCTTCTACTGAGCTCTTCTCTTTTCTCCATTTTGTACCTTCTCATCTCCTCATCTCTTCTGTCCTCATCTCCTCTCTCCTCTCTCCTCATCTCCTCTCTCCTCATCTCCTCTCTCCTCTGTCCTTCTGCCTGTGACCTGGAAAAGCGACCTCAGCGTGCCATATTGAAGGATTTCTCAATTCCTAAACTGCATCTTGAGCAGAGAGGAGCGAGGAGAGAGAAGGCTTGCTGGAGGAGCTATGAGTGAGGGTACACAGGTGTATCCTCTGCAGGAGTTCTTCCAACAGCCGTGACATAACAGACCTGTGACACACAGCTGGAATATACAGACCATGGTGGGAGCAGGGCTCTACAGATCTGTTACTTAGTTATAATAAGTGCTTTAACTTTTTAAGATGATTAAAATGTGATCAGACTTTCTGCCCTTCACTGTTCTAACATCACTCCTTTATGACAAGTGTGTGACAATGCTTAAGCCACGCGCTACAGGGAACAGCTCCAGTTACCTGCAGCAAGCACTGGAGGAAGTTCAAAGCGAGGAGTGGGCAATGCGCTCAATTGAATATCTGTCTGACTGTGAGCTCCACAAAAAGAGGAGTGCTTTTGCACAATGTGAAGAAGCAGTGTATCAGCAGCCACCAGCCTTTTGCCCCCTCCCTCTTGCACAGTGGTTTGAGACGGTCCATGCCAATGAGATCCTGGGTCATCTGGCTGAGTTGAAGGGCGTCATCACATCAACATATGGCAGGATCTTAAAGCTAGACTCCACAAAAAAGGTATTTTATCAAATCTTCATTTTCATTGATTATACTTGATTATGTTGTCATACTTGTTCTTTTTTAACAGATTACAAAGAAACTCGCTGGTGATGTTGCGGACACAGCTACGTGGATGACAAACGTCAGTAATGAATGTGGCCAGGTACTGAACTGCGTCCTAACCACTGGGGAGGGAGCTGGCCTCAATGACTTGTGCCAAAGCATCGTCAAGCGCTACCAGGATGCTGGGGAGCCAGAGCCAGATGTCATTTATCTTGACAGAGATTGCTGCAGCGACACAGGTGTGTGACCTCTAGTGCGTTTGTGTAGTAACGTATTATTTGCTACAGGCATAAAAGTAAAAACGTTTACAAATATGCTTAAATTAAAAAAAATATGATGGAATGAGTTACTTTATAGGTTGCCCCTAGTTGTTACTTGTTTCAGAATCAGAATCATCTTTATTGCCAAGTAAGTATTCACATATCAGCAATTTGCTTTAGCGTTTTGGTGCACAATAAAATAAATGTAGTAAGTGGAAAAATATATAATATATATCTAAAGAAAGATGAAGAACAAGAACTCTAAGTCAATAGAAAACATAAAATTGACAACAAAATATGAAAAAGTATTATACAAAATATATTATTTAAATGACAGAGCTGTACAGTTTGTGCAGGAAAGTGCAAAGTATTCACCAGCAAATGTGCAAAAGTTCACAATAAACAGTATAAAGAATATTAAAATTTGCAAGATAATAATCCAAATAAAGAAAAAAGCGTGTGCATTTTATGTCATGTAATAATTGCCATATTATATCTTTGAAAGATGTGCTCACAGTCGTTGTGAAAATTGAATTCAACCAATATGGTACATTCAGGCTTTGTTGTCCATTTGTACAGGTACAGTACACCCGCAGTTCTTCTCTTGTTTCGACCGTGGAAGCAGAAGTGAGACTGGATATTTTCCACTTCATGAGGAGATTCACCACTGGTCTCATGACAGAACACCATCCTCTCTATGGCACTTCCTGCTCAATGTTGTCCAGTTGTATTTTTGAGTGGGACCAGGATGACATCCGTCTTCTCAAGGAGGCCAAAAAGTCAGAGCTGAAGAAAAAGCATGCTGGTCTCGCTCCTACAGATGCGCAAGTTCTTGGCAATATTAGCTCCAAGGAACTGGCCAAGCACTGCAGAAGGAGAACTCGTGGGGTTGAGGAAACTCGTAACCTGATCCAATTTGCTTTGCTGAAGTCCATGTGGGAACTGACTGACACCTCAGGTTTACACCTGATTAACCCAGAGAGCATGACACGTGTGTGGGAGGTGCAACAGAAGCACTTGCCATGCATCCAAGATCCACCTGGTGTTGAACTGTACACCAAACTCGGCTCAGGGTCACAAAAGGGAGACAAAGTCTTGGATGTCTTCAGATGTGGCAGAGGGTCGTCTTCTGTGGAAAGTTTTCATCGCCACCAGTGCACCTTTATCCCAGGTAAGATGTAATTAGTTATATTTGGCATGATTCATATCCTTTATCAGAATCAAAAGTACATTATTCATCCCTAGGGGGAAATTAGGAGATTACGTGTCTGCTATTGAATTGTCGTCATAAGAACATCATTTTTTCCAAAGTTTCAAGTTTCTGAGAGATAATTGCATAGGGGAACATAGGGAAATGTGTATCATCACTTAATAAATGCAACTAATATTTCTGTAATGCTTAATATAATTTTGCCTTTTCCAGGCTGGAGATCTAATGCTATGCACACTCAGATGTACATGCGTGAGGGTGGTTCCAGATGGAACATGAACAGAGCCCATGAAGCTGTGCATGTGACTGGCGCAATACAAACTAAGATCTATGATATCCGCCTGATGTCCAACGTAAATGCCCGCAGTGACAGAGTCCTCGGTAATGCACTCTTGGCAGAATTCGTACCCCCTGGGAGACCCACTGGTAAGAAAATCAGGAGGCACCGTTCTCCTTGTGACTACACCTTTAGTTTAACACATTCAATGAGTAAACTTCTCTCTTTCTTTTCTCACCCATTCCATTGCAAACTATTCTGAATTGAAAATATGTTGTCTTCTTTTTTGTGATGATTCTTTATGACAGATGAGCGTATTGCTGTGGAATATTTGCTGACTCAGTCTGACAGAGGAGATCTGTTGGGTCCACAACAGCACCGTGAACTCGGCATCGTTCTGCCAGACCTGCAGGTCGATGTTCAGGAGGAGGAATGTCCCGATGTCACGATAAGCAATGCAGAAGACATTCTCAGTGAGCGCCCACCTGAAGCCCCACAGTTTGAAGACATGGACATTTCACCCCCTCACAGTCCTCTATTCCAGAGTGACTCACCCACATCATCTTTGATATCATCTCAGGTAATCTGACCATTTTATGATCATCTGTCATTGAAATTCCAGAGGAAAAGTTATTGATTTACATAATCTATGAATGGGGTGTTTCATTGTTAAATTGCAGTTTGTCTTTTTGTGTTGTATGTTTATAGACTATTAAATGTTGTACAGAGGCAAATTTATAACTCAAGGATATTTTCTCTCATACTTTTTGTTTCACAAATTCCCAGGAAACCTGTCTTGATACAAGCAGTATCTCTCACAGTCCTGGTAGTCCAGCCAGAGCTTCACTTACTGAGGACAATTCTTCTAGTCGACCCAGCACATCGTCTCAGGCAATCTGACTAATGAATTATCATTTCACCCTGCCTTTAACGTCATGTATAATATTTTTTAGTGTGTTATTTTCTATGATCATTGAAACTTATGTTAAGTGTCTTTGAGTACCCTGAAAAGCACTCTTTAATAAAATGAGTTGTTTATTATCATTATCATGATTGTTTTTTATTATTATTGTTATTATTTGTTACTGGTGGTTTCTTATTTTTTTAGGATAGCCGATATGATGCCAGAGGTGTTCCTGGATGGGAGGCGGTTGATCATTTGGCAGAATATCTTGTTAGCCTCAACCGCACAATAACTGGACTGTCAGCCACAGAGACAGATGAGATTGTGCAGCGGTATTCCTGTTTAAATGCCACGGACAAGTGTCCTTCCAAATACTCCCTGAAGTGTAAAAAGAAGACCTTGCCAGGGCCGTGGAGAGCTTCGAGGAAACGCAGTGGGTCTGCTCCTGGTCAACAAGCAGCTGAAAGGTGAACTGACCTAAAGTAGATGCACACATAACAAAATTCACATGTATCATAATTATGTTACATGTTGCAGTTAAGCAATATCACACAAGCACAGTCATGTTGTTCTGTATGTTCTCACAGTGTTTTAGACTCTATAATCAGTCAAAATGTATGCAATGGTGTCTGGTTCTTCTGCCCCAGCCTCATACCAGCAGGGTCATCTGCCTCCAGCCCCATACCAGCAGGGTCATCAGCCACCAGCCCCATACCAGCAGGGTCATCTGCCACCAGCCTCATAACAGCAGGGTCATCAGCCACCAGCCCCATACCAGCAGGGTCATCTGCCACCAGCCCTCATACCAGCAGGGTCATCTGCCACCAGCCCCATACCAGCAGGGTCATCAGCCACCAGCCCCATACTAGCAGGGTCATCTGCCACCAGCCCCATACCAGCAGGGTCATCAGCCACCAGCCCCATACCAGCAGGGTCATCTGCCACCAGCGCCATACCAGCAGGGTCATCAGTAGGGCTGCCACAAACGATTATTTTGATAGTCGACTAATCACCGACTATTTTTTCGATTAGTCGACTAATCGGATCATACGTAAATTGAATGTATAACATACAGTTTATTGCACCAGCATGCAGCTGCTCTTATATAACAATCATTAGCTTTCAGCTTGAAGTGTTTAAGGTATATGCTAACTAAAAATGAAGACAATTAAGATGATAGTTCATTAAAACTTTAATGAAATATGCTTGTAGCAACAAACAATTGTAGCATAAAGTGCAAACAGCTGAGTAAACGGATAAGGCACTAGCTGACCTAAGGAATTATTGAAGTTGCATACATCTTGACAGCTCTACTTTACACTGTTGATTTGTATAATCCCAACAGACATGTCCAGTGATTTTCAGCTTTCTGTGTTTACATTTGTCTGTTCTGATGATACAAGTCAGCTCCTGAAATGTGTGTTTCTCTTCTATAAAACACATTCTACATCGCGGAGGCAGCGTCTTTCCACTTAGGGCTTCCTTCACCTTTGAAACGGGGCAGAGCTCCGTGGGAAACACCTGCCTGACACAGCAACGTAGGGAACCGTGCACGTCCGCGGCGCACAGCTCCACGGACATGCACGGGGGGAAAAAACGGCGTCGCCGTCACACCGAATGCACGCGGCTACGCGCCGCTTTGGGTTGTGGCAACCATGAATGAGTTCGCCTCAGTTTCACGCGATTGTCACTGTCAGCCTATTAATTTTACTGACCCGAGCTGAGACGCACCCCCCAAAACAAAAACTCTTCGGATCTGAACGATTCACACAAGTCACCTAATTGGCCACGAAAAAAGCGAGTTGCGCTTTTCGGCGCGCTGTTTGCATCCCTGAATATAACAAAAGTGCATTTTGTGCACAAGGCTCTTGTTCCTAAAGCTAATGAATCAAATCGTCATCGCTAATGTTAACGTTTACAGCCATCAATATGAGTAAGTAGTAAGTTAGCTCTCTGTTTACGCTAATGTTAGCAGCTAACTAGCCAGTTAGCTTAACGAGACGACTGTCCCTCTTCATCGTCGTTGTCAGCAACAACGTGCTTCCTTTTCAGGAGCTCGTGCATCGCACTTGTGCTGCCGTGAAAGGCGAGTTCTGTCTTGCAGATATTGCATCGCACACTTTTTTCTTTTGTTTTCTTAAAATGCTCCCACACATTTGAGCTCCGTTGCTGCCGGGTAGCCCTGATACCAGAGAGCCCGTCTGGTATAACTTCAGGTGACACCACGGCTGACCCAGATTACCACTACTGCGCATGTGTGTCAAGGACAGAAAGGCAGACGCGGCAGTGGAAGGTGCCGCAGCAGTTTTGAGAGAGAAAACAAAGTTGTTTTTTTTTAAAAACGACGCGTCGACTGTTAAATTAGTTGTCGACGATTTTAATAGTCGACATAATCGTGACTAGTCTACTAATCGTGGCAGCCCTAGTCATCAGCCACCAGCCCCATACCAGCAGGGTCATCTGCCACCAGCCCCATACCCTGCCTGGTCCTCGTATGAGCAGAGTCAGCTACCACCAGCCCCATACCCTGCCTGGTCCTCACAGCCTCCACCACCTCCTTTTCAGCAGAACTATCCTTCAGCCTCGTATCATCAGTACAATTTACCACAATCTCCAGCAGCATCATCAGATCAGTCATCAGACCACTCCAATCGTTACCGAAAATGGAGACAGCAAAAGGCAACACTTGAAGATCAGGAGCGTGTGGCAAGAGTGAAGCAACCAAAGAAGCGGCACTGCGAAGAGGACTACCATTATCAGTGTAGAACATGTGGTCAGTCGAAAAGCAAAAGCACTGGCCATACCCAGATAAAGGGAAAGTGGTACTGTCCAGCATCTGGACAGACCATAACAGAATGGAAGGAATCTCTTGGCAAGCAGTAAAATTTGTAGAATAAAAATTAGGCAAACATCTTCAAGTGTGCACTTTTTAATTGCTGTTATTTAATTGTTGTTATTTAATTGTTGTTTGGTAAAAATGTGCTCAGTGAAAACATGTTTGTTGGTTGTCTGGAAAAGCTGTGAACAAGACTACTGTCAGCTCTAAAAATCACTTCCAAACCTTTTTGAAGGGACTGTTTTTCTGGAATGTTCATCCAGAAACAATAAAAAGAATCTTATGAGCACAGTATGCCTTTCAATTTGTTATTTCTATAAAAATGAATAAAGGTTTTGTGAAGAAAGGTTAAAAGTGAATGAAAAGACTGAATTTTGTTGAAATATGAAATATGAGTTGTATTGGTATAGGAGTATGTATGGAGCCCGTCCTTTTCTCTTTCTCTCTTTCCCCTTTCCCCTCTCTTTTTCCCTTCTTCCCCCCTCCTAGCAGTCCCTTTTGCCCCATTTTTGGCCGAGTGGTTAAGGCGTTGGACTTGAAATCCAATGGGGTTTCCCCGCGCAGGTTCAAACCCTGCTCACAGCGATGTCTCTCCTTGCCCATGTGTCTGTATATGTCCATGCCCCAACTGTATGTTGCTTAATATCATACAGTCAACGATGCACATTTCTCTTTCAGCCTCTTGTTGTCTGAAGGTCGCTAGTCAAGTGTCCTTGGACGAAATACTGAACCCCAAACTGCTCCTGATGTGCTGGTCAGCACCTTGCATGGCAGCCACCGCCATCAGTGTATGAATTACTGTAAATCGTTTTGGACAAAAGCGTCTGCTAAATGTACATAGAGCAGAAACAAGGTTAAAAACTTACATAATATCACTTTAAAAGTAAACGTATAAGTTGCTGTGAACATCATTATGTTAGCTCATCTGACAGAGATTATAAAATATAGCAGAAGACTGTGACAACACAATGGACAGATGATGCAGCTGTGCCACAACTCATATTTCATTCAAATTCAGTTCTGAAGCAGGGACGTCTCATTTCGTTAAATTCCTGTCTCCTTAACTTCTCTCTCCTCGTGTCTCTTCCTTGCGTCCTCTGCTCACATCTCATGAGGAAGGGACTGTGACACGAGGAGGGACGGAGAGGGAACTGAGGACGTACAAACTGACAAATGACAAGTGGAGACTGTTTACCTTTGTTGAATTTGTTTTGGTGTCATTTCTCACCACCAGGTGTCGCCCTTGGATTAGTTTTCCCTCTGACAGCTACAGGCCTTTTTCACAGCTGTTACAATGAAATGAACCCTGCTCTGTTCTCTTCAAGTGTCCCAGTAATAATCTCATGTTGTCTCGACAGTCTGACTGATGACTAAATCATTTGATCGTTAAATTTGACTTTTTATCACAGACAGTACCAAAATATGTGTAACGACTGCAGGACGTTATTACATTGTTCTCATCTGTACTTGTGTTCTTGTGGACTTCTAAAATATCAGTCACAGTCCAGGTACCATCCCAGTTCAGAGTCCTCCAGCCAATGACCAGACTATGATCCAGCTGACTTGTGTGTGTGAACTTGGGGTAGACAACAGTACCAGCCATGGTGGAAAAAGTATTCAGAGTTTTACTGGAGTAAAAGTTATAAATCAAAGTGTGAAAGTGCTCTGCTACATGTATGAGTCCAGCAGTCAACACATTACTTGTGTAAAAGTATGTTAACATCATCAACACAATGTACTTTAAGTATGAAAAGTAAAAGCACTCACTGAGCAGTAAAATGTTCCCTGTCAGGGTTTTACCAGTATATCTGATTTTCTTACTGCTGCATTCATGTATATGTTTTATTTTACTACTCCATATGTTTTAGGTTGAAGTAATCTAACTACTTTATGAACTGTTTATGAGGTCAGGAAAACAGCCTGTTTTCAGCTTTGTGACGATGCATTTTCCAGCTCAACATAGAGGCCTTAAAGAGTTTATTTGGATTGAGAGGGACAAAAATATTAGACTTTATATACTGTGAATATTCATGACAGTGGTGATGAGAAGTGTAGACAGGTGCTCTGAAAAAGCTCCTGAACACTGTTGAGCTGAGCTTATTTACAACAATAACATCATCAGACTCAGCTGAGTTCTTGTTTAATGATTCAAATTGATGCAGCAGAACCAAAGATATTGTGTTTTTATTCCTCCATTCTTCTTAATACCTGGCACATATTACCCACAATGCAACTGTATATTACCCACAACGCAACTCAGTCTCAGGCAGTAAGTGACAGAGTTTCTGGAATGAAATCATGAGAAATACTTTCTGAGTTTTTGAGAGAAAAGTCCACTTTATTGATTGAGTAATAAATCCTGCTTCAGTGTGTCCATTCATTTCATCCACAGTCAATGTGTTAAACCAGTGTGTCAGCACTGTGGAGGAAATGACACAGTGCCCAGGTGATTATCACTGTAGTAATAATAATCATACATCTTTACTTCTTTTCCTGAAAACATTCAGAGTGACAGGAAAAAAAGAAACATCAGCTCAGATCAACTACTTAGAAACACTATTTCTGCTCCATGAAGGGCCATGCAGTGGAACAGAAGGAACATCAAGTATTACAGTAACACCAGATATATGAAACAAAAAAGAGATTATATGATTATATATTCATTTATCACTAGTAAAAAAGCTTACCATATTGTACTTTAATTCTATGTTCTTATATTTCACTCTAAATAATACAGCTGCAAACTTCTAACACATTTCTGTTTCCAATGAATCAAATCCTCTTTCTTTACTCCTCTGGAATTATCAGGTTTCTGACTAACATTGTCTCAAAAATTCTTCGAGTTGTTGAAAGTGTAATATTAATTCACAGATTCCAAGAGAAAAACCCTGAAAAAAAAAAAAATTTTAATATTTAACCCACACTGAATGTATGAACATAGCCACAGACTTTCAACCCGTCTACTTGAGCTCACACAATTCAACAGAAAACCAATAACCTACAACACTGAGTCCAGCATAGAGCGGCTGAGTGAAGGCGGTCTGGACTCTGTGGAGGAGAGTCATGGTGTCAGAGACGCTGTAGAAGGACAGAATACCTGCAGGATGATCCAGGTACACTCCTATTTTGGAGGACTGAGGACCTGAGATGGAAGTGCTGATGTTGTTATGGCTGAATTTATAACTGTTGGTGGGATACTCTAACGCCCAGGACCTGTTGTTTCTTCCAAATTTACTTCCATCCCCTGTTCTGCTGATATCCTTGTATGTGACTGCTACAGAATACCCAAACATATTACTACACTCCACCTCCCAGTAGCAGCGTCCAGTCAGACTCTCTCTGCTCATGACCTGCTGGCATTCAATGAATCTGTCTGGGTGTTCAGGATATAACTGCATTTCTGTCATCACTGTTGCTTTTCTGTTCCCTTCAGATAATAACAGCCGTGTGTGTGCTGTGTTTGGATCCAGTGTGATTTGACGTGAATACTTTAAGAACTCCTCTCTGCTCTTTGGCTCTGCTTGTGGCAGGAAAACATCCACTGATGTCACTGCCAGTGAGATCTTGGTCCATACGTCACTCAGAATGTCCTGTAGTTTATCTCTGACCTCTGACACAGCTGCTGTCGCATCCTCAAAGTACTGCAGAGGGTGGATATTGATGCTGGGTGAGTCTGGAGGTTCACTGATTTGAGACAGTGAGGGGTAACTGTGTAGAAACTGGATGTGATCATTTGTGTATGACAGCTGCTCCAGGTCAGCGTCTTTCCTCCTCAGTTCAGTGATCTCCTGCTGCAGCTTCTCCTGAAGCTCTTTGACTCGACTCACTTCACTTTTCTGCTTGGATCTGATCTGCTGCTTCACATCAGAGCTTCTTTTCTCAATGAGATGGACCAGCTCAGTGAAGATCTTCTCGCTGTTCTTCACTGCTTCATCAGCAGAGTGATTGACAGCCTCCACCCCCTGCTGCAGCAGCTTCACTTCTTTCTCTCTGTCCTGGATTCTCTGCTGGATGTCTTGTCGACTCGTTCCGAGCTCTCCCTGCCTCTTAGTACGTTCTGCTGAAGCTGAGACTGTGTCGTGGCCTTTATGTTCATCCATGGAGCAGAGATAACAGATACACTGCTGATCAGTGCGGCAGAAAATCTTCATTACCTCATCGTGACTAGAGCAGATGTTGTGCTGAAGCTTCTTGGAGGGGTCCACCAGCTTGTGCTTTTCAAAGGCAGGGGATTCATAGTGAGGCTGGAGGTGCTGCTCACAGTAAGAGACCAGACACTGCAGACAGGACTTGACAGCTTTAAGCTTTCTCCCAGTGCAGACATCACAGGCCACATCTTCAGGTCCGGCATAGCAGTGATCAGCTGGAGCAGCTTGGAGTCCAGTCTTCTTCAGCTCCTCCACTAAATCTGCTAACATGGTGTTTTTCACCAGGGCAGGCCTCGGTTGGAAGGTCTGTCTGCACTGAGGACAGCTGCAGACTTTCTTCTGATCATCTTCTTCCCAGTAGCTTTTAATACAGTTCATACAGAAGCTGTGTCCACAGGGAATAGCAACTGGATCCTTCAGTAGATCCAGACAGATCGAACAGCAGAGTTTTTCCTGGTCCAGCTGAACTCCTCGTTGCGCCATTTCACCTCTCGGACACACTGAATGTCAAACACTTTCACTTTCTCATACTGGCAACAGGAAACACGTTGACTGAATGGGACGGGCTGAAGTTGAGAGCAGGAAGAGGAGGGAGGAGTTACCGTGCTTTATACACACCAGGAAGAAGAGTCATTCAGTCTCTGTGTTCATGTAGCTCCTCTTTAGAACATGAAGAGTTTCAGACACCAGACTGGATTCATTCCCTCTTAAATACAAATGCTGCTCATGATACACAACCCAAGATCACCCTGATCAGATAATAAATCACTTTTAGTTTGATGTGTTGACCCAGTCCACTGACCTGTTAGAACACTTTGGTCTGTTTGGAGCAGCTGTGTGACATGATTTAAGAGCTCTGTTCCATAAACCACTTTCATTAAATATGAAGAGTGACTTGACCTGCTCAAAGAGGAGAATAAACACAATGTTGCTGCTGTTAGTGATCTAGCTTTGGACTCTTTATATCCTCCAGGCTTATTATCACACCATGGACAGGAGAACAGGTTTTAGGACTTATTCAAAGAGTAACATTTATTCATTTCACTGGCAGAACACATGATATTCTTCCACCATATTGATGCTGAGTGCATCATCAGCAGAGAGAGCAGTCAGATGATAAAACACAGTCTGCACCTTGCATGGCAGCCACCGCCATCAGGGTATGAATTACTGTAAGTCGCTTTGGACAAAAGCTTCTGCTAAATGTACATAGAGCAGAACCAAGTGACAGAGACACCGTTCACCCTGTTACAAGACACTGTAGCATCAACATGATTTTGAAGTTGTTATTTTAAGGTTAAAAAGTTACATAATATCACTTTAAAAGTAGACATTTAAGTTGCCGTGAACACTGTTATCTGCGCTCATCTGACAGAGATTATAAAATACAGCAGAAGACTGTGACAACACAATGGACAGATGATGCAGCTGTGCCACAACTCATATTTCATTCAAGTTCAGTTCTGAAGCAGGGACGTCTCATTTCGTTAAATTCCTGTCTCCTTAACTTCTCTCTCCTCGTGTCTCTTCCTTGCGTCCTCTGCTCACATCTCATGAGGAAGGGACTGTGACACGAGGAGGGACGGAGAGGGAACTGAGGACGTACAAACTGACAAATGACAAGTGGAGACTGTTTACCTTTGTTGAATTTGTTTTGGTGTCATTTCTCACCACCAGGTGTCGCCCTTGGATTAGTTTTCCCTCTGACAGCTACAGGCCTTTTTCACAGCTGTTACAATGAAATGAACCCTGCTCTGTTCTCTTCAAGTGTCCCAGTAATAATCTCATGTTGTCTTGATAGTCTGACTGATGTTGGGACCCACAGATTAAGTCATTCTTTGTGGATTTCAAAATGGACTCTGAACTGAACTCAGTGTCCCAGAATTCCCCATTCTTTACACCTAGGTGCAAATTCAGCTTTGAGCTACTATTGGTCAGGGTGACAGACCCCCCTCTGATCAGAGAGTCAAAACTCCAGCGCCTTCCTTTGTTCTTTCTCTTCTCTTCAAGTCAACGCCCTCCACTCCTTCGACTTCTTATCCTCAAGGGCTCCTCTCCATCTCCCCCCACGGTGCTGCCTGCCCTCAAGATCTCTTCTTCTGGGCCTAACAGCTGCGGAGAGCTGCGGAGAGCTGCAAGCTGCGTCTGCAGCAGCCCAAAGAACTTCTCCTCACTGCAGCGACACGAGGTCCTGCCAGTATTCCTGATCAGTTAGCACCAGCAGCTGCGACACAAAGCTTGCCAGCTAACTTCACAACCTGAGGAACACCAAGCAAGTTAGCACCAAGCTGCTATCCCTGCGAACCATTTCCTTCTCTACCGACTTTCATCCGTCCTTGCACAGCAAGAACAGCATTCAACACTGGAATCCCAACGTTCTCCTGCAGCCACCAGCACCTTTTCTTCAAAGACTGGTAACGTTGAACTGGGCTTAGATAGCATAGCATAGCACGGCTAAGCTCAGGACTTTAAACTCTGGTTGATGTAATGCATATGTGTTCAAGTTATGTGTGTCCACTGTTTGAGTGTTATTGTGATCTCAGGTCAGGTAATTGGTAGTTTGCTTTCCTAGATGGCTAATTCGACGTTAGTCGAATGATGCTTCACACAAACTCAGGGTCTTTGCATGCAACTAACCATCTTCTATAACCTGGCATCACGTCACCCCCCCCACCCACCCCCCCCCCCCCCACACACACACACACACACACACACACACACACACACACACACACACACATTCCTTGAGCCTGGAGCATATCACACCCACATGTTATATCATTGACCACCATTGTTTCTTTGTTCTGCCAGACACACACACACACACACACACACACACACACACATATACACAAACACACACACCTGTATATAGTACATGTTAGTTAGTGTGTTTTCATCTTTGTGTAAATAAAAGACTTTAAACCCACATGTTGTCTATTTAATATTGTACAAGAGTGAATGTTGCCAACCTCTACTCTGTCAAGAGCTCCAAAATCCTTCGACCATTACTAGCTGTTATGGTAGTATTGGTTGTAGTTATTAAATTAATTATTAATCAGAGTTACAAACAGTTTAGTACCTTTTCTGAGACTGATTTGGTGAATTGGCTATCTTTTCCCTTCTTCAAGGGTGGTGCCCCGAGGTGATCTAATGTAAATTGGATCTTAATAGTAATCAGAATTAATAATTATCCCTGATAATCATGAATTATTATTGATAGCCAAATTAGACCCAAAACTCCCTATTACTGTTGCATGAAGCACTACATTATGGTGCCTCGTGTGATGTGAGCACAACACTGATAACTAAATCATTTGACAGTAAATTTGACTTTTTATCACAGTCAGCACCAAAATATGTGTAACGACTGCAGGACTTTATTACATTGTTCTCTTCTGTACTTGTGTTCTTGTGGACTTCTAAAACATCAGTCACAGTCCAGGTACCATCCCAGTTCAGAGTCCTCCAGCCAATGACCAGACTATGATCCAGCTGACTTGTGTGTGTGAACTTGTAACTACAGTAACTAAGTACTGTAACTGCCAAGTACTTTAGGGTTAGGCCTGCAGCTGACATGCAAGCCAGCCATCATACACAACTTTCCCTTTTGCCCTGACTTTAATTTAATTTGCATCTGTCAAAAAAAATAGCCTGTGGCTTGAAATGTGTGGACTGAAAGGTATTCAGTGCAATTAAGAGCATAAGATAAAGGGCTAATCAGATGAGACTTTGATTCCTTTCTGAAAGATGAATGGGTTTGACTCGGGTTGTGTTTATAGGCCCCATTTACAACACAGAGCAAAGATCATATTGTACATGACATTTGGCACAAAGGCAAAAACATACAGGAGGAACAGGTACGTGGCCTCTGCCCCTGCCTTTTCACAATAATCTGTTGCATCAACAACTCCATTCAACTGCATACAAGCAAATGCACTGATATTTAACTGAGGAGGAGGAGCGATACTGCACGTCCGTGTGTGTAATAGTGATGCACAGATCAGACGGGACAGGTCATAAATAATTCATTCTGATCAGTTGAGGGTGGGATGCAGGGGGGTGAAATACCTCCTTAATGAGGAAAATGATTCAAGACATTACCTGCAGCGATCCTCCATTAACAGAAGCAATAAGTATATCTTGCTATTAAGAGATCCATGTATGCATTTGCTGCAGTCACATTACTGCATGCATGGAAATGTGCATGATGCACATCTGACTATCTGAATAATGTGCCAACTTTAGTCCAGCTTTATGACTGGTCTATTGGTCTTTCTGCTGCTTAAAGATAGCAAAGCACCATCAATTCACCTAACCACAGCTCACTAACACACCCAGAGGTCCACAGATAGACACATGTACATTTGCCTCTTACCCAACAGGGGCTTAAAAATGACAAATGCAACTGACAGAACTAGAAAACTATGACTTTTGATCACTAATATTTATTCTTTGTAGAGTAACATCTACCAAGAACTGTAGCTATATGAGCTACTGCAGGATTAGCAGGTTCGCTTGCGGACCAAATAGGCTCTGCTAACAAGGAGACTTTCCAATGAAAAAAAAAAAGAAAAGAAAGAATTGATCTATGATGAGGAGCATATATTTCTGTTCACTTAATGGGCCATCGTCCAACAGGTCTCCCAGCCCCCAAAAGGTGCATTGTCACACTGAGAGCAGGAGCCTTTGTTACGCTACAAATCTGGTCTCTTTTTTTAAACCCATTCCTCTGTGGTGAGCTTAAATATCAGGTACAGTAGAGATGTGAATATACAGACAAAGACAGTAATAATAACTGTGTGTTAATCTAACAAGGCACTGAATAAAGTAGGCTAAGTTTGGAAGAGCCACGGATCAAACCTCCAGCACTGCGATCTGTGGACCAGCGACTGCACAGGGCCGTCCACACCAAGATCAATAACTAAGCTATAACAATAACAATGTAACCAGCAGCACCAAGAACCGGCTGCACAACTGTGTCAGCAGCTTAGGAAAATGAATATTGATGGATAACATGGATACTGATGACCTTAAAATTGCATTTACAAAACATGTAGGATCCACTAACACACATTCAAATGACCTCTCAGTAGGTTTTTTAATCAGTTAGTCACTATAATAACAACAGAATAAAAAATAAAGAAATTGACGATAATATATGACAACAATCACAGTATTGTGTCGAAATCACAGTATCCCAAATTATCCCAAATACTTATTCATTCTAATATATGAAAAGGTTTTCTGTTCTACAGGTTTACTAACTACTAAAATCATGCATACTGTGCTGAATACAAGGGATCTTATCTGTATTTACAATGCAGCCTGATGCTGCACTCTGCAGTATTCACATTCCATCAGCTTGCAGCGTGTAGTTTGCTAGCTTGTAGGCTGTTGATTCCTGCAGCGACAGGGATTTGGTAAACAGTAACACGCAGCCTGTCATTAAAATAGGGGGCCAATGGCAGACTTATACCCACAATCAACATCTGTGAGTCATACTAGCAAGTGGCCACAAGAATCAGTTATTGGAGATTTAATAAGTGATTAAGTTAAAGCTTTTCTCAACTTTTTCTGAAGAAATACTTAAGACTAAAAACCAAGCCATCAGGGGCTTTAAAGGCTAGTAGTTAGAAGTTCATTTGACAGATTATTGTTTGATTAAGCACATTTCATTGTCCATCCTCTGAACTCCAGTTCATTTGTCTACATCATGAAAGCAGCTCAAGAAGGGGTTTATGCATGCTAGCTTCAGCTCAGAGGGTTTGTTTACCTCAGCCTAGCACAAGATGTAGGTGACTCTGTATACATGTATATGTAACAGCACACACTTATCTATGTGGTCACATGACGATACATGGAGAACATGACAGTGGGAAAAAACACATGCATTCTGTCATATCACATTGAGCTGCCTCCATTTTTTGTTGTCTTTTAATTATTTTGTCTTTCTATTTGTATACTTGTAACTAACTTTGAATATAAAACTGATCTCTATTTGAGAGAAGACACTGAGTTGGTTTGACAAGGGGTAAAGATTCATTTAAAGCTATGAATGAAACAAATACAGATATCATGAACCATGTGATGTGTCCAGTATGGTTTTGCCCAGATGCATGTCCAAAAACAAAAACGTCAAATGAGGTAGAATTAATGAACAAAAATCAGATTATGGGGGAAATCAAATCCCCAATAAGTGTTGAGCAGCTTGTAAACTGCACAGTCAAGTGAAGATACAGAAACATATGAGCAAATATGAGTGTTGAAACCTGTTCAGATGTCTCGGTGCCATGTTAGCTGCCATCGTCTGTTCCTGCAGCTGAACTACACACTGATGTTTTCACTGGAGTCAAACTAATCAGAGCAGAGCTGAGAGACACACAGTCCTGCAGTGACACCCAGAGGCTCTAATCAGCACGACTTCATTTAAAACACAGTAGGCCTACTGCAGTTCACTGTGAAACTAGTACTAGTACTTGTAGTTTTATAAGCATTTTTCAACCTGCAATTTACTGGTATTTAAGTATACATTACACCATGTAATCTACTTAGTTATTTTTAAAATCATAATTGAGTACTAAGCACAATATAATGAATATCTAAACTCTTCATCTGCATTTTTGTAGCCAATAGCACTATCCAATCACAAACGAGCCAATGAAAACCTTGACAAAACTCTACAGCGGGCCACTGAGTAATATTTCAGTAATGTAACTGTACTCGTAATTGAGTACAGATTGTCAGTACTCTTTCCACCACTGCTAAAAGGTAAAAAGTATTGTAACACTGATTACATTTACATATAACGATTGTAATTAACAATATTACACACAAACAGACATTGGCTGACCATAAGCTGCCGGTGCACTTCATTGATGAGCAATTTAAAGGGTAACTCCACCAATTTTACATGTTCAGTGTGTTCACAGATCTTGGTGAGTACTACTACATATGTGAAAAAACGTAAAGCCCTTTAAAATCTGAAAAGTAACCAGACACTAAAGCTGTCAGATGAATGTAGTGAAGTATAAAGTACAATATTTGAGTCACTTGGTGGAGCAAGTACTGCATGTCATCCCTTCTCTCTCTCTTTGCCTTTCCTGTCTCTCTTCAGCTGTCACTGTAATAATAAAGCAGAATGACAAAATATAAAAATAATCTTTAAAATAAAACAATAATTAAAACAATATTTGCCTTGAAAATGTAGAGCCTGCTGTATATTACCCACAATGCAACTCAGTCTCAGGCAGTTCATTGTGAAATTCAGGTGTGTTATGCTAGTGACAGTTTGTGGAATGAAATCATGAGAAATACTTTGTCAGTTTTTGAGGGAAAAATCCGATTTATTGATTGAGTAATAAATCCTGCTTCAGTGTGTCCATTCATTTCATCCACAATCAATGTGTTAAACCAGTGTGTCAGCAGTGTGGAGGAAATGACACAGTGCCCAGGTGATTATCACTGTAGTAATAATAATCATACATCTGTACTTCTTTTCCTGAAAACATTCAGAGTGACAGGAACAAAATAAACATCAGCTCAGATCAACTACTTAGAAACACTATTTCTGCTCCATGAAGGGCCATGCAGTGGAACAGAAGGAGCATCAAGTATTACAGTAACACCAGATATATGAAACAAAAAAGAGATTATATGATTATATATTCATTTATCACCAGTAAAATATTCAGGTTATTTCTCTTCAAACACACTGAAATGTGCAAACTCCAGAACTCCATTATTTATAATGAAATGATTTTCTAACAACAGCTTACCATATTTATAGTTTAATTCTATGTCCTTATATTTCACTCTAAATAATACAGCTGCAAACTTCTAACACATTTCTGTTTCCAATAAATCAAATCCTCTTTCTTTACTCCTCTGGAATTATCAGGTTTCTGACTAACATTGTCTCAAAAGTTCTTTGAGTTGTTGAAAGTGTAATATTAATTCACAGATTCCAAGAGAAAAACCCTGAAAAACATTATATTCTTCATTTAATATTTAACCCACACTGAATGTATGAACATAGCCACAGAATTTCAACCCGTCTACTTGAGCTCACACAATTCAACAGAAAACCAATAACCTACAACACTGAGTCCAGCATAGAGCGGCTGAGTGAAGGCGGTCTGGACTCTGTGGAGGAGAGTCATGGTGTCAGAGACGCTGTAGAAGGACAGAATACCTGCAGGATGATCCAGGTACACTCCTATTTTGGAGGACTGAGGACCTGAGATGGAAGTGCTGATGTTGTTATGGCTGAATTTATAACTGTTGGTGGGATACTCTAACGCCCAGGACCTGTTGTTTCTTCCAAATTTACTTCCATCCCCTGTTCTGCTGATATCCTTGTATGTGACTGCTACAGAATACCCAAACATATTACTACACTCCACCTCCCAGTAGCAGCGTCCAGTCAGACTCTCTCTGCTCATGACCTGCTGGCATTCAATGAATCTGTCTGGGTGTTCAGGATATAACTGCATTTCTGTCATCACTGTTGCTTTTCTGTTCCCTTCAGATAATAACAGCCGTGTGTGTGCTGTGTTTGGATCCAGTGAGATTTGACGTGAATACTTTAAGAACTCCTCTCTGCTCTTTGGCTCTGCTTGTGGCAGGAAAACATCCACTGATGTCACTGCCAGTGAGATCTTGGTCCATACGTCACTCAGAATGTCCTGTAGTTTATCTCTGACCTCTGACACAGCTGCTGTCGCATCCTCAAAGTACTGCAGAGGGTGGATATTGATGCTGGGTGAGTCTGGAGGTTCACTGATTTGAGACAGTGAGGGGTAACTGTGTAGAAACTGGATGTGATCATTTGTGTATGACAGCTGCTCCAGGTCAGCGTCTTTCCTCCTCAGTTCAGTGATCTCCTGCTGCAGCTTCTCCTGAAGCTCTTTGACTCGACTCACTTCACTTTTCTGCTTGGATCTGATCTGCTGCTTCACATCAGAGCTTCTTTTCTCAATGAGATGGACCAGCTCAGTGAAGATCTTCTCGCTGTTCTTCACTGCTTCATCAGCAGAGTGATTGACAGCCTCCACCCCCTGCTGCAGCAGCTTCACTTCTTTCTCTCTGTCCTGGATTCTCTGCTGGATGTCTTGTCGACTCGTTCCGAGCTCTCCCTGCCTCTTAGTACGTTCTGCTGAAGCTGAGACTGTGTCGTGGCCTTTATGTTCATCCATGGAGCAGAGATAACAGATACACTGCTGATCAGTGCGGCAGAAAATCTTCATTACCTCATCGTGACTAGAGCAGATGTTGTGCTGAAGCTTCTTGGAGGGGTCCACCAGCTTGTGCTTTTCAAAGGCAGGGGATTCATAGTGAGGCTGGAGGTGCTGCTCACAGTAAGAGACCAGACACTGCAGACAGGACTTGACAGCTTTAAGCTTTCTCCCAGTGCAGACATCACAGGCCACATCTTCAGGTCCGGCATAGCAGTGATCAGCTGGAGCAGCTTGGAGTCCAGTCTTCTTCAGCTCCTCCACTACATCTGCTAACATGGTGTTTTTCACCAGGGCAGGCCTCGGTTGGAAGGTCTGTCTGCACTGAGGACAGCTGTAGACTTTCTTCTGATCATCTTCTTCCCAGTAGCTTTTAATACAGTTCATACAGAAGCTGTGTCCACAGGGAATAGTCACTGGATCCTTCAGTAGATCCAGACAGATCGAACAGCAGAGTTTTTCCTGGTCCAGCTGAACTCCTCGTTGCGCCATTTCACCTCTCAGACACACTGAATGTCAAACACTTTCACTTTCTCATACTGGCAGCAGGAAACACGTTGACTGAATGGGACGGGCTGAAGTTGAGAGCAGGAAGAGGAGGGAGGAGTTACCGTGCTTTATACACACCAGGAAGAAGAGTCATTCAGTCTCTGTGTTCATGTAGCTCCTCTTTAGAACATGAAGAGTTTCAGACACCAGACTGGATTCATTCCCTCTTAAATACAAATGCTGCTCACGATACACAACCCAAGATCACCCTGATCAGATAATAAATCACTTTTAGTTTGATGTGTTGACCCAGTCCACTGACCTGTTAGAACACTTTGGTCTGTTTGGAGCAGCTGTGTGACATGATTTAAGAGCTCTGTTCCATAAACCACTTTCATTAAATATGAAGAGTGACTTGACCTGCTCAAAGAGGAGAATAAACACAATGTTGCTGCTGTTAGTGATCTAGCTTTGGACTCTTTATATCCTCCAGGCTTATTATCACACCATGGACAGGAGAACAGGTTTTAGGACTTATTCAAAGAGTAACATTTATTCATTTCACTGATAGAACACATGATATTCTTCCACCATATTGATGCTGAGTGCATCATCAGCAGAGAGAGCAGTCAGATGATACAACACAGGATCATTGAATGGTTTTTAGAATACAGTTCACTTCAAGGGTGACAGTTTTTCTGTGGTTTTGTTTCCAAAGTGCTGTTTTCCTTTAAAAAACAGGAAGGAGCCAGTCAGGGTCATTTTCATCTGCCTCCACTCCTGACTCTTCTACTGAGCTCTTCTCTTTTCTCCATTTTGTACCTCCTCATCTCCTCATCTCCTCATCTCCTTTCTCCTCCGTCCTTCTGCCTGTGATCTGGAAAAGCGACCTCAGCCATATTGAAGGATTTCTCAATTCCTAAACTGCATCTTGAGCAGAGAGGAGCGAGGAGAGAGAAGGCTTGCTGGAGGAGCTATGAGTGAGGGTACACAGGTGTATCCTCTGCAGGAGTTTTTCAACAGCCGTGACATAACAGACCTGTGACACACAGCTGGAATATACAGACCATGGTGGGAGCAGGGCTCTACAGATCTGTTCCTTAGTTATAATAAGTGCTTTAACTTTTTAAGATGATTAAAATGTCATCAGGCTTTCTGCCCTTCACTGTTCTAACATCACTCCTTTGTGACATTTTACTTTGATATATAATTAATGTCACATTATGACAACTTGTCAAATGAATTAAAGCAATATTATGTAGAATTTGGCAATTTGTGCAAAACTTGGCGCCCCCCACAGTTTCTGAGTGTAACACCACTGTCATAAATACAAATCCCAGGTCTGTAAACATCTGTCAGACATAATGTAGGTGCTGACTACAAAGAAAAACCCATTACATCATAACAACGCTATGTGTTGAAAACTTTGTATGTTGAACATGTGTGTAATGCTGTGATCTGGACTGCCTCCGAGGTCCGAACACATCCTAACATTTTCCTAACAGGTCCGAACACATTCCTAATGAGATCAAAGAGTTTCAAACAGGTCCGAACACAGTTCCGAACAAGTCCTAGCAAAGGTCACGTGACGTAGGAGGGGGCGGGGTTATCTCTTTAGAATGTCGGCCATGTTTTTCACCAACACCGCATAACAGCCGAACACCAAACACGGGAAAACGTTGGAAAACTTGATTTATACTCAAAAAAGCAACGCCATGTATAAGCCGAATGTTAAACCGTGTGACAAAACAATATACGATTTAATTTCCCGTCCTGTTAGCACGTAATTCAACTTGTATTTCAACTTTCTTGTTACGTAGCCGTTTTGCTAACGGAGATTCTGCCCGTAATGGCATCGCTGTACATATACTAGCACTGTGTGGCGATGGTGGGGATATTGGTGATATGACAGAATCAGAAGACCGATAGTAACTTATTTCTTTGTTTATTTGCCGTATAAACTCTGCTGATTTCCCGGGAAAAGCCTTAAGATGTGAAAGAATTGTGCCAAGTGTCATTGTCCGTCAGTGGAATAGTAATTTATCTGCTATCTGTGGCGTTTTCTCCCCTCCGGTAATGGAGCCTGGTTATGTGCTTGAGCAGAGCAGACAGATGTGTCCAGGTGTTTTAAACATGCTTAATTGTGCCAAGTTTAATTTTTCGACAGCGGAATATTATTTTTACATCTGTCTGTGTAATAATAATAATAATCATCATCATCATCATCATCATCACCATCATCATAGTCATAATAATAATTATTACTTTATTTATACAGCACCTTTTAAAAAATACATTTACAAAGTGCTTCACAACAATAATAAAACAGTAATGCAAAACATGCCTCCATACAGCAAAATGGATATAGTGTACGTTTTCCTCCTTTTCCTTGCCCCTCTTCTTCTCTCTTTTCTTCTTCCCCCCTCCTAGCAGTCCCTTTTGCTCCATTTTTGGCCGAGTGGTTAAGGCGTTGGACTTGAAATCCAATGGGGTTTCCCCACGCAGGTTCAAACCCTGCTCACAGCGATGTCTCTCTTTGCCCATGTGTCTGTATATGTCCATCCCCCAACTGTATGTTGCTTCATATAATACAGATGCACATTTTTTTGGGCAGCTATGGCTCAGGGGTAGAGCCAGCGTTTTGTTATCTGAAGGTTGCTTGTCAAGTGTCCTTGGGCAAGATACTGAACCCAAAAACTGCTCCTGATGTGCTGGTCGGCACCTTGCATGGCAGCCACTGCCATCAGTTACATTGTTCTCGTCTGTACTTGTGTTCTTGTGGACTTCTAAAGCATCAGTCACAGTCCAGGTACCATCCCAGTTCAGAGTTCTCCAGCCAAGTGTGCTTCAAAGGGTGGGTAGTGTTCTTGTGTTGTCCATTTAGTGGAGGATCCTGCAGAAGCTGACTTGTGTGTGTGAATTTGTGGTAGACAACAGTACCAGCCATGGTGGAAAAAGTATTCAGAGTTTTACTGAAGTAAAAGTTCGAAACCAAAGTGTGAAAGTGCTCTGCTACATGTATGAGTCCAGCAGTCAACACATTACTTGTGTAAAAGTATGTTAACATCATCAACACAATGTACTTTAAGTATGAAAAGTAAAAGCACTCACTGAGCAGTAAAATGTTCCGTCAGGGTTTTACCAGTACATCTGATTTTCTTTACTGCTGCATTCATGTATATGTTTTATTTTACTACTCCATATGTTTTAGGTTGAAGTAATCTAACTACTTTATGTACTGTTTATGAGGGCAGGAAAACAGCCTGTTTTCAGCTTTGTGACGATGCATTTTCCAGCTCAACATAGAGGCCTTAAAGAGTTTATTTGGATTGAGAGGGACGAAAATGTACTCAGCACATAGAGGAGCTCTTCATCCTCTAGATCTTCACAAACATTAATCAGCACATCAGAAGAGACTTGGTTTTCACTAGACAGGAAGGGTATGAAGGGTTATCTGAAAAGTAACTGATAACTAACACAGAAATGTAGTGCAGTGTAGAGACACTGAATGTCTGGCTTGAAATGTGTGGACTGAAAGGTATTCAGTGCAATTAAGAGCATAAGATAAAGGGCTAATCAGATGAGACTTTGATTCCTTTCTGAAAGATGAATGGGTTTGACTCGGGTTGTGTTGATAGGCCCCATTTACAACACAGAGCAAAGATCATATTGTACATGACGTTTGGCACAAAGGCAAAAACATACAGGAGGAACAGGTACGTGGCCTCTGCCCCTGCCTTTTCACAATCATCTGTTCCATCAACAGCTCCATTCAACTGCATACAAGCAAATGCGCTGATATTTAACTGAGGAGGAGGAGCGATACTGCACATCCGTGTGTGTAATAGTGATGCACAGATCAGACGGGACAGGTCATAAATAATTCATTCTGATCAGTTGAGGGTGGGATGCAGGGGGGTGAAATACCTCCTTAATGAGGAAAATGATTGAAGACATTACCTGCAGCGATCCTCCATTAACAGAAACAATAAGTATATCTTGCTATTAAGAGATCCGTGTATGCATTTGCACACAAGAAACAGCAACTTCAGTGATTATTTAAATCTCCTGACTGGCCGACAGGATCGATTAGTATTTCATGTTACTAATCTTCTGTATTCTTCTACATGTCCAAAGGCTCACACACAGTCCAGATTCAGTAAACTGTTTGGATTGAAGCGGCCATCCTCCTGACGAATCCAAAGCTCCATCAGAAATGTCTCAAAATATTCATTTTTTTTATAAAATAAAAGTTTAATTGTGTTCCTAGTGGAGAGTTTCCTCTGTCCTGTCAACTTTATAATTACAGCTTTTAGTTTGGCTGCTGAAATGTGCCAAGACATTTGCTGCATGGAAATGTTTCAAATCAATAAAAGCAGAGTGTACGTGTGATGTAACCCACCTGGGTAGGTGCATCTGACTATCTGAATAACGTGCCCTTTAAACAGCAGGAAAAAAACTCTGTCAACTTTAGTCCAGCTTTATGATTGGTCTACGGTGGAGTCGCTTCTGCTGCTTAAAGATAGCAAAGCACCATCAATTTACCTAACCACAGCTCACTAACACACCCAGAGGTCCACAGATGGACACATGTACATTTGCCTCTTACCCAACAGGGGCTTAAAAATGACAGATGCAACTGATAGAAACTAGAAAACTATGACTTTTGATCACTAATATTTATTCTTTGTAGTCTAATATCTACCAAGAACTGTAGCTATATGAGCTACCGCAGGATTAGCAAGTTAGCTTGCTGACTAAATAGGCTATGCTAACAAGTAGACTTTCCAATAAGCCAGAATATTGTTCACTAAAATTGAAGGATAAATATGATATAAGAGCTCTAATTTTACCTCCATTAGCATACTTGATCATTAAAATAAACAATTATTTTGGATTTTTTTTTTTTATATCCCAATCAAATCATTTTTGCAGTGTAGCGTTCCCTCGTTGACCTTGGATCATTTTGTCATGTTGATCCTGGACCATCACTGCCATGTTGATTCATGTAATCCAGGGTTAACATTGCGATGATGGTCCTGGACCATGAAACAGAAAGGTTTGGCTTAATTTGTTAAATGACAAACATCATGTCAAAAAATGTAAAACATAAGTAGCATAAGGAGACTACAACAATCATTTGGTTGTATAATCCTGGTTGTGTAAGGACAATCATATTGATCTTGAAAATTAGAATCACCACATTCATGCATAAAAGGAAAGGGCACGAGCCTCCGCAATAAAATAAAGACATGTTTCAGATTGCTAAATGTGCCCTTGGCTTTTATTAACAACCACATGATAAAATACCATCATATGACAGAGACTACACTGTTGCAGGTACAATCAACAGCAGTCCTCATCCACTGCAGTCATTCATTCAGTAATAAAAAGACATTATCTGCAGACAGTAACAGTCAGAACAGGAATGGGTCAGTTTTGGCTTAGCGCTTTCTAGTGGGTATCCTACATCTGAATATAGGAATGGAAAAACAAATCATTTTGGGGTTTATTGTAAACAACCAGTGACACACACGCAGAACATCCTCACTTTTTCACCACTTAAGATCGTGCAATTTAACTTCCAGGAAGTTGCAAAAATCAAAGAGAAAGGAACAAACTACTAAGACATCAACAAATGACGATGAACCAAGACCTTTCTGTGTGTTTTTCCCCATTTAAAGTAAGGAGCACTTAAATTGACATTCTGTAAAGTGAAAAGAAATGAAGAGACTGTTGTTGAAGGAAGACTGTGAGAGTGTTTGCATGAGGATACAGCTTGGAAAGAGGCATGTAAAAAATTTGAAGGTTGAAACATGTTTGCAGTCCCTCAAATTAGTAACTCCAACCCCCATCAGTAAGGACACTTGGGACATTTGATACAGCAGAAGATCACTATTCACAACTTAGTTTTAAATTAAGACACATTTTATAACATCTGACCACCTTGCATAACGCGGCATGGAAATATCCCGCCATTATTTATAATAAAACATTAAAAGAGGACACCTTGACATGTTTAGTTTTAGCCCATTGTCTTAATGTGAAGGAAAATGTTTTGATTGCATCTAAACGGACAGAAATAAACTAAAGTAACAGATGATGCGGTTTGATTTCATATTGCAAACGGACAAATTGACTGGAATATATATATTTTTAATTTAATAAAACACTTAACATATCAAGTGCTCCGCAGATACTGGGCTAAAACCGTAAATGTCAAAAAGCATCATGTTAAACAACATGGTTACATATCCAGCCACAGTAGTGGTGTGCAGGGACAAACTGACTAAAAATAAAGCTTTTATTTTAAAAAATCCTGAGTCAAACGACATTGTCAGTCACGCAGTCGCTGCATGACCTCAAACCCCGGTAACGGAGGTCTCTTCGGTGAGCTTTTTTTTTTTCATTTGTTTTCAAGAGTCTGTGCATAGAGGAGGGACGAGAGGCAGTGGAGTCAGGATCACAGACTGGAGCAAAAAAGTAGCTCTTCATTTCTGCAAATCAAGTGAACATGCTGGTGCCAAACCAAGCATCTACCTTTTAATTTCTAAAGGACAAGTGACTTTAGGAGCTTTTCAAGGCACTTAAATACCGCAAAGGAACTGTGCACTTAACCACCGACCAGGCTGTGGCTTCTGTGCAGAGCTCGAGATGTTGACCATTACACCAGCGACTCACAGATGATGACGGGGATAAACCCACTGCTCTTCGCACTTTCCCAAATATTTACAACCCCTCTGGCTACAGTTCTGCTCCATCTCCTGCTCAGCCCCCATCAGATGTTTTCAGCCTCTCTGTGGGGAACCTCCCTGATGCTGTCCTGGGGTCCGCCACGGACCGGCGGGCGCCGCCGAATGCTCCGCCCAGACGAGATGAGGTCGGCGTAGCCACGGGAGTGAGAGAAGGCATAGGCAGAGCGGCGAGAACGCCGGCCACGCTGGAAGGCCGATGGCTTTTTCTTCTCCTCCTCTTGCATCTCCATCTCGTACTTCTTCCTGTTTCTTTGGACCTGGGGGCGATCGGAGATAAGGAGATTAGAGAAACACTGCTTTGGAGTTTTTTCCATGTTATGGGAAAGAAGGATGGTTTCTTCTTTTCCAACTAATTGCATTTCATGACGACTTGTTTAAGAAGTAATTTACTTGAATTGCAGTTGGATTAAACATTAGATTTCTATTTTCATCCTGTCCTAACCAATTTGATTTGGTAATTCTAATTCCATATAGTGTAACAACACATAAGATATATGAACTGCAGACAGATAAAAGGGGCACTGTGTAGTTTTGGAGAAGAAATTCAATTTCAGAATATTAATACAGTATTTACACTACAATGAGGTAATAATACAAACTCAAATATTTATCTTTTCCATAAATGAATTAACAAGCTGTTCTCAGAGGAAAATAAGGTCCATAGGACACTGTTTGAAGCTAGAAAGGTGGCAACAATCATTGCTGAAAAGCAGCTCATGTGTGAGCCATATCAACATTTTCCTGATAATCTATAATTCCTCATATGGGTGATTATTAAGGCGAGTCCAGCAGCAGGTCTGCATGTTGACTCATGGAGGCCTCACCTTGTCTCCTACAGAGGGCCAAATGGTTTTATGGAGGAACTGTATGCAGATGACAGGCAGCAGGCTGATGCCCACCGTCAGGATGATGGTTAACCACAGGTAGGGCTGCCGCAGAGCGTTCGATGCTGCACCTACAAACACATAATAATATATGTTAAGAGTTGTGAGGAGGTTGGGGTTTGATGTGGCGTTGCATCCAGGACCAGCTGCCTCGCAATTTATGCAACAGTCCTGACCCTGACCCAACAGCTAATAATAATAATATATGATAATATGCTTCATCCCTCACAGTTCTGCTCTTTTTGGTATTGGAAAGATAAAGACAAAAAGGGCACTGTTCTGAATTGTCCTGGAGACTCGTGGAACTCTGCAGTTCAGAAACAAGTCCAAATGTGGCTTTTGAAGAGACTGTGGTGTGGTTTGTTACTGACCGGTGAAGGTGAATTGTGAGGGGAAGATGACGTGGATCCCAGCACTGTGGATGTCAAACATGATCCCAAAGTAGATTGCTATGCTGCCCAAAACTGCAAAGCAGTTGACGAAGGTCCAGTAGGAGGTGTCCAGAGAGATCTGACAAACAAGAGGCGGAGAAGATAACACCAGTCAGCAGAGGCACTCGCATACATGCACATCTTCTAAACCTCGAGTATCATATTTAGTCTGGATTTCTGAATCAATGCTTCCTTTAAGGATTCAGAACAATTGTTCCTTGGTGAATCCGAGCTTCTATTGTAGCAGATTCAAATCAGCATGTTAATGTTAGCATATTAACATGTTCTTGTCTTATAGTCTATAACATGCCTGATAGGGCTGCAAATATCCCTCTGAAAAAAAAAAAAGAAAACTAAACACTAATGTGCGACTGACCTGCAGGTTGACAGTAAAAATGAGTGACGAGGCAGTGACGACAGCCAAGGACTGGTAGTCGGAGGGGGCTTCTCCGTCTTGCCCCATGGTCTGAAGGAAGGCTCCGTAAGGGATAAAGAAGATGATGAGCGAGACGAAGATGCCGTGGAACAAGCTGATGAAAAAGTTCCTGTAGTTGAACAGCGACCCCTGCTGGCCAGGCAGGTAGAGCTTGGGGAATTTCAGGCTCAGTTTGTCATTAACATCCTAAAGCGAGAGGAGGAGGAGGAGGAGGAGGAGGAGGAGCAAGGATCAGTTAACAGAGTTCTGGATGACTTATTTTTCTCTCATTGAGCAGAAGATAATGGAATGGATTTTTTTATTGACATAAATAATGTAACAATAAAGAAGGTAGAAGTTTGGGATCAATTTTTGGGGGATTTATTGCAACATGACATGGCACACTATGAAAGAGCAGGACCATAAAGATAGTCAAAGAATAAAAGCAAAATAAGGCTATATTTCAGTATTAGTTATTAAATCTGGTAAAGAACAGCTTGGTCTAAGATGTAAAGAATGGTCCATGGTTAAGTTTCAAACCTGAGAAGTTTTAATCACATCAACCCGAGTCTTAGCTACTATATTATACAGTAACTCTCAGATCAACCTGTACAGTTTCAACTTCACTATTTATAACCTTTGCCATTTATTACATACAGTTAAAGAACAGGATGTGGATATTTTTGACTAATATTTATGCAAAAAAAAGTAAATGCAAAAATACAATATGGCTGTTTTTACCTGGTCAAGAAGTCCAACTAGTAGAACAGGTAAGCTGCTGTAACAGAGATTGTACAGAGTGATGAACCAGTCTTCATAGGCGACCTGCAGACGGGAAGAAACAATTATTCAGTATGTAAAAGCAAACCCATGTATGCTGTGATGAGGCCACATGATGTTATTGGGAGCAAACTGAGTGTCGGGGTGAATTATAGTCATAGTGGACGACAACCAACGCAGCATCTAGGATGTCTCACATCCTGACAGAAAGACTTTCATGTTAAAACCTTTTTGACTTTTTCACAATCACATATATCTAAGGTTTTCTAGGTGGTTTATTTGTCCTTATATAACACATATTATAACACAGACATAGAACATATATAGTTATTTATATACATAAACGTAGCGCATTTTTTTAAATTTGCGTCGGGTGGATGTAAACAGCAGCAACAAGATGGTGTTGATGAAGTGGTCGGCATTAGCACGCTGCTGTGCTGCTGACCTGTGAGGAGTATCCGCTGAAGAAGGAGTACCAGAAGTGGACCAGTGTGAAGGCGAAGTTCTTGAAGAAGAAGTAGCGCAGGAACTTGCACATTCGGATGTAGGACCAGCGTCCGTGCACCAGCAGGAGGCGCTCTAGGTAACGGAACTGAGCGAAGGCGTAGTCGCTGGACATGACGGCCTGCATCCCCTCCTGACCGCTGATACCAACACCGATGTCTGCAGCTGGAGGGACAGAAGACAGGGAGGTTTAAAGTAGGTTCACTGGAACATACATCGCATGCTAGAGAAAATGTGTCCTTCAACGCGAGCCGAGAACACTCATGTCCTTACTCTTGATCATGTTGACGTCGTTGGCTCCATCTCCGATAGACAGTGTCACGGCTTTCTTGTACTTCTTCACCAAACTGACAACGTTAGCCTTCTGCTTGGGGGTGACACGACAGCAGATGACTGCCTCGCACTCACAGGCCATGTCCACAAAGTCAATCTGTAGAGACAAATTACCATCTTTGTTATTATGTAAAACGGTCAACACAATCAAATCTCACTTTGATACTTGAACTTTTAAATGTTTAATTCATTTCATTGTACCTGTCTCAACTCCTTCTCCAAGTCGTCCATTGGCTGTCCGTCCTGAGGGGTGGTGGGAGGTGGTCGTTTTCCCAGACGACGGAGACGCAGGCGACGCCGCTTCTTCTTCTTTTCATACAGAATCTCGTTCTAAGAAAATCCAAGCAGAATAAATCAGCACAGTCTACCATGTTGACTGTGGCAAAATGAGGATTTAGGATGATCTTTTTCACCAGGGCTGAATTTCCAAATATCATAAAAAACTCAAAACAAAACTGGATCATTTGTTATCATTTTAAAACCGTGTTGATGGAACCTACCAGCCAGCCTCCAGTGATGATGAGAGCGTTTTTGCCTGGTTCTGGGAAGAAAGGCTGCACAGGTTTCTTTTTGCCTATACGGACAGCTGGAGGCTCGTGTCTCCTCTGGGTCTGACGAATCCTCAGCTTATCACTGGAGACACAGGAACAACAGACAAACTCTTCAACAACACAGTGTGACAGACTTGGATTTCAAAATTAAATTTACAACTTAGATTTACTCCATGTATAGGACTTGCGATCTGGAACACAGCAGTGCGACGTTTGAGCTTTCTACCCTGAGTGTGATGTCAAAGGAAAATGGTTGCTCTGCTAATTTGGTCAATATTGATTAACTTTACATTTGTATGAAAAATAATGTGCTCCTTATTTCCAAATATTACATCGATGGAAAAAAGGACACTTCGGCTGCATAACACGAAAACGAGATCTTAAGAGCTGTAAGACTCACTTGACGTCTTCTCCGTAGTGGATGTGCATGTCGTCTGTCAAAAGTGAACAAGAATATCCAATATTCTCTGCCGTTTCTGGGGAGGAAAGATAAAATACATTAAAAGTGAGCAGAAAAAAAAACATTCTGTTACAGCAGCAGGGCAGTGTTCTTAGGATGCATCTATAAGTTCAAACTTAAAATAAACTTTAACCACCATTTGTTTTTTTAATATTATGATATTGGTTCTTATTAGCACAGGTGGACTAACAGCATGACTCTGAGGTACCTTTCTTATCTCCAGTCAGGACCCAGATCTTGATGTCGGCCTTGGCCAGTGTGGCGATGGTCTCTGGCACTCCGTCCTGCAATTTGTCCTCGATGGCTGTCGCCCCAATCAGCTGGACAGACGTGTACAGGTGCTTAGTTACAGCTCAGGGTCACTGTTGTTAACTTTTATGGACTTAAAGTAAAGGGCTTTACACTGCTTTTCAGTTGGATTTGTAAAAACATGTTGCCGTTTTTTGTTGTTTTATCATTTTGACAGTCATTTATTTATTAATTTCCTATTAAATCCTGTATATCTGTAGATGTCAGTGCTGTTAAACACCCAGTGTTGTTCAGGTGGAAACGGACAACTCTCTCCTCCAAGTGTTTCTAAGTGGTATTACTGTTTGCGCAGCTCTCACAAATATAACTGGATCGTTTTTACTTTCCTCAGGGTTGCAACCATCAACAACACAGGACAAAACCTGAGTTTATTCATTCATTTCGTCTATGATGGAGCCATGAATGTAGGTAGAAATGGTGGTCATTATTCTATAGCCATTACATTGTGCACCAACATTTAATTCATAATGATATATTAAAACTAAAAACTTGTCTATTGCCGGTTTAAGCATGAAAGTTTTTGTCTTCCTCTCACCAATAGGTTGCTCTCGATCTCCTCATACACGCGGTCGAGGGCCTCATCTCTGTTGGCCAAGGCCACCTGGGCTTCCTTGTGTTTCCTTGACCAGGCTGCGTACTCGTCCGCACTGATGTCTTTGTAACACAAGCACAGTGTCCGCAGGGTGGCATTGGCAAATTCCTGAAGCACAAAACACAGATTGTTTGCTTCCACAGAAACAGGACAGACAGCTCTGTACATATGTCATTGCTTCTACAAACAGTGGAGCCATGCTAAGACAGCACACAGCAGCGAAATACAACAGTACAAATAAGAATTAAGCCATAAAAGCTCACATCCAAGGCAGTCTGGGTAGTTTCTTTGTGTCTGGAGTTTGGGGAAAGTCGTTCATAGATGACAGTGTCGGCTCCTTTGCAGTAGAGACGAACACGACCATCAGGAAACTTCACTGAAAGAGAGAGACAGAAGCACAGAGGGTCAGAGGAATTGTTTTAAAAGTCTTGACCCTGGCTATGAATTCTTCAGGCATCTCCTCAGTCCAGACCAGTTTTAAACTTTGTGCTTCAACTTCTAATCAGGTCATTATTGGTCTGTCTGCTGGTGAGCACTGTCAAACACCTTCCCCCTCCAGCTCAGGTGACATGGAGATTGGCTTAGTTGCCATTAAACGTCCTGCTGCCAGTCATCTTTTGTCAGGGCTTAGGCAGAAGAATTCTGACTCCAGTCTAAGTAATGTGACACCTGTGGGGGTGACGTGCAAGACTGTGTTCATATTGGAAAGACTTTTAATTTAAAAGGTCCAGTGTGTAGGATTTAGGATGTATTGATGTATATGTAATATTCATCTGAAACTAACGATTGTTGTGCTGTTGTTACCTTGAGACTTTTATATCTACAGAGGGAGTCTTCTCCTCTGCATTCTGCTATGCTGCACTGTTACATCGTACATGTTTCTACAGTAGGCTAGAAGGGACAAACAAAACATTGGCTCTAGAGAGGGCCTTTTGTATTTTTTTGCATTTTTAGCATCCACTACAGGGAAGGGTGAGATGAGGTTGTAATCATACACACTGCACCTGTTATTACTCTTCTGTAAAGCTTTGATAGCCTAATAATGTTTGAGCCTGTTTAAAGTTTGGTATGCTATATAAACTATATAAACTTTAAGTCTGAAGCTAGTCTTCTTGATTGATCGATAACTAATCATTGCAAGCAGGTCTGAAAAAGCCGACTTCTACTTGAAAAGATGAGGCTCGATTTATTCTTTACTTTTCTTTTTCTTATGGTCAAAAAAGAAAAGACCAAAACCAACAATGTGTTTGGCAGTCACTTCATACAGTCTGTGGCTGTCAGTACCAGGCCTACTGGCTTCTACTGAGGACTAAATCTAACAGCCCTAAAAAAAATATAGTTGTGTGGGTGTGTGCTCTATGGCACAGAGGATTAGGATGCATGAGGCTTTGATAAACACACTGTGTTTGTGCTGCAGGATCAATTAATGGCTGTCTTTGCCATTTTAAAGTGGCATTTAAGGCGATTTGGCACCCTCTCACAGTTCCTGATTGCAACACCACTGTCGTGAATACAAATTCCAGGTCTGTAACAATTTGTCAGATTTAATGAAGGTGCTGACTACAAACAAAACTAATTTCATCATAACAGTGTAACGTGTTGAAAACTTGTATCTTGAAATAAACGTGTGTAACGCTGTGATCCTAACCTCTCACTGAAGTTACAAACAAGTGATGGGGGGCGGAGTGGCTGAGACAGACACCAGTCAAGACACTGCACCATCAACATGATTTTGAAGATGTTATTTTAAGGTTAAAAAGTTACATAATGTTGCTTTAAAGTAATAAAATAAATTCCTTAAACCACTAACTTCATATTTTATAGAAATGTTTTGTTTTTTTTTATTTAGTTTTTAGGAACCATTTTAACTTTGGATTTTTCTGTGAACTGACTTCTCATAACTACTATACAACAACATGACCAGTGATGATATGTGTGTATGTGCAACAGTGTGTGCGTGTCTGTGCGCTCGTACAGATGATAGACATGCGCTTGCGGTCGGAGTTGAAGTCGAGCAGGGCCAACATTCCGTAGGTTGTCTCGTGATCCATCTCCTTGATGGTGATGGTGTCCTGCGTGCGAGACAGAAACACGTAGCCGAAGTTCCTTGCTGCCGTCACCAGGGCGCCCTCATCAGGAGACGCAGCCTGGTACACCAGTTCACCTGAGAGAAAGGCAAGAACCCATACATTGAGGTCATGTCTAATGCAATGTCTGCAGTTTTATAGTAATACACCTTTCTATGCATGTTTTTTTTTTTGTCACTTGATTCGGATGAGTTTTTTTAGTGTGTGTTTGGAGTAACTGACAGGTATCGCAGCCTGTGACAGTCAACCCTGGTGGTTGCTGTTTACTCGTCACATCTTAGCTCCAATCAGGTTTCTTCTCCTTTTTCCCAAATGAGGATTTTAGGATTACCGTCTTTGTTCTCCACCATGACTGTGTGGCAGAGCGAGAGCAGCTTGAAGAACTCCGTAACATCTTTATCCTTCTTGGATCGGATGCAGGCAACAAGGGAATGATCCATGAACTCGAACTTTCTGTCAGCGTGCTGGTTCCAGCTCCAGTCCACCGGCTAGAAATAGGCAAAACAGAAAAAATGGTTTAGAAGACTACGGCAGAAATGATCTGCAATGATTCTGGTGACACTGCTGATGTGATTTTTCAGATCACAGATCACCTGTTTTAATACTATCCACCTAACATTTTCATTCAATATCTGGAAATCTGCTTTATTGAGCAACTTAGAATTTAGAGAAGATGTCAACTTTCATATGTTTAGAATCAAATATAATTTGGCTTTTCTATTTCAAAATCAAACAATCACTAAATGTTAGCTAACGGTTTGTTTTACAAATGAATCCTCTTTTGTCTTCTAAAGTTAAGTGTATTTGACATTTTACCCTTCCTCGGTCCAGCACCACTCCTTCAGCTGTGGTTGGTTCACCTGTGCAGAGGAGGGCAAAAACTTAATATGTATAAATATACACAAAGGATGGTGGCAAAATAAACAAACAGAAAAAAGACATCAGTAGCATAGTATCATGGGAGGTTTAGTCTTCATAGACAGAAGAAGTCCCTTCCCTTCCGGTGTGCCCCATGGGACACTGTTGCAGAGAAATGTGTATGGTGCTTAATGGTGAGAGACAAATCATTATTTGATATTGTTTGAACTGTTTCATGAATGGCACATATAAATTACTAATTAAAAAAAGAAATTCAACTCGTGAAAGTCACAGTTTTATTGCCTCTCTATTGTTCAACAGCCACCACTGCTGATGAAAGTCTGTCTACGTGAGTCAGGCAGAAATGTTCGCAGTTGTTTTAAAGTTATATTCATGTCATCTTCAGTCTTGTTCGCAGACTTCCTTCCTCACTCTCTGACTCTCTCTCTCCTGTCTCTCCTGACAGGCGACCAAATGAAACACTGTTACCTTGTACAAAATGATATGTTATATATAACAAAGATCTAGTCGTTAATGCAGAACATTTCTCAATATTATACCTTGAAGCAGAATCTGATTCTTTGATTCAGATCTTGGTTTTGAGACCAAATGAAGAATATTGCCTGGTCGCGGGTTGGTTCTTTTCACTGTATTTGTTTATTTGTTTATTTTTATCTGCTGCTGATTTACCTGAAGTTTTACATGATTTTCTGTACCTGCTCTAACCAAGCAGTAGTGGCTGTTCTGCTTTTTTCCTTTTCCTCTGTAAAGCACTTTTGTACAGCATCAGTCTGTAACAAAGTGAAGCCATTTGCAAACTTTCAACCTGCCTTTATATGTTTGTTCTGCTCTTATCTAAATTCCACTTCTTCCTGCTTCAGGGAACCAGTTTCCCCACAGGGATCATTACAGGCCCATTTTTCATCTTTCTGATAACACAACCTTGTCAATAGGCGCAAGCAGAGATAAAACACTAAACCTTTTATTCCTGCAGACACTGGACATGTGTGTACACCCAATGCAAAATCCTGCATATTCAAGTGTGCTATTAACATTTTTGGTATCAAGAAGGTGATTATCATTGCAATAAAAGGCAGCAGGTGCCTCACTCTCACACTCACTCACTGTCTTTACCTCCACAGCTACATCTTACTGGTTTCCCTTCCTGTATCTTTCCATTTCCCCTCACAGGTTACTTTATGAAACTGAGAGGGTGAATTCCCATGAGCAAGGCCACAGGTAAGGAGAGGTTCAACACCTCTGAGTAAGTCTCAGTCTCAGTTCTCACTCGCTCAGGTATCTCTCTCTTTATGTTTGAGTGAAACAAAATAGATCAGTACCGTAGCTGCGTCCAGCGATGGTGCACTTCTTGAACTGCATGACGTTCTGCGTTAAAGTTCCTGTCTTGTCGGAGAAGATGTACTCGATCTGACCGAGCTGCTCGTTCAGGGTGGTGGTTCGAGCCTGCACAGGGGAAAGAACTGATTAAATGGAAAGTTTGGATCTGGACTGTTTAAAGAGCGAATAAAGTTTGCTTGACCAATTATTTTCATCTCAAGGTCATCTTACCAGCTTTCACTGAAACTTTAAACTGCACCCCACAGTCTTTATCAGCAAATGCAGCTCAGTTGTCATTACATAGCCTCAGTATTAAATTTTGATTGCATAATTACAAAAGACTGAATATATAGAAAAACGCAATCTGCTAATGAATACCCAGAGATACGGTTAAAAGCCCTGAAAACAGCCATCAAGTGGACCGTGAGTTCAGATTTTGACGAAAAGGAGATAAAAAATTATTTTGTTCCCTTCTAGTTGAGAAAAGTAACATCATAAGAATATAAACTGGTTGTTGATTATGAAATGAACTATTTGGTAAAATATACAGTGTCTTTATCACATTAGTGGAGGCTATCTGCAAAATAAAAAATATATAAATGAATATGATCATTACATTAATGACCTAAAGGTGTAATTAGTAAGAAAATCTAAAAATTCAAACATTATAAGGACTCTAAAAAGAATGATAAAGGAGTGCTGATGTACCTTAGCCGGTGTGTCTTTCTCTGCAAAATACATCTGCAGGTCCCAGTTGATGAACTTACTCTGGCCCAGACGAATCACCTCCACACTGAGCACACAGCAGACAGACATGAGATGATATGAACAAGTTTCATTTTCATTTTCTCAAACCCAAACTGTGACCACATAAAGCTGTTCTGTGTTTGAGTCGGTTTGTTGAAAGTTTAAAGCTGCACTATGAAAAATCCTGAAACATGTTTTCCACACTGCCAGAACAAAGCACCATTGCATTCTCCAAGTCATAAAACATGATGCCTCTGGCCACAGCTATCGCTGGCTCGGAGGCGTAATAAAAACAAGATGAGTAGGAACAGAAAGGCTGAATATGTGGGTATGGTTTTACTGACCTGACATATAGTGAAATGGGCACCATGGTGTTGAGGACGATGATGTATCCCCAGAAGCTGAGGAAGCCTCTGTAGGAGGCGCCCTGGTCTTTGCCGTCGTACAGATACCAGGCCTTAGAGCCGATCTCTTCGTACCAGAAGGAGTGACCGATGGCCAGACCTGCCGCCACCAGGATCAGCAACGCAAAGATCTACGAGGAGGGAGAACCGAAAATCAGATATACAATACAATAGAACAAATGTCTTGATTTGCAAACAACAGTGTTATGAAGTGTTGCTGAGCACATGTAGAAATATCTTTTCAGGGCTGCCCCTTTCATACCAAATCATCATACTATCACCTGTTACCAATGAACCCGTGGAATGTTCCAAACAGGTGTTTGAGCATTCAACAAGTCTTTTATCGCCACTGTCCCAACTTGTTAGAAATGTGTCGCTGCCATCAAATTCTGAATAAGCATATTTTTACAAAAATCAATGAAGTTGATGAGATTAAAACATTAGATATATTGTCTTTGTACTTTTTTAATTGAGTAAACGTCAAAAAGGATTAGCTTCTGTCCCAGCTTCTTTAGAATCAGGGTTTGTGCATGATGAGAAGATGAAAGGTGATAAGACAACTAAAATGCATGTGACTCAGACTTACTGTGTAAACCATGTAGTTCATCAGCTCGTCAATTTTGGTCCTCTTGAACCTCGTCTTCCCACCGTTCCTCATGATTTTGGTGTCGGCTCCTATGGCATCATATCAAAATGGTGAATACAAGCCACTGCTATCAGTCTTTATTAGCTATCACTCATCAACGTTTTGCTTAATGAATTATTTTAAAAATCAAATAATTTATCAAAATTGCTTGCGATTCATTTTCGGTTGATCAATTATTCATTAACTGACTAATCGTTTCAGCTCTAACGTGGATTTCTTTTGCATTAGGTGTCATCTGATCCATATCCATATCCAAGTCTTTTCTTTTACACATAAAGATTAACTTTAAATAAGATACTAAATTAGAAGCCATGTATCAGTACAACAAAGATGATGTTTATCCATATCTTCAGCATGCATTGTGAGTACAGTTTGGAGTTGTAGTGGTGTAATCTCATGAGGAGCAGTGATGGGGTTCAAAAAGTTCACACCTGCGAAGATGACCAGTCCGTGACACTCCTCAGTGTTCCTGATCTTGCAGCCTCGGAGCAGCATGTTATCCAGATCCAGAGGGTAGCGCTCCCTCTGCCATTGCATCGTCCCCGTGAACTTATCCAGGCGGTTGTTGGGCTCCTCACACTCGATCAGAGCTTCAGGAGAGAAGAAAGGACACGGGGAGGGCTTTAACTTAGGTCGAAAAGTCAAATAATTCCTTAAACAGGAACTTTGCCTATTTTTAACCAGCTTTGTATCACTGAAATGTTGGCAGTTTATATAAATGAATAATGTTAAACTTCTCTTCATTTTGCCTGCACACCGAGCCTTCTTCTTTAAGTCCCCTCTGCCACAGCACATCAACATCCTTTCGGCTACAGTGGCCTGTACCTTAACACTACGGTCTTTTTTTAAAGGTTTTTTTTCTCCCATTTGCTTCAGTACAGAGAAGAAATAATTGTGAAACAGGGTATATTTAACAGTGAACTGTGTTGGGGCAACCCATGTACAGAGGCTGTGTCCTTGCTGTAGTGGCCCAGGGTTCAATTCAAGCCTGTGACCCTTTGCTGCAAGTCATCCTCTCTCTCTCTCTGTGTTTCCTGTCCTATCAAAATAAAGCCATGAAAAGGCCCAAAGTTTACTTACTTACATACTTACTTATCACAAATACCTCAAACTAAAAAACTGCCTTCTTAATTTCCAAAGTACAAAATTAAAACTGAAAAATCAGAACATTTCACCTGAAAACTGGAGTATCAAAGTTACAAAACACACCAGTGTTCTCTTGCATATGACATCATACACATTGCATAATGCAAACAATCATCCTAATTCTTATCTTCGACTACTGCCATTATCAGAGTGAGTGTGTGATTATTCCTTATTTTATTCATGAAGTAAATGTCAACAAGTTCTTGAACTACTGTTATGATTACTATTCCTCTCGATAAACCAAGTCTCTTTTTATTAAAAAAAAATATTTTTACAATCCTTTAGATTTTACATTTTCAGTTTAAAAGTAAAAAAGGGCTTTTGTGCTCATGTGAGTCTGTTTGAGTGATAAAAAGTGATTGAGGTTTTTGCGAATAAACCTGTAATGTGAACCAAGCTCACCATCAAACTCAGCCAGCTGACGTTCCTCCTGCAGCATCTCGTCGGTCTCTCGACGGCCCAACTTGAATTTCAGGTTAGTCTCTCTTCAGAGGAAAAAGTAACATACAAAAAGAACTGAAAAACCAAGACCAAAGGAAGGCAGAATCACAGCTAAACAGGTTCGAGATCATAAAATGTCAAATGAAAACCGTTTGGAGGAAGGATTTCACATGTTCTTATGGATAACTTGGCCTGTCTGGATAAAGAAAATAGACTCAAGATTCAAAATGTTTGTTGTCACTCCGGTTGTACAAGTACACTCATGTGATAATCTTTTGCACTACAGAAATGAAATAAATAAAAATAAAATAAGTCTGTGATCATTCTCTGATGTCAGTTTCAGGCCACACAGCTCTGAAAAACATGAAGACAGGAGATAGTGATCTATCAGATTATCTGCCATTGACTGTACAATACCTCCATTACAGACAGCCGTGCAGGCCCGTCTGTTTGATTTAAAGGCGTTTCTCACTTAATCGCAGAACATACAGTCACACAGGTCACATGGCTGTGCTTGGCTAAGATTGTTTAACTGTTGGCAAAAGCTCCTTAGACATTTGGTCTCCTCTTATCAATGATTAATTTGTTGACGGAACTCTTGAGAAACGACAGATCAAACAAAAAACTAATCAGAGTAAAGAGCGCTGCTCCAGCAGTCACGCTACACAAGATGTAGTCCATTTGTCAAGCGATCACTACAGACACTACAGTTCAAAACCAAGTGGGAACAACACTGGAATATGGCAGAAAGTTAGAGAGCCTTACCCGTCGAGCTCTGCCGTTTCTACATAACACAGGCTGTTTGGGTTGGAGCTAGATAACAGCAGGATGTCAGCCTGAAGACAAGAAACAAATATTCATATCAAACATTTGCATTTAACACTCAAACCTGGAACAAAATCTGCTTCTGGTGTCTGATGTCTTCAAAACTAGATCACTGTCATATCTAAATGACTGACCCAGTCTCAAAAAAGTATTGTTACAAATCAGCTGATTCTAAAATTAAATGATCAATTAAGTATTTCTAAATATTTATTTAAACATTTGCATGGGTTTGTACATCTTCAGAGTATAGAAACTGCCAATGAAAGTCACGGCTGATCTCTTCTTGCCAAGAGATGCAGGGAGTCAATGTTAATCTTTCTGGTTCCTAACACAGCTTTTGACTTCATCAACTACAGAATAGTTTTTGATCATTTAGAGCTGGTCTTTATCATCGTGTCTTCACAACAAACTTTTTCTGGATTTAGCTCTTTTACCTCAGTTCATGAAAAAACTTTTGTTTAGTTGATTATTTGCTACATGCTGAAGGAGAAGAGGAAGCAAAAGAAGAAGAAGAAGAAGAAGAAGAAGAAGAAGAAGGAGACTTTTTTTTATCTCTGTCTTGTGTCGTCTCTGTATTTAGAAGATACTCAAGAGACTTTTCTCATAGTTTCAATGTATACTACTGGGTCAGTGTGAAATGGCAAGAGGTCACATATACACATTTAATCTGTCAATTTAAGTATGCTCATCTCACCGGAACAAAATCATTCTTCTTCAGACGAACCACATCTCCGACCTCGATGTTCCTCCACTTGGACGACTGAAACCTGAAGCAGACAGAGGACCCATCCTAGGTTTTATACATTTGTGTTGTCATCGATTTTTCATGACGTTCAAGAAAGTTGGATTCATCAAAATTGTGTCAGATTTTAAAGATGTTCATAAGCATGCTGGTTGCTCGTTCCTTCTAATTAAGACAAAACTCATTTTGCTCTGACCTGCCTTCCTGCATCACCTCACACTTCCTGTTGTTGATCTCTTTGTCCATCCTGTGACGTGCCTTAATGAAAAAAAAATTAAAAGGTCAGTGCAAACAAGATAACATAATACTTAATGTATAATCCCATGACGATGTGCTGTGCTAAATGAACAGCAAACACCAATCTGTGTAGCACCAGGGGTGTGGCTTCAGCGCTCTGGCTTCATGGCTGTGCAGTCCTGCTCATGTACCTTAAGAGTGGTACACTGTGGAAAACGTGTGTGTGTGTGTGTGTGTGTGTGTGTGTGTGTGTGTGTGTGTGTGTGTGTGTGTGTGTGTGTGTGTGTGTGTGTGTGTGTGTGTGTGTGTCTGTGTCTGTATCTGTCTGTGTCTGTGTCTCTGTGTGTGTGTGTGTGTGTGTGTGTGTGTGTGTGTGTGTGTGTGTGTGTGTGTGTGTCTGTGTCTTACCAGGTCGTCCACCAGGTCTTTGATGGCCGTGACTCCCAGCACCACAACCAGAGGAATCAGCGTGGTGTACCAGGGCAGGGTGGAAATGTCTGGAATAATCTAACAAAAAATAAATAAATAAATAATATGTATGTGTGTGTGTGTATATGTATATATATATATATATATATATATTTCTTTTTTTTTTTATTTTCTTTTTTTTTTTTCCCCTCAATGTACCTGTAGGATCAGCAGAGCCAGGAAATAGAGGTTGGCAACTCTCTTGAACTGTTCGTACAGGTTCAGGGGGATGAAGGTGAGGATGTTGTACTTGTACGTCTTGATGGCGTTTCCCTGCAGATGAGAAACACAAAGCAGCCAATGATAAGTGCAAGGTCAGCTAGGATTTGGTCCTTTGCTGTTAAAGTGCAGAGAGGCACTCCGGTGATTTCCCAGTTTAGGATCAGTTTATTGCTCATTAGGAGTAATATTCGACCTGTGGAAAAGGTTCCATGATGTCACCTGTGACTCTGGAAGAGCTTCTGAGAAAATAACCCTGATGATGTCATAGTGATGTCATCTGCGTTATCTCAGCTTGTGCTTGGAGACAACAAATGTATGACAGAAAGTCAGTTTTACAAGCTTGTTTAAAAGGCATAGATACAAGGAGGGTCTAACCAAAAGACTGTTAAGTTGCATTATGGGAAAGGAAGGATTTAATGTTTTGACTCTCCTTGACTCTGCTGCACAGAATGGAGCATTTATTTTTTTTGTCTTTTGTGAGTCAAATTGATCTGCTGTCAACAAATGCCAAAAATGTTTTGCTCTGTAATGTTTACAATTAAAAATACAGCGATCTTCAGATCTTTTCTTGTAAAAAGCCTGGTGTACTGGGTAACAATGGTGTTGTCACAAGCTTATTAGCTGGTGGGAAAATTGTACCACTGCAGCAACCCTACTACTAGAAACTAACTTTATAGTCCTGCAAACTTACTTGAGCTTTGAAATAAAACTCTCTGCAGGTATCAGTCCAGTTATCATGGTGTCAGTACTAAGGCAGTGCTGTGTTTCAGTAGAGGATAACCATCTGAACTCCATCCATTACATCCTGGTTTCCACACAGTGGAGAGTCTTGCCCTGCCACAGTGTCCTTGAGCAAGACACTGAAGCCCTACCAACTCTGCGTCTGTTCTAAGAGCTTGATTTCACAGAGTAACCTCAACTGTGCTGTCTGTGGTCCAGTCTGTGTTTCACTTGATCTCAAAGGTTGAGGTCAGGATGGTGTGCAGGCCTGTTAAGTTCTTCCACACCAAAGTGGAAAAACCATTTCTTTATGGACCTAGCTTTGTCAATAGTGCATTGTCATGTTGAAACCAGAAAGAGTCAAACATAAACTGTACAAAGTTGGGTCACACTATAGTCTAAAATATCATTGGACAGTTTAGCTTTAACATTCCCCTTTATTGCAACTAAAGGAGCCCGGCCCAAAGCAGGAAAAACAGCCCCAGTATGTGAACATGGATTGGGGATAGTGAGAATAAGTGGTTTCCAACTTCACAGTCGGTGTTCTGGTTGACTGTGCAGGCAGTGGCCCAGTTCATGCGGACATCAGTAATGCGACAGAGCTGCCTTTCATTATAGATAACCATCTGAACTCTGAACAGTTATAGCCCTGATACTACAGGACAAACAGGGGTAGTCAAACATCCATCATCTGTTTCACCTTCTCTCCACCAGCTTCCTGTTAGATCTAGGTCTCTAACGTACAGAGGATCACTCTTTAAGTCGTCTCTAACACGTTCTGACTTCAGTCCCACTGAGACTTGCTGCGTCTAATGTGTCCATTAGACAGATACAGGTCGGCTCAGCTGGACGATCAGGTTTCAGCCTCCACAAAGACCGACGACACAAAGGTTCATAAACAAAACACTCCTCTGTTCACCAGCTGCTAAAAAAAAACTGTCACACCAGCAAGTCACAACATTTGACCAATCAGCTAGAGCTTTAGATTATAGAAAGAATACTTTAAGTTATAGGGTTTTTTTCAAATGTAGGACAGACAAAGTTAACAAAAGCTGAATGATATAAAAAAAAGAACAGAAATCAACAAAAGCATTGATCTAATTAGGGTATGAGCTCTCCAATAACACACCCAGTTGACATTCATCCACATGCTGCCACGTCATCTTACCTTTCATCTACATCGTCATGCAAATGCAGTGTACAACAGAACAGTGCTGTAATAGTTTAAATGGCTCTTAACATATTTCAAACGTGATCTTTCAGCAGCTCAGTGAGCCCTGATGAAGTCTGCAATGACTCAGCAGAAACAGACAGATGACATGAGGAGGAACAAATACAAGGAAAACTATCAAATAAACAAAACAGGCTTTCCTTGTTGGTGTTGGAGCCTGCATCACATTTTTCCATTTACCTGAGCTAAATGTTTTAAATGTTTCCACCGATCACATTTTTTTTACAAAGCATACCTTGAAACATAAAAGGTTATCTCAGGTGCAAGTGATTTTTTAGTTTAGATCGACCTACAAAAGACAAGACAACAGAGCAAAGCTCTGCTGCACCATTGAAACCTTTCCAGAAAGTATCAGATTCAGTTTGGGTTTAGAGCAGGTTTGAGGTGGATTTCCTTCCTCCAGGGGGCCATGAGTTCAAATTTGTTTCTATGGAAATTTTGAGACTCTGCAAGAGAAACTAAATCAAAGTGAATGACGGCACACCTTGGTTTTTGTTTTGAATCAAAGCTGCATGATCATCAAGGACTGTTTTTTAAAATCTTCATCATTGGCACATCCAAGTGCTTGTTGGAAATTGTGTGACCGTACCCTCATAGACTTTTAACTGTTAGTGAGGTGACTTACATTTCTTGACCTGCAGTCCTGCAGGCCAGTGTTTCCTTGCCATTGGCTCTCTTAAGTAATCATACAATTAGACAATATGAAAACAGGCACGATCATCCAGCCCTATTGCAGGTTAATCGTTGAGAGAAAAGAGGTCAACAGCCCTGAAGGAAGAAAATCAATCCAATGATAGTTGGATGAGTCTAAGAATAATCAGCACGTTGAATAGCTCATCTAAAATATGTTAAACATCCTGCTCTTTGTCCAGGGTGTGTCACCTTCCCTCAGCTATGTGCTCAGGATTAGTTTCTATCAGGACCAACAAGGAAGGTGGATAAAGGCACCTTCAGGTGAGTCCATTAACAAGCAGTTTCATGTAAACAGCTGAACTTACAGAGTATCTGCTCTTCTTGATACACAGGAAGACTTTTTTCTCGAACTCTGGCAGGTGGTGATAAGGTCGGTCATTGGCTTTCACCTTCCATCCCATCTCTGGAAAAAAAAAAAAAGTTAGTAAAATGGTTTACTTAACATAAACTACAGAATATATGATCTAATAATGTTGTTGTTGTGCTCAGCCAGCAGTTTCCACCTGCTTCCATTCTTTGTGTTAAGGACCCATCTCCATACTGGGTACACAAAAATGGAACTAATATGAAGCTGATAGCTAATATGAAAGATGTCTTGAAATATGGGTTTCCCAAAATAATAATTTATTAAAATAATAATAACTTTAACGTAAGTTATTATTAGTATGTCTGTAGTCACTCACCGCTGGGTTTAGCTTCTACCGGGGGTTGCGGGGCTCCTGGTGGCTCTTCCGGTTCCTCTTCCGAGCTTGCGTCCAATTCGTCATCCGTCTCATCATCACTGTATGGCATGACCTCATCGTCAGGCCCCAGGGAACCCTGGGAGTCGGCTCGCCTCCGACTCATCTTAGCGCCTCAGGTTTCTCTAAGAAAGAAGAAGAGTTTGAGTTGCTCAATAATTGGTGCATGAAATATTTGTTGATGAAGGTTCTCAGTCATCCAGGACCATCCAAGTCAGCTATTTTACCAGAATGGTTCTAGGGATGGCAACGTTGGTCTGTTGAGTTGCCCACTGCAAAATCTGATACAGACAAGTATTCCTGGGGGATGCATCTGTATTCCAAGTATTCCTGGGGGATGCATCCTTATAACTTTAGTGATGACATTAGTGACCCTTTAACCTTTCATCTTTGACCATGTCAAAAGAAAGACCAGTGGGCTGCAGCCATGAGCAGACTACAGCAGCAGACTGTTTTGGAACTAGTATTAACACTTCTGCCTTTGGCATTGGTCGGACCACACATCATTAGGGCTGCACCTAACTGTAATTTTTTGTATTACTCGATTAATATCACAACGAATTTACCCCAAAATAACATTTTAAAACTTGTCATTTTTATTTCAATATTTTATTCAATAATTTTCAATCATCAACAAACAAATATGACAAAGTATGCACTGCAGGGCATTATTCCCCGACAAAAAATAGTCCAGTTTTAACTGGTAATCTGTGTAGTCCTAATATATATTATACGTCACACATCACACACACCATGTGACCATGGAGTGACACTGCCGCACCACCACACCAACCTGCGGCGTTTAGCCATTGAAGCATACTGATGCCCTCAGGATTTTTTGGTTTCAGCACTGAGCATACAGTACACCTAAGGTCCAGGACTTGAAATAACCCCTCGGATAGCAACAGCGCGATCATGTTTTTAAGGCCAGACCAGATAAATGGGCAAACTAACTCACCAACTCTGTAATGGTATAGACTGAACAAAAAAAATAATGAAAAAAGGATCAACGAACAAATGCATGCACAGTTTGAATAACTGAACACTGGAGATGGATTAATGAATCCTCAGGCCTCAGATGCTCAGAGAAAAAGGAAAAGAGGCACTAATGAAAATATATAACAGTCAACTGATGGCTGCAACAACAGTGAAATCAAGTCCAAAATGTTAAGAAATTAAACTACATGCATTTGTACTTAAACAACAAAAACTATCCTGAAATGTTTAACAGCAAGAAATTCATGTAGAAAAAAACAAAAAAAAGAATCAACCCTGATCTATTGTGTCTCAATCTTCAATACTCAGTGAATAGATACAGAAATAAAAAGCTGCAGTTCAAGTTTACGATCAGGTTTGACAGGCAAACCTCCTGATAATATGATGCGTGTGGGATGACGCTGCAGCATGTGTTTGCGTGTATAAGTGTCACATGCATGAATATGAATATTCATATTCATGTATATGCATATTTGACTCTGAGGTCAATGTGACTACACCCTTCTGCTCACTGTCACTCTCTACTCAGGACTCATGGAACCTGTAACCTAGTGTCCAGTTTAAGTTTGAAAGACTGAGAGAAACTCAGTTAACACACATTATAATGTCAACCTTTGATCAGGCTTACCAAAGTTTTTCGATTCTGGGATGGTACAAACCAAATCAACAATGACTGTGTCCTACTAACAAGAATTGTGTTTATCGAAGGCTGATATATCTTCTTCCTCTGTGCCATAGAGCTCCATTGTAGTTCATTAAAAGCACATCAGTGAGCCACACTGTTAGACTGTCCAACATATTCTTTCATTACCATGAATACAAATATTGTAGTTGTAATGTGATCTTACAAATCCATCTTTTTTTCGAGGCTTCAGGCAATGCACTCATGGCCGAACACACCAGCATTGGACCAACTGGCGTGTGTGACAATAAGTGAGAGAAGCAACTTTTCGCTTGAAAGGAAACAATGGCCACTTAAAGAAGTTAGCGTAGCTGCTAGAGCATCAGTTATATCAGAACTGGAGATAATATATCAATGAAAGACGAGCAAAGGATGCAGCTGAAGGCATTTCTTAATGGAAAAGATGTTTTCGCTCTCCTCACGACTGGCTTTGATAAGAGTTTAATTTACCAACTGACTCAACTGGTGGTATTGCTCTCCAACGGTTGCTTTGATTGGTTGAAGTTAGCCTGCGATAGATGGTTATCGACAGATGGTTCGTCAAATTACCTGCCAAGTATTTTCTGAGAGTGCTTGCCCTTTTCCAAACAGTTTTTAGCAGTGCCTTTACAGATGGTTCTGTGCAACAAACCATCTAAAAGCTCCTGGTTAGCAGGTGCCAAGTTTGGGTAGGCGCTTCCTATCAGCTTAATGTTTAATGATGCAGAGGAGTCCATTAGCACAGCTGATAAGCTTCATTAGTCTGGTTTCCTAGAACAAACTCACCTAGAAAGTGCTAAACAGGACTAGACAGAGACTTCAGGAGGACTGAAAAGGAGGGATACAGATAGTACAGACAGATATTTCTACTGTATGTCTGGGGTCTATATTAGTTATACATTTCCCCCTCTGTTTCAGTCCATCTTCAGTCTCACTCATGCAACCATTTCATGGTTGGTTGAACATTTTATTTTTATCTTCAAAATCCATCTGAAAAAAAGAGGGACTTCAGACACTCCAAGAGGATTTTATTCATCATTCGTATACAGTTCAAAATGTTGTATGCAATACAATACGACTGTTGTATTGGACTGCATTAGTTTAAGCTAGGTGGACCAAAAAACAACTGAGTGTAAGGACTGTAAAGACTTGGATCCTGCACTGTGAGTATACAGTTGTTGTATAGTGTACACCGTCATTTTTGTAAGCTACACAAGGATGAAATCCAATCCACTTATTTGAAACTAGAATTACCACTTGTATTCCTCTGCCAACTAATCAGGTTGCAGTTTACACCAGTGTCTGTCCAGTCTCCTAATATAATGTAAGTAATGAGGAGTTTCAAGGAATGTAATAAAAAGGTATCAAGTGTAGTTCTTGGTGACATGAAAGTTAACACAACATTGACTGAAATAATTCCCAAACATGTTTTCTTCTCTTAGAGACCAGAGTACAGAGGACTGATAGAGAACTTAATCACATGGAACGACAATCACCTGAAGCTCAACATCAGGAAAACGAATTAGCTTGTGTTGGACTACTGCCGTTTGTCTATTAGTGCACAAGTTCATTGAGAGAAACAAGAAACATCCAAATTCCTTGGATGTGTTCACATTTTGCAAACAAAGCTGATTCTGATAGAACACAACGTTGAAGTCATGAAAGTAGACTATGTTTCAAATATGTTGTTCAAATTGTTGTTGAAATCACACATATATTTAACCCAGCAACCAAAGTTTCAAGGTGGACACCCAAGATGAGCATCACCAATTTAGTATCTGACCAAATGTAAAACATGGTCACAATCTGCCCTCTGTTCCTAAGTTGGTGGTGATGGCTGGTGTTGAATGACAGTCAGGGAAGTGTTCATGCAGAACTTTAAGATGCCTCAGTGAAGTTGACACTTTACAAGTTGAATTTAAAATGCCATCACTTCATCATTTAGTCACTATTTATAGATTTATGGAGAAGCGATTAAACAGAAGTGGAACACGTGACTTCTACATGTTACATCACAATACCATTTTGTCAAGTTCCTGCAGTAGAAAAGATGTCAGCAGGGCAGCTTGAACTTTTTCAGGTATCAATGCAATACAAAACAATATTTTACATTGTTTGTCTATTTCACAAATGAACCCAAATATCACTTGTGCATAGGTGTCAACACAAAGCAGCTGTAGCCAGAGGACATGCCTGTAACTGTTCCTTAAAAAAAGCAAACTCTCCATTTCAAGATGGGGCGGTTTGATTGAATGAGCTGTTCACACACAAGTCTGCACATGAAAACTGAGTGAGGAGGGGGAGGAAAACAAAGACTTAGTAAATACTATGAGGAGGAGGGAAAGAATGAGAGAAGGAGGGAACCCTGGAGTGGTGAGTAAATAAGATGACGGCTAAACTCTCAATATGTATTTTAAATAAGAAGTACTACAAAAGTCTTGAAAGACTCGTGTTTACAACCGTTTAAAAAACAGAACTTACTCCTTAGTTTTTTATCTTTGAGTTGACATGGAATAAAAAGTTCTCACAGAACATGTTTATTAAACAATGAGACAAAAACTCATAATTTCCTTCTCAAAAGGAAGAATATGTTCAAACTTCTGGATGACCCAAAGCTGTCTTCATAGGAGTGTTCAGTCGGTTTTTCTGATATCAGTGTGTCTGTCACAGTTTGAGTCACGACTAAAGGAAACACCTTGACATCGGACATCTACATCTGACGGTAAATGTTACCATTGTCAACATCTTGTCAAACAACGTGCCACACCAAAAGAGTACACAACATGAACTAAAGGCTGCGTCATGCCTGCATTCATCCACAAACACTTTAGAAACCTGTTATCACTGAAGGCATGCATACTATTTATAAAAACGTTTCCTTGATTGTGAAACAGACAAAAGAAATGCGTCTTTTTACTTGCAATGAACTTGCTTGGCATGAATAAGACAGTTAATAAGACACTGTGTCCCGTCTGGTTTTTATGCCAAATGTTAAATGTTGTGTCTTAAATCATTGACGTGTAACTCACAAATCTGGTTGGCTCAAGATGTCAGGCAGTGCAGTTGTCTAGAGTAGTTTGTAGTTTGGGAGTTTTGTATTGCAGGACTGGTGACACGACGGTCCCAAGCATCAGAAAACTATTTTAAAAATGAATTTTTAAGATGTGTTATAAACCAAGATGTGTTCTACAAGCGGCAAACTCCTTGAAGGAATAACTTGGTGAGTAGGTTGTAGGCATAACGTTAGCGAGTGTGTGTTTAAGAAAGACAGCTGCGTGATGGTGAGTATGAAGTTAGCAGTATTGTTGTAGCTGTGAACGTAGCATCGCGTGAAAACATGCTGCGACTCGTCAAGACCGAAGCCAATTGTCATCTGTTAGCGGGGTCAGCGACAACTTAAACACAGGCTAGTTCTAGTTCTATTTACTGTATTTTCGTTCTCCCTTCTTTAAAGCTGACTATTCTCTGGTTTAACTTAATGGGGATCTATAGGAGATAAAGTATAGGAACCACACCCCCACGCCCAGGGGACATAGAGTAATTGCAGGGGAGTGGGGTGGGGGTTTGCATGACCAGAGGGGGGAAACCTGATGGATGTGGGAACAACATGTAAATGAGAGTGCTCCGATGTTGGCCAGCTATCAAGTTTCGGTTTTGCAAGAGTTATTCAGACAGCATACTGACACATATACAAGATGGAGAGAAAAACTGATCTTTATCCAGCAGACCTTTGCTAAACATGTTAAGAAAAGAAAAGTGTAGCTTATATTCAGAACATTGTTAGTTTAGTTTGATAAATTTAACACTGGCTTTGTTTTTCATTTTATTTAGTTTAACTAATCTTGTTAATCGAGTTGCAAGGCAGCTGATTCAGGAAGTGTTTTTTCCCCTATTTTCTGTATTCTCAATTTCTTTTATTAACAACAAAACCCAGAATCCAAAAACAGATCAACTTCAACATTTTGGTCAATACCTTCTCTGCTAGATTGGATGATTGTTTTTAGTATTGTCTTTGAAACACAATGACAGATGGTCACTGTCATTATCAACAATGAAGAAAGAACAGTAAAAACAGGCCCTTGTTTTCAGGGGGAAAACCTGTTTAAGAAATGTACTTAAGTAAGTTTGACAAGAATTATCTGGACCACTGCCGGAGACATCTACCAGGCCTGACAACAGGCTCATTAGAAAAGACAAATTCATACATTTCTGGCCTGAGAGCTCAACAATCGCTGCCGCGCCCGCCTCACAAAAAACAACCAATCGGAGGATCGGTAGTGAGGATGGCACATCTCAGAAAACCAGTTTTGGTGTGCGGCCCAGGGCGTCACTGTGGCAACAACAAAGAGCAGGGAGGGCAGAGGGGGGAGGGATTCCCAGACTGGGTCAGAGGAGAACATACCTGGGTGACGACGGTGAAACCTGAGAGGAGGGAGGAGGTTCAGCTCTAACAGAGAGGTGAGGAGGAGGCTTTAGACAAACAAAACACAATGTAAAGAGGCTCTGTTTCTGCGCTTGTGACCAAAATACCAAAAAAAACACTGTGTGGATCTGTAGATATTTCTGTTTACCTGTCTATTGTCCTCTGTTCCAGCTCTATCCTGGATAAAAAAGAAGTCTATAAAACATATATATTTTATGTTTGTGATAAGACTTTCCTGTAATCAAGGAAGGCCGCGATCCTTGCACGTGCACACTAACAAGCGCAGTGCCCGATCAAATAGCCTCTGATATTGCTGCTTGCAATACTTAGCTAATTCGATAAGCCTTTGTTGTCACAGTGTGGAGTGTGATGTAGCTTGAGGACATCTCATTAGGTATGACCTGCGTTGAGGGTGAAGCCTACATGGTTCTGGGTATAACACAGGCTCAGGCTGCACCTATTGATTTTTTTATTAATCAAATAATATAACAATTATTAAATGTAATCATTTAATAAATCAATAATCTTTCAATATTTAATTCAACCATCTAATTACCATCATCTCATTTCTACATCACTGGACCTCAAATTCAAAAGATTGTTGTGACACATAAATTAATTAAATCATTGAAACCCTTTCAATGAACTGGAGGATCAGTGTTTATGCTAAAGTATAATATAAAGAGCCAAATTACAATGTTAGATGACACAAGGTGTAACATAACGTTACCATAACACCAGCGATGCAGAAATTACTAGTTGAACATGTCACATGTATATATGTATGTGTTACAATATATCACTGCACTCCTACTCGCCAGTTTAACTGCCTCCGCCTCTTGTTATTTCTATCCTGCATGCGCAGATTGTTCTTCTCAGGCAGTTTAATTAGCACCTTTGTCCTACTCAGCTAGTGAGATCCCTGAAGCCCCGCCCCACTGTGATGTGACAGTGTTTATATCAAACACCAAGCTGAGTTGCTTGCTGTTGGCTTGTTTATTCAAAGTTTATTGACTTATTATTTATTTATTGTACAACATGTTGCGTGTCCAAATGACCTGTTCGGAAAAACACCTGACAGGCTGCTGTATGTTGTAGCTATGTGTGGTGTTGTGCGGCTGCCATATTGGAGCCTTCAATGGTAAATGTTTTTCTTTTAATGATATCTTTAACAATTCTCATCCAAACAACTTCACACTCAACAACGTACATCCTGCAGTCCCCAGCAATGTGAAATGGCAATATGCAAGAGATATACAAACAGAAGGAGACAGACAGACAGAGATTTCTTGCTTTAAAGTCAGATCAAACTAATCATGGGAGGGAAACGTTTTATTTCTCGAGTTCTACGTTTCTGTTTAAAAGGTGCTGTAAGCGATATACTTTTATTAAAATCAGTATTAAATAGCTTTATATTCCAAAATGAATCACTGTTCTAGAGTGTTTGGTCAATAACCCATGTCTCTCCTCTACCTGCTCATGCAGTAGAAAAGAATAGAAATTTTCTGGTATCCCTGCCCAAGTTATCCAATCAGGACAGAGAACTCCATAAAGAGGCGATCGTGTCTGCGTGGGCTACAGGCAGAGTGCAGGATCCTCCTGTTGTGGTACCAGCAACGGTGGAGCAGGGAAAGCTACCAATTCCAGCGCTCCCAGTGGAAAACAGGCCAAAAGAAAAGAAAGAGGCAAAGAGAGCTGCCTTGAAACAAAGAAAGGAGTCGTGCAAGTGTGGTGACGTAGAGAGGAAGGACGGGATTGCCAACTACAAAATCAACAGGAAGTTAGCTCAAACAACGACAATGCTTCCAGCTGCTTGAACTCAAAATTCATCAGAAATGTGTATATTTGAGTACTAATCTGTGAGAACAGGAAAGTGTTTGTTTAATGACAAAAACTCATGGCCACCGAGTTACAGTCATTTTAATTAATCCTAATTTAGTGCCACCTATAAACAAAATGGCCTCAGATTTTACAGCATTGCATGCAATAAGGATATGGATTATTACTTATTTTTGTGTCTGGTTATGCAGTGTGGATCCTGCACAGGAACGCCACACACCACTGTCAACAATGAAAACTATTTATAGAGAGGTGACACACTGAACGGCTATTGCCAAAGTAAATAGTATCAAAACTTCAATCTTAAGCAATATGCTTTTAATATTTACCTATAACAGTGGAAATGAGGTTTGGAGAAACTGTCCTTTTTTCAATGCTTGTCTTAAGTTCTTGAACACAAAAGGTATCACAATCACACAAGCCAACACATGCCAAAACCCCCACAATACCCAGAGGCATTTTTTCCAGGACATGGTAGAAGATTTTGGCGAGGGTATCTGGGAAAATCTTTACTTGGAATAACAAAAACGCCTCTTCAGTGTGTTTTTTCAACTACTCAGCATATATGTTCTACACTGTACTACATTTGGCTAAGATCAGATGACATTTGCAGGGGAAAAATTGTAATTAATCAAATTAAAATGTCAGGAAATAAAGAGCATAGCCTACATGGACTGATTTCTGAAAAAAAAACAGATTTTTGCTTCTATAAAAAGGCTGTATGGCAGCTTGTTTCTTTTCTGTATTTGAGATCTCCTGCTGACAAACTGAGCACGAGAAAAGAAAAGAAAAGAAAAGAAAACCTCTGGGGCAATTGTCACAGATGTCTTAGTCTTTCTGAAGTGATGGTGAAAGTGAAAGATATTTTACTCATTCATTATTTTTTTGGAATCGGTTCATAGTGTGACAGAGGTCTGGGCCACAGCAGAGAGTATTTATGTCAGTTACTGAGCGTCCCGGCTTGAACTGATGCTATCAGTCAGATTAAGGCAGAGTCGGGTTTCTGCAGCACCTGAGGGGAATCTTTTTGAGCTGTCTCTGTAACAAACAGGTGGAAAACAAAAAGAAACAATAGCTGCCTGTTCTCTGCTGGACTGCCAATTAATACAGTGACTCTGCATGTAGAGCAGCACAAACCACAAACTATCCACTGCTCTCTGCTTACACCTGCATCACCTTCTACTGGTACTACTACTTCCCTCACAGCAGCTCGCTTAAGTGATCACCTCCAACATATAAGTAAGTGTAGTATCAGTTTAAGGTGCGTGTGTGGGCTGTTAGTGGAGTGTAATTAGGGTTAATGAGTTGAGTGTAAATTGAGATTCTTCAGTCTTTTACTCACAGCTGGAGTCCTGACAGTGAATCCATGAACAGACAGTCAGTCCACGGAGATACCAGCTGCTATTTCAACATGTGACCCCCCCCCCCCACACACACACACACACTGCCAGACCCTCTGAGCATGGCACTAACACTGCCAGAGTCGGAAGTTCAACTCCTCTTTGGAGGATGTTCTCAGGATTTTTCTATGTCTTTGTTTATGGCTTTTCATGCGAGTATAAAGCCTCAGTCATTATGTTTTACCTCAGCAGAAATCATAAGATATGACATTTCCAAAGAAAAATCATGCAGTCCTCCTCCAACAACAAACAAACACACGCACACACATACATCATCCCCGATGAAGTCAAATCGTATTTGACTCCTAATTTGCCTATGTTGTATATCAAGTCGGTCTGAGTGGTGACTGTAACAGGTTCGTCAGAAGTGGTTGTGTCTGGATTGAAGTGTCACTGGTAGTATTATGGATCTATATTTAGATGACTGGGTCCTTTTTCTATCTATTTTATATCATTCTACAAGTCTTTCATTTCCTCTTGAAAACATACGAAACACCTTCATCTGGACAGAAACTCCTTAGTCCAAGATGAAAACCAAACCTCTGAAATGGAGCTCAAGCCATGAAGCTATACACTGCCTTGCTCCATCTCCTACCCATACACCAGTATCAGCCCCAGCAATCACACAAAAGTCGTTTTGTAGGTTTTCTTAATGGTATTTTAGAGTTTGTCATTTGTCTGGATTATGATAGAGGAATACAAATGTTGTGTCCATTAACAGTGTCTTAATATTTATGATGCTGTAACTGTTTATTCACCGATTTGGGTGAAAATGGATCATATTTTATGGATAAATATCCTCCAGTTTTCTCTCTGCTGTCCTCCAGGCTGCTCTGCCTCAGCTGGGAGAGATAGCTTCACTTGCTGCTAAAGTAACTGCTACCTACTAAACAGTAGTAGACATTATTAAGACAATTTCAGGATAAATGCATTTTAAAAGGACATCTTCCCTCATTAGGATACATTCAAAAAATATGGAAAATATTCAGATTCTGCCATGATGTCTTCACCTCAGCGTGACCTTCAATCCATTTGCCTCTCAAGTCACAATTCAAATTCTCAGTCCCTGGTTCTTAAGGTCAAACATTTCCATAAGGAGACAAACATTTCCCTAATCAAAAGGACTCAAACTTGCTTCGTCTGCAGAAGAAGAGCTTCACTGCTTGTTTATGGAAAAACAGCCATGGCTGGTTGGACACGCGCGACCAGGAGCGGCCCCTGTGTTCACACACAACACCAGCTACGACTGAGTGTACGTGGGTGTGTTTCACAACCAACCTGAATACTTACAAGCTTATTTTTTCCGTCACTCTTGTATGTGTTGAATAGGTCAAGTGACACTGCACCTTAAATCTATTTTATGGCAGATATAGCCAACTGATTAGACGAATGGTGAAAAGTTTTCACAGCAGACAAAAGACTGAAACTTCTCAAACCACTCCTACAGCGACCCACTCCTCCAAACACTCATACTGCCACGAAAATAATTGTATAATGTGATTATGTAAAGTGTCTTTAAGTATAAAAAAAAGTTCTCCATAAATTAAATGTATTAATATTATTATTATTATTATTATTAATAATAATAATAATAAGCCTGCTTTTTTAGGAGCTTCAAAACAGTGGATGACAAAACAACACAAAGCAGTCGAACAGTACTTTGGGAACTTTGTTTTTTTTTTGCATTTTTGATGAGTGGTCCAACTTGTAAGATGGAGTTTGGCTGAAATGTCACTATAATATTATCCTGCGACAAAAAACTGAGGTTTCAAGACTAATAAAATTTAGCTGCTCGACAAAAATCTTAATCAGAAGGGACATGCTGTAAATATGTATTTGAAATTTAATTGTCACTGTGCATTGGTAATCAAAAAGCAATCGCATCATGGACACTTATTCAAATGTAACGCTTGTATCTGACGGCAGTGGTTCCCACCCGTTTTGGCTTGTGTCCCCTCTAACCAAAGCTATGTCTTCTTCAAACCAGATGTACAGTCAGCATTCTGCCTGTCTAACAGTTGCTTCCAGTTTATCAGCAAAGAAACTTCTTCGCCTTTGGTAAATTTAGATAATCTTTAGAGTCCTGAAGAAGTTACTTTATCCAGTAAACACAATAAAATATAGAATAAAAGAAAAGCTAAAAAAAAAACGCCATATAATACCAACAGAAATCATATGTAGAAGCAGAACTGATACTGGATGTTGGGGCCAAAGCCCATACCGATGTTAGGGAGTGAAAAAAGTTTGATATTGACATATCAGCTGATCTTATACACACACACACACACTATGACAAAAAATTAGCTCAAGCATCTTTTTCTGCATAATGTTCTGTAAAAATAAAAATTGTAAGAAAACATTTTTTTTAAGTTTTGATATAGCCCTATATCAGACAACATATACACAGCTAACAATATATCTGTGATAGGCCAATATGATACAATAGCCGGGCTCCAATTTATTTTCCATATTTTTAATGGATTTTTTAAATGTCATGCAGACAAAGCTTTTATTCTGAAGGACATGGGTCAGAAGTTTTGCTGCTGTTGCTGGTATGGCACAAAAATAAAAATCCGTAAAAATCAAAAGCCAATGCAATGCATTTTGTGAGAAAAAAAGCAATATCTCTTCCCCCAAACCCAATCTCAAATACTTTCCTTCATGTCACTTTCCAAGCCTCCATACAAACATCCGTTCATGTTACAGATGTTAAAGGGAAAACTGAGGGAGGTTTTCTTAAATATCACTAAATAAGTTTTACGTTAACATAACTCAGTTTTGTATAACAGATCCTTATGTTTTGTGTTATTTTTTTGACAGATATTTTCCTCATCATGGTGAGACACTTGATTATGCAATGGAAAGACTCAGACAGTGGTAAGATGTACAGGGGGTGGGATGTGATTGAGAAATGGGGAAGAGGAGAGGGAGAAAAGCATCAGCCCCAAGTCGCGACACTTGTGTATATCACTACTATTTCTGCACTCCTTTATGTACACTCATCAACAGGTGTATTTCACCCATCAAGCTAAAACTAACGCAGACTACTACAGCGGTCTTACAGTAAACCTCCTTTCATGAAGGTTAGAATATTGGGTTTCTGTTATTACTGTTTTAGAAAAGGTGCTGATCCGACCTCATGATCACCATGTGGAGGGTGTAGCCTGGCTTGTGCTGCCGCTGAATTTTAATAACTGAGGTGTTTCTAATATTCAGTCTACTGTAACTGATCTAAAATGTATGGACAAAATACAAGAAACTATTACTTTGAAAACACTTTTTTCAACCCTAACATAATGCCAGTGAAGCACAAACATTTCTCTGGTGATTTTATCATGTGATGTCTCTATTGTTTTACTGTAGGCTGTATTAAAACTCCTGTTCTGAGTGTCTGTAACCCTCAACTGTGACTATACAGACCTTTTTGTAGATGTGGCAGAGAGTCAGCAGAGTTTGAGCCGTTTTAAGGACTCTGACAGGACTGAACTGGAACACCTGGAAATCTTCAGGACATCAGGACTTTTTTTTAACTACAGGGAACAGTCCAAAAGTTCTGAACAGAGGCAGAACCCGGACACTGAGGAGGGTTTAAGTACCAGGACTACAACACGAGCTTTAAAGTGAACGTTTTGAGCTCATAACAGCAGAGTGTTCAGAGAGGAGAGCTGAGCTGAGCTGAGCTGAGCCGCCCAGGTGAGCCACTCATCTGCTCGGTGTAGTATTACAAACACAATGAAGCCTCATAACTCACAGTAACACACACTCAACACACACACAGGTACATTTCTATATCTCATTAAACTTACCCCGTGTCCTTTGCAGAGTGATATCAAAAGATGAACCCTGTTCTCAGTCGTGTCCGGGCGTTTTTGTCACCGCACCATGTTTCCTCTTCTTCCTGCTTGTAGAGAGCTCCGGCGGCGGCTCCCCGCCCTTTCTTCCCCCCGCAGCCTCACCTGCTCTGTCCCGCACAAACCTGCCGGACCGGTCCGACACGTCAAACGGTTAAAACAACAACAACCAAAAAAAGGGAGCTCGTTAAAAACAACGCATGGCATCCAGGGAGGCTGTCTCTGCGGAAGTGGGCGCGTACGTGCTGTGGCCACGTGACGCACAGGTAAAGGTGTGTAATTGAATTGTTAATTGGAGCAGGTGGTCGTTTTATTTCAGTGTTTGTACCTTTTTAATCATCCGTGAAGAGCCTTTAGGTTTGTCATGGAAGTGAATAATCAGTCATGTAAATATGTAACATAGCTAATTCTGTAAACTTTGAATAAGAATTATTTAAAATGTGGAATCAGTTTAAGGACGTAAAACAAGTACATTCGGGCTCCTTAAAAATCCTATAGATTTGTTGCTTCCTGTATATTATCATCAAACAACATTAGATAACATTAGATGCTCTGGAAATACTTCATGAATAGATAACAATATAGAAATTCCTGCTTTAAAAGTAACAATACAGATTATTAAGACATAAAAGATGAGTAAAAGAGATGATAACAAGACACAATAAATAACTTCTGCAAGGAATGAAAATGAGTAAATAAAAAAATCCACTTTATAAATGTGATGTGGGGGTGCCCCAGTAGCTCAGTTGGCAAAGCGTGTGCTTCATGTGCAGAGGCTGTGCTCTCACCGCAGCGGCGGGGCCCAAATCCAACCTGTGGCCCCTTTGCTGCATGTCATCCCCCGTCCCTCTCACCCCTCCTCCTGTCACCCTTCAGCTGCTCTATCAATAGAGCCGTGAAAAGGCCAAATATATAATAATGAATATTATTTTAAGGGGAAAACACATAGAATATAACATTTAAAAAGGCTATAATGTAATTAAACATATTAGGCAATGCAAAAGAATAAAAATTAGGCAGGTGCAGTAAGAGATATGAATAGTCACAAATTAAATTCATTGAAAGGAAAGAAAAGAAAAAATTAGATACATTTTAAGCTATTCTTTGTTTCTCCCACAAACATTAGTGGCCTACTTAGTGTTAAATGGTAAATGGATGGACTTGCATTATGTAGCGCTTTTCCAGTCTACTGAAACACACACACACACATTCATACACTGATGGCTGAGGCTGCCATGCAAGGTGCCGACTGCTCATCACAGGAGAAACTGCTGTAAGATGTAGTAATGTGATCCAGTCTGGAGGGACCCCACCAGCTTTCTGGTCTCTATGACAAAGTCATTCAAAATTCAGTTCCGATGGACTCAGTACTCTATTTGTTAGCCAGCAGTGCCACCTAAAGATGTTTGTGCTGCAAGTGCCATTGTGAAAAACCTGTTGTGCTAGTCATTATGATGGGGTGTTTTTGGTTGAGATACAGCAGACGTGACGCTCCACACAGCAGTCAACCTTTGCTGCAGCTAGTTATTTAAAGTAAGTTTGGTCTGCCAGGGCCTTAAGAGGTGTGGATGGATGGATGGATGGATGGATGGATGGATGATGGATGGATAGATAGTATGAAAAGTATGACATCTTAATACCATTAGAAATGTGGATGGCATTTATTAAATGAGATCTGTTTTTCCAGATAACAAGTATGCTACTGACATACTGGAGCAAATAAGAGCTGCAGAACACAATCAAGGTAAGTTTTCTTTTTTTATCAAGCCAAACATGAATATTTAAATGCATGTGGATGAGTTTCAATTTTCTGGCTTTCCTTCTCTGCAGTAAACCCAAGCAGTGTTGTCACCCAACCTCCTGTCTTTCCCACTCCTCAACCTCCAACATTCACCTGGTGCCCCACTCCTGAAACACACACATCCTCTTCAGACAACTTGGTCCCATGTCCATCCGTCCAGCCAGAATGCCACGAATCCCAGACAGGTACAGTGGTTGTCTGTTTGTAATCTATGGATTAGAATACAATATGAATGTTTTTAACCATTCTACAATGTTTTACAGAATTCAAACACAGGACCACATTAATCCTGCTTGAGCTGACCAGGACATACAAACACCTTTACTACCATAACAAAATAGCCTTTTACAGGAAATTGGAACAAGCCTTTACTGCAAAAGGATACACATTCACAAATGAAAAAATAAGAAAAACACTGGGTAACATGCTCACTACATTCAAAAGGGCCAAAGACCATTCTCGGGCAACAGGAGAAGGCAATATTACCTGGGAATATTACTTGGTAAGTGCTTGCTCTGTATGTACATCTTACATTTTAGTGGGACTTTCTGAAGAGTATCAATCTCCCATTTGTCCTGTTCAGTATTTTGCCACCCACAATTTAACTATGGGGCATAACTAACTGTCTAACTTGTCTAACTGTCTGATTTTGACTGAAATCCTGTTGTGTCCTTACAGCAAATGAATGAAATATTTGGTGGCTCTGGGGTGGGGAGTGCTCCACCGGGTACCATCGTTTCCACACCACTCTTCCCCTTCCCCTGCATGTCACTGACTTACTTCTTCCCCGGAGTCCTTGTGCTTTCTAGTCCTACAGGCTCCCTTGGATCCTGGCCGCGCCCGGGTCGTGGATCATGGATGCGCCCACTGCTATGGCCCTGCCTGATCGTGGATGCGCCCACTGCTATGGCCCTGCCTGATCGTGGATGCGCCTACTGCTATGGCCCTGCCTGATCGTGGATGCACCTACTGCCATGACCCTGCCTGACACCCACCACTACTGTCGCTAATATTAGTCACATCTCTGTTACATACGTTCCACTACTATTATCGTACTGCATTACTACATGCCATCCTTGCCATTGATCACTACTACTGTTATCACTAGTAATCACATTTCCATGTGCATTTCATCATTATTGCTGTAATACATCTTTGTGTACTTTCACTCCTGTCAACCATCGCTTATAATTGAATACATTGTGATCTCGTTGATCTGCTCTGTACATGCGACATCTATTGCACGTCTGTCCGTCCTGGGAGAGGGATCCCTCCTCTGTGGCTCTCCCTGAGGTTTCTTCCGCATTTTTTCCCTGTTAAAAGGGCCTTTTTTGGGGCAAGTTTTTCCTCACTCGAATCGAGGGTCAAAGGACAGAGGGTGTCGTCTCTGTACAGATTGTAAAGCCCTCTGAGGCAAACTGTGATTTGTGAATTTGGGCTATACAAATAAAATTTGATTTGATTTGATTTTGATTTGATATACGGGATAATAAAAATACAACCTTGTTTTAAACTTTGTGAGAGTAAAATTCCTAGGTTATTCAAATGTTTTGTTAGAGTGTTTTAATTTGCCTGAGCTGTAGGAGAACTTCTAAACCCATTATTAACTGATAACTTGAGAATCATCACACATGAAGATACGTGGTTTTCACTGGACGTCGAACAGAGAAAAATACAAAGCACTGAACTAAATGGACAGTGATAGTGGCCATATGCTCTGGTTCATTTTCAATATTTACATAACACATATCACCTTCTCCGTTCCAGTCCATCTTCATGGAGAAGTAGGGGGATCTCATCTATTTCAATTTCTTCAGCGATCAGGAATGCATATGCAATTTCTTCAGCTATAGCTGTCCGACCGTGTTCTGCAAACTACAGGTAGCCTACAGATGGATCTAACAGGATGTAGATATTTCTGTGACTTCCTGTATATTCTTTGACAGCGGCTGGAAACTGTCCGACTTGACTGCAGCTTTTTGTCACTGCCCCCTGCTGCTGCCGCCTGGTCTCGTCCACCTTCCAGGCCGAGGCGCAGTTCATCTCGAACGAGCCTACGGTCTCTCCCAAACCGTCTCGTGTGGAGTCAACGTGCACATGAAGCCAGTGGAGGTGTAACCATTGCCGTCGTTCAAATCTCGCGCGTTCGTTCAAGTGACTACCTTTGGGTGATGTGTTCACATCCACCGTTTTTTAATTCAAGATACATGATTCAGCAGAATCACCATAATCATATCTGAATAGCTGTGTCCAAATTCAGGGGCTGCATGGTGTCGGGTACATCGTTTTTGTAGTCTTTTCAACAGAACACTCCGTGACGTCATCTTCCAAGAGATGGCGTCGGCCATCTTGGCTCTCCGCCATCTTGGCTCCCTTTCCCTACGACCGTCATCTTGGCTCTCTTTCTTTGTCTCTGACACACACCGAACGCTTGTTTGTTATTTGTTGCTTGAGTTTGTCTTGGTGTTTTAGTTTCATAGTTTAGCTGCTGTAGTTGAATGATGTATTTTTGTTGATTGAAGTATTATTGAAGTATCAATTTGCAAACATTAATAAATTCTATTATATTGTACAGAGCAGTTTTCTGATTATTTTGTGCATATGTTTTGTGCTAATTACTGGTTGTGATGGTCAGTGCTCGGATTCATTACCTTCACCGTTCCTTTTAATTCTAAATATTTTACAAATATTTACACATGAACCCTTCTTTTGAGACTGTTTTTGGTCTAGTTATTGGTCCCAGAGTCCAGGGTAATCAATAATTATTCACTTCTAATAACCACACATAGATAGATAGATAGATAGATAGATAGATAGATAGATTTAAAACAACCACACAACAGGTTCCATGCAGCTCGTCCTATGTACGTTTTTTTTTTTTTTTTTTACACCTCCTTTAAAGCCAAATCTTTGCTGTTGCTTCTCGGATATAAGCTTTAGCTGGCACCCCATCTGAAGTGGGTGCACAAGCTCTGACACTGGGTGTCAAGGGTGTAAGTTACATCATTTCAAATACCTTTTGGATCTCTGGGTTTCTAGAGATACGCTGCATGGGCATGACGGTGAGTAGACAATCACAGAATTTTTCTTTTTTGGCTGAACTTTTCCTTTAAATTAAATGAACTAGACTGTGATAGCTTGGGATGCTCTCCTCTGTCACCACGGTGGAGAGGAGGTTGGTGGCTCGGGCACCACTTGGCGATGCCTAGGCCTGCACAGTCCTCTCCTGGATCCACACACTCGTATCAGATATTCTGTCAGTGTAATGTCATTCACTGTACAGATTTTAAAGCCCATTGAGGCAATGTGATTGTGATTTTGGGCTATATAAATAAAATTGATTTGATATCCTAACTAAAACTTTACACAGAAAATATCCAGCTGGGTTATGATACTGTTGTAGTCCTGAGAATGTCCAACATTTATTTTTTCTAAACCTCAGGAAAGAAAACATTTAATGTAGTACAGTGTGAAAGACGGTTTCAAATTCTACGTGCGCCCAGTTGTTTTGTTTTTTTAGAAATAGTGATTTATTTATTTTTTACCGGTAATGTCTCTCTTTATCCTGTGTGGGGCAGTGAAACGCCTAGAAGCGTCTAAACTCAAAAATCACAGAAGAAGAAGGAAAACCCCGCCTTTCCTGTTGTCTATTGGCCAATCAGGAGCCCACATCCTGAAACAGCTCATTGTCACTGTAGTGTGGGTCAGAACGGGTCTGCTAGTTGGCTAATATACTGACAGAAAGCTAAAAACACAACACTTTGTATTTGTTAGGTTCCCCAGTTTCCTGTGCTGAACATCACCAGGATAACCAGCTCGCACCACAGCCGCTAACTGTACCATGGTCGGTGTTAAAGTGATCGGGAGCGACCCGGACTTCCAGCCGGAGCTAGCGGCCGCCGGCTCCAGGCTCGCCGTGGTGAAGTTCACAATGGCTGGGTAAGCTTACTCAGCCGGTTTCGAGGCCGCGAGCTAGCCGGGCTTAGAATGTTAGTTGGTCTCTCATGTCAAAATGTACTCGACAGTATTTAGAGCTCGTCATTTAACTGTTTCGTAGAGTTGACACGAGCTTAATAGCTACGTTATGGAGTAGATTTCAATGCTAGGAAAGCTAGGTTGCATGCTGTCGTTAGCAGGTATTAGCTAGCTAACTAGCTGTGTTGCTTACAATGACATAGCAGTATTACAGTAACTTGGCTGCTGAGGTGTCCTAAGAATTATCGATGCGTTTCGTTTATTGAAGTGAGTGCGGGGTTTGGCCTCTACTTTGCGATCGTATCCAGGAAAAATCAGCAGCATTAAAACCGATAGAGCTGTAAATGTCAGACAAAAAAAGTCTACTTTACTCCACACCAGCCAGCCAGTCCTCGTAACGTTGTGTGTTTACTCTTTGGTTTCACTTTAATCAGAGTCTGAAGGCTGTAAAGTGGATGAAATGACAGGAAATCAGTGAGTTTTGAGAATTGGTTTGTTTTAAAACACCAGTCTGTGTATAGAGATTTGTGGGATTTCTGGGAGCTTGAAATATTGTTAACAGAAAACCTTGTGGGAGAGTCAGTCAGAGAAATGAAACATTTTCAAGATAGAATTCTGAACTCTGGTAAGCTGTGATGGGCAAGGCATTTATCTCTATCTTTAATTTTACAGGCTGAATCAACCATATTATAGTAGCCAAACCTTAGTGTGTGTAGCTGCAGTATGTCTTTGTGGAACTGAGGAAGACTTAAATTAACACTTGAGAGGATCCAACTGTACAGCAGTAGCTCTTGAAAAGTTTTCGAAATATGAAACACAAATACCAATTGTAACTGACGTGTTGTCAGCCAATGAGTAGTAAGAAATGTCTGTACAGAAATGCCTTATATGTATGTCTCAGTTACATAGTCCGTCCACCAGGGAGCACTGTCAAATTAATTTAAACTCTATAGAATTCTGCTCAGTACATATCTTGGTCTTTATTGAAACCATCAGTAGACGAGTGTTTTGCTGTAACTTATCATTACAAAGTAAATGTTCATTGCACAGTGTATTGGCTATAGTATAATGACACCATTGGTAATAAGACTGGTTCTCTATTGACCGGATCATAATTTTTTGTATGTTTATTTTTTATTATAATAACAAAACTTTTACTAACGTTAAGTTGGAGACCTAATTTATCTGATGGGCCGGAGGCTAATTATAAGGACAGCTTGAGTCCGCACAAAACAAGCAGTTAGTCCAAGATTTCACTGTTGTGATAATATCAAAGAAGCCAGCAAAGCGACATGAAATGAGCCCAGCAAAACGTCAGATAGGTCAGACCATCGTGTTTTACTATATTACTTTAAGCTTTACAGTTATAGCTTAAAATGACAACAGAAATAAACAAGTCTCCACAATGCAAATCAACTGCCAGTTTTCTACCTGGAATCGTTTTAATAAAAAACTCTCTTGCACTTTGCCATTTAACCTGCCACTGAGCATTAAAACTCCAGTATTTTGGCCTGAATGAGTAACCTCACGTTTTGTCCTGCGTTGTTGGAACTTGCTCTGAGGGGAAACGGAAATCATTCCAGTTGTATTTGTCACAGCGGTGCCACTAATAATAGCACTTAGAAACGTGAAAAAAAATCATCCTTATCAAAATGTTTGTCAATCCTCTGCGTTGATGTAGAAATGAATGAGGAACAGATGTTTTCAGATGTTTTTTTGAAAGCATGCCTTAAGAAACGGTCAGTATGCTGTAGTTCTAGTATTTTTCTTTATGCAGTTACTAAATTGTGTCCTTTTTTAAAATTGTTTGTTTATTAGAGACTGTCAGATACTAAAAGCTTGAAAGACAGTATCTAAATATATATATATTCTTAGTTGTTGGTTTTTTTTTAATCTTTTACTTGATATTCATAAAATCACACCAAGAGGGCAGAAACCTCAGAATGTTCCATTTACTACGATGTACAACAGAGACGAGCAGAAAATCCTCACATTTGCTCAGCTGGAACTAGTTTTGATGTCAATTTCTTTTAAGTTTAACAGACTTTTTGATTAACTGACTGATCGTGAGAGTACGTGAGAAACCAGCGCAGACCAGTAACACACTCTCCTCTGCCACCTCAGGTGTCGGCCATGTATCAGAATAGCTCCAGCCTTCAACATGTTGAGTAGCAAGTACCCACAGGTCGTCTTCCTTGAAGTAGATGTTCATGTCTGTCAGGTAAGCCTGGTCTGCCACATCCACCACATGGTTTTCATCCAACATAGTCCCTGCATGACTGGAGAAAAGATTCAGGAATAACAGTGGTTGTAAACTAAGGTGTAGCACTGATATTAACATTTATTATACTAGGATTGTATCATTAATCTAGCAGTGTCAGAACTGAGCTGGAAACCTTGTGTTGTTATACTAAGTTATATTAGTCTTTGTCATTACTGAAATCCTTTATGAACCAAAAACACAGTACTTAAACTTCACTCACTCATTGTAATCAAAGCAAGTTGTACAAGAAGCATAAAAGGGGAAAAATGTCATTAAAAGGTTGATTTCTTTTTTTCTTATGTGACTTTTTTGTCTATTGGAGACGTATAGTATATATGATTGTGGTACCAATCGTCTCATTACATTTTGGCTAAGGTGACCACTGGAGCAAACTCCCCCCAAAATGTTTTTGAGATAGAAGACAAGGCTGGTCTCAGTCAAAATGTTTCTTATTGTCAGCAAATCCCATGAAAAGACCAAAACCATCAGTGTGTGTTTGTCATTCATTACTTTGACTTTCTTACCGTCTGTGGTGCTGAGCTCAGTGTGTCATTTTAAATGTAGTTGTGTAGTTTTTATTAAATGTTCCTCACATATAAGGAAATAGTGCATATATTGGGAACTATTTTCAGCAGCGGACAAATTCACGTTTGTATTAATGAGAGTATTTGCTGCTGCAGGATTTGTATGTTAGGATGAGTCAAAATGAACGACTGTGTGTGTGTTCATGGTAATGAAGCAACAGTGTGGTTGTTTTGTTTTAACTGTTCCTGACAACAGTGGAGCTCTTCAGCACAGAGGAAGAATAAATATCAAGATTTACCTGCACAGACAAGACTTGTAGTGAGATCACTTCATTGCTGGCTTTGGTCTTTTATTGATAATAAGAAAAAATGTAGAACTTCACTTGTCTCACAGTTTGAAAATAGACAGGAAGTTTTGACTTCACTAAGATGTTGCCAGCAATAAGTTGACATGGAAATTAAAATGCTTGGTGAGCTGCTAAAACAGTGAATGTGGCTGGAAGGTTGGCTTTGTGAAAATTGAGTACCAAAAATATCAATCTCCTGCTGCAGACTAAGTCAGAGCAACAGAAACCAATCTTCATGTGTAGACAGACATGTAAAATAGACACAGGTCACCACAGATGCTGGTTAAAAATGAGGAAGGAGAAGCTGCAAGCCAGGAGACCAGCACAGTTTTAAACCAACAGTCAGGTAGAGACAAGTTTTCCGTAATGCAGTTTATTTTACATAACCATTTCTCATTTTTTCCCCAGGCGACGGCTGCAGCCAACAACATCTCAGCCACACCAACGTTCTTGTTCTTTAGGAACCGGGTTCGGGTGGATCAGTATCAGGGGGCGGACGCTGCAGGTCTGGAGGAGAAGATCAAACAGCACACAGAGAACGACCCGGGAAACAGCGAGGACTCTGACATTCCAAAGGGATACGTGAGTAGAAAATAAAACACTGTGTCATGCAGTTGGAAACAGAGAAGGCAATAACTATGTACAGCAATGCTTCTCAAAGTCATTCGTCAAAGGTCCACACATGACTTTCTTTTAAGGTCAGTGGTCCAGAACAATTGGCGATACCAGGACAACAAGAATATGGTTGGGTTTGCTGACAAGAAGAAAAACTGTAGATTTCAGACAGCAGAGGAGAGACACATAAGAAGCTCACCTGTAATTGACACCAAAATGTAGCACACTCTGGGTAGAGTTTTCTTATTACATGACCTACATTTACCTGCCATTGTGGCGGAGAGTCTTCACAGATTTACAAGCTCAGCGATTTGGGAGACTGTGTCTCTTCATAGTAGAAACTGTGTCGTGAACAAAAACAACGCACATCATGTACCTGCTTTTTTTTTTTTTTTTTTTTTTAAAAGAGGATAGCAGATTCTTCGGTGTAACGTTAATGCATGGAGTTGGCAACAACACACAACACTCTCTCCAACAGTTAACAGCGCCACAACAAAGATGTAAATGCCAGTGAAATAAGCCTAATTAAAACCACATTCAGCTGTTGACAGGATCATTGTAAATGATCTCTCCGTATTCAGTGTCCCTAACAATTACTAATGACTGACTTGCCTTCAGAACTGGATGCGGACTGGGATCCAGACTTTGAGAAGCCCTGATGTACCGTGTTTGTGCAAACTGTTGAGAATGTGAAGCAGGGAGTGTGATGATGAAGGGAGGCTGAGATAGACGGGTGGTTGATTTTTGTTTCTTTACTTTGTTTTCAGATGGACCTCATGCCTTTTGTCAACAAAGCCGGCTGCGAGTGCCTCAACGAGAGCGACGACTGTGGCTTCGATAACTGCTTAATCAAAGACTCCTCCTATCTGGAGTCCGACTGTGATGAACAGGTATGAGATGTGAACTCTAATAACCTGTCCCCCACCCTGATGTGTGGTGTTGTGTCATTTCTTTCTGTGTAATAGAGCAACCACTAACCCTTTAGTTACTTTTGTAATGCCTCAAGCTTTCTGTTCTTACATGGCACACATGCAGTTTATAATGATAACGATGGTAAATTTACACCTGAAGTTTATTCATCCAAGATTTTAGTCAGCGGGTGTACTCGGTTCTTCTCAGTTGTAGCTGACAACTGTTGATCTAGCCAACAGAAATGACAACCGTCTGTGTTTTATCAGCTGAACTCCTCAGGTACCAGATAAGTGTAATTTGATGGTAATCTGTCTAATATGTTGGTGTCCTCTTATCTTGTGTAGTTGCTGATAACGATCGCATTCAACCAGCCCGTGAAGCTCTTCTCTATGAAGATACAGTCCTCAGACTTTGGTGAGTTTTTTTATGCTGCTCCACCATTTGGTTATTTATCTGACTCTCATCTTTAGCAATTTCCTTATAGCTAAAATCCTGTCCTTCCCTCCTTCCTGGCTTCCTTTCCTGCTCCTTGCCTCCACCATCCTCCTCTGCTTCCTTTTTCCTTCCGTTTCTGTCAGCCCAAGCCCCTAAGGTGGTGAAGGTGTTCATCAATCTCCCTCGATCGATGGGTTTTGACGACGCTGAGCGGAGTGAAGCCACGCAGGCTCTGGAGCTGTCGGAGGAGGACTACAAAGATGACGGTTTGATTCCTCTGCGCTACGTAAAGTTTCAGAACGTACAAAGTGTTACGGTAAGGACCACACAAACAACATCACTGCTGAAACATAGCCATGGTTAGGCTTGAGACAAAATGTCATTGTATGCTCACATCAGCAGCAACAAGAGGCACACTGTAGTCGCCATCATTTCAAAATGTGCAAATAAAATATTCACCTGCACCAGAAATCTGTGGGAGGAGAGAAATGTATATAGGAGAATGAGCCCATCAGAGGATTGTTTAAGATTTTTTTTTAACACCTTGTGCAGAATGCAATAGAGTGAATACGCTCTCTTCATAACCCAAGGTCTTCACAACCTCACAGTGACAGAAAGAATGCAGCTTTGCAACAGTAATGACAGTTACAAACGACAACTGCTGCAACTTGTAAAAAAACAAGCTGCATCCAGTCAGATTGAGGGTTTATGTATTCAATATTTCATTCATTTAGAAATACTGATGGTACAACTATATGTAAGTTTCTCCACCTGTACAGATGCGTAAGTAAACAGTAGGTGTAGTTGAAAGGTGAAGTGAACAGTGGAGGAGACGACAAATTCCAGGTCTTTGTGGAGATGAGTTCCTCGTCCCGTTAGCAACAGCATTGCTTTGTGTGCATAAGTTGGATGCAGCATGAATATAGGCATTGTAAGATTGTATGATTGAATAGGGCTGATGAGGATATGTCACAAATCTGAATCAAATTATTTAGACAGAACTGAGGATACTGAACTTTACCACCAGGTGTCACAAGTGACTCAGCTGCTCCTGGGTGGAACATAATAAGAGCACATGAATGAATTTGTACCTGAAGAGATGACAGTAGCTACATGTTATGTTCGTATAGGAACCTCTCTCAGGTCAATGAGTTTTCCACAACACACTCCTGCAAGTGTTTCACAATAAAAGCCTTGTTAAGAAAAGTCGAGTTGCATTACTAATGAGAGTTTTCTTTTGTGGACAGTCAGAGTAGTATAGTGGCACCGTGTGCACACCACATCAAAGCAGGGAGGCACCACCATGTTGCGCTGAGCTAAATGGCTATCCTGGAGCTCCTGCTAACTAGCTACATGCTGCTAGCCCTCTGCACCTACACCCGACAAATGCCAGTTCAGTCTGTTTGGATTAGGGCTGAACAATTAATCAAACGATTTATGAAATCACAATTTGGCTAACTGCTATATCACAATTGCAGGAGCTGCAATTTTGTGATAATGGTAAAATGTGTACCATTATAGATGAAGCATTGTTGTGGACCCAACCTTAGTACCCACCAGTATATGAAGTAGTTAAAACTACACTATCTCTATCTCTCCTTCTTATTGTTAATACTAACAGTATTTTGTTGCTAATACTTGAAAACTCTGAGGTATAACGTTTTTAGTCCCAGGTTAACTAAGTATATGAGGAATCCTGATAGGCTTGACAAAATGGGCCCTGATCATCCACCCCTCATGTCTACTATGCTAACATTGTGCCAGCAGAGTCCTTAAGTGCTTAAAACGGGTTTAACTGATTTGGCTTGTTCATTGATGGTATTTCTGCTTTGTTTTTTCCTCATCAGATGTTTGTCAAGTCGAACCAAGGAGACGAGGAGACAACAAAAATCAACTACCTGACGTTTATAGGCACTCCAGTACAGGCCACCAACATGAACGACTTCAAAAGGGTACGGACCAATCACAATAACCTTGTTTCCTTATGTTCAGGTTTATTAGTGTGTTGTGCTCATAGATGATGAGTTTAATTTGTTGCCATGTAGGTTGTGGGAAAGAAAGGAGAGAGTCACTGAGCAGGAGAAGCAAGGGGAGGATGGGAAGAAGAGGAAGAGGAGGCTGCACATACATCCAAGGACTTTCCCCTCTGCCAAAGCTGCCACACACTCTGTTGTCACATACACACATACAGACACACACAGCCTCCAGCTGACCTCCTCAAGCTCTGAATGAATTCTCCATCTGTGGAGAGTTGGTCTATAAATCGTTTGTATTGTAATTCTAATGAAAACCGCTGTAAATAAAACACGATCCTTTTTCAAAGGCATGTGCGTCGTGTCTGCTTTCTGTGGGAACTATAGGTGGAGGAAGAGTTGGAGTAGTGGTACTAGCAGCATCATGTGGCGCTAGTAACAGTTCCAGCATTGCATAAGGCAGTAGCATGTGTAGACGTAGCATGGACATCTGTAACGATATAAGCCACAATAGCAGAGATGATTGCGTATGAGCATGTTACATGCAGTATTTGCATTTTCTTCATGGCATCCTGAACGGTGCTTACATTTCCTTGGCTGTTAATTTTACCACCAGAAGCTCAGTCTACTCGGGCTTAACTATGGCATGTAGCAGAGGAAACAACCCTAAATATACTGTCCATACTCAATAAAGTCCAATATCACAATTTATTTTGCACTGAGGTTTTACACTCTGTACAGTAGAGTGCGACTAAGGAGGCATTTTTCTGTCCAACCTTCTATCCAAGAAAGTAACTGAGCCCAAGTCGAACTAAACGGACGTTCTGTTTTTTACATACAAACACAACTCAAGCCCGACGAATGTAAGATGAAGCACTGAGTTTACACAGATTACAGACATTTACAGAGTAGATTACTATGAAAAAGCATAGTAAAAGTAGTCATGGATGACTGTTTTTGGTTTTAGTTTTTTCAGTGGGTCCTCTTTCATGGGGTCGGCCATGTTTCTGTTATGTTTCCATGGCCATGTTTCTAGTATACCAGACTGGATAAACCAAACACTGGCTTTTTTGTGTTTTCCGTTTTTGTAGCGAGCACCGTAGGTTCTCCTACATGCTTGGAAGAGGAAGGTAAGGGGAGGGACATTCGGTTGGTTGCGATCTGCAACTTCACCCCTAGATGCCACCAAATCCTACACACTGGACCTTTAAGCTAGTTGAGCGCTATCATCGTGGTCACAATAAAAAACGTGACGGTAAGAAGACGATTATGCTCATTTTTATAGAAAAGGGTACATTTTCGTATGGACATGAATCAAATGACAGTTGCCCTGCTCTGTTTTTTCCTGCTTCAACAGTTCATCTATTTAACTTTATGATTATTATTGCTTTATGTTATCGACTCAGCTGTTTGGTGCAGTAGTTGTTCACACAATTTAGAGTTTACAAACAAAAGATTGTTTTGGCTGTACTTTGCTTCGGCATCTACATCTATCCTTGTGCAGATGTTCCAATTAGGTCAGTTTTATATATTATATTTGTTGTGTATGTGTTAAAATCTAAACCAAGATGACCTGTATTGTCACAACTGTTAAACAAATGATGGTTCACTGAGTTAATATGGAGTTTAAAAGGATAAAAAGCTTTAAATTTGCTGTCCCTCTCTCCCGACATCATGTACAGGAGGAATTCTCAGAGCTGAATGATCTCAAGGATTTGAAAAATGGACGATGTGTTTGTTATTGTATTACTTTATTCAAAATAGTTTTAGAACTCATATCCGTTCATGCATTTTAATATTGTCAGTACTTTATAGAGTTTCTGTAGTGTGACAGTTGTCATGGCCATTGTCTGTTGTTTGTATTGGCTGTTGCCCTCCAAGCCAGGTCTCTCTTTCTAATTAGATTTAGAAGGAAACATGTAGAAACAAATGTGCTCTGAGCACAGCTAACATGAACCAGGTGAGTCACACGGCTGCTCCATTAAAAACAACTGTTGCAGGTGTTCAGTTAGTGGATCATCACTCTTTGCAGGGTGAGTTTTAATTTAGTTCTGTGTTTTAGGTTGAATTCATCCAGGTTTGTCTCTCATGCTGGTTTCACTTGATCAATAACAGGGTATAAAATGAATAGAAACCACTCCTCTTCCTCCTCTCGTGCAGGCTCTATTTTGTCAAGACGTTTCCTGCTTTCTGTTCCCTACACGGATCAGAAAATTTCGTGTGGTGCTATAAATGACGAACCACATTCTCAACAGATCAGCAAGTAAAACTGAGAGGAGAAATTGTGTCCTGGTTTGGATCAGAGGGCAACTTTTATCAGGAAGTGAAACTATTTGACATTCACTGTCTGAGAGGTGAAATGGCGCCACAAGGAATTCAGCTGGACCAGGATAACTCTGCTGCTTGGTCTGGATCTACTAAAGGATCCAGTGACTATTCCCTGTGGACACAACTACTGCATGCATTGTTGTGGGTTAGTGGATTAGGGTAATTGACTTTTTGCCAAATACTAGGGATCTTTGAAAAAAAAGCTTATAGTAACATTTTTTTATTATGGAATGTGAAACTTGTTTTGATGTCTATACAATTATTTTATCTGATGTACAGTTTATATTTCTATTGTTGCTATGATGTTTTCTGCTGTTTCTGTTTCAATGCATGGGCCTTATTTCAGCAGCAGCATACCTCTCCTAGTCCTCTCTTTTTTTTTATCATAGCTTGGTAGTTGATCGCATGTTTATTTGGTTCCTGTTACTTTGCAAATGTGTTCAGAAAGTTATACTAAATCATTTATTTGATCATCAACAGGGGAAAACAGGAAATGACAACACTTATGCTGTATCACAGAGACCATATATAGTGTCATATCACAATAACAAGTCTATCTATATATTGCCCAGCACTACAGAATATTTCTACATGAGGTGAGGTGTCTGCACAGATCCCAGAGAGGCTTAAGGACAACACTCACTCCATCCACAGTCTGTTCTCCCTGATGACATCTGGCAAAAGACACGGAAGTATCCGCTGCCGTACCACCAGACTACAGAGCAGCTTCACTCCTCAGGCTGAGACTCCTGACCTCACCCACACCACTCCACTATGAATAGTTGATTTTTCTAACTTGATTTTTATTTGATTATAACATTATAACATTTCATGACACAATCTTGTGTTGCATAATGACAATTAAATGAATCTTGAATCTTGACTGAGAGGTGTACAGTGTACATGTGGGTCCTGTTCCTTATCGAAAGATCATCATTATCTGCTTCCTTTTGACTGCCATAAAGATCATATGGCTACATATCCACATTTACTCTGCTAGAGGACAACATAATATGCATGTTGTCAACAAGGGCTATAAAAACAGGCTGCCACCAGGAGGCTGCCACACTGAACTGCTCCTCCTCCTAGAATAGGTTGTGTTATATAGGGCATTAACAGAAAAGCCGACGGCCCCTGAGAGTGGTCGACAAGTCGTGTTTTTTTTTTTTGGTTTTTTTTTTTTGGGCAGTGAACAGTGACAACGAATTTATCTTCAAAATAAGAGCTTTACATTGCACCCCATTGGATTTTAGAACTGGGTTCTTAGCGGGGGGCTTTTAATTTGAAAGTAGCGACCGTTCGTAGCTTGCCGCTACACAACAGCTGACAGCAGCTACTAGCTGTTTGGGTGTGTCCGCTAGCTGTCAGCTGCCGAGACCGAGGAGACGGTAGCATCTCCTGGATCTCAGCGGTTTTCCAGTTGCTCATCTTGACGTCCGCGGATGAAGTGATGAACTGACTGCTGTGATCAGCTGTTTCCTGGTTTTAAAACTCTCCGGCTGCGGGCCAGACACACATCCGGAAGTACATTTATTAGACTTTCGTCATCAGGTGAAATGGCGCAGAGAGGAGTTCAGCTGGACCAGGAAAAACTCTGCTGTTCGATCTGTCTGGATCTACTGAAGGATCCAGTTGCTATTCCCTGTGGACACAGCTTCTGTATGAACTGTATTAAAAGCTACTGGGAAGAAGATGATCAGAAGAAAGTCTACAGCTGTCCTCAGTGCAGACAGACCTTCCAACCGAGGCCTGCCCTGGTGAAAAACACCATGTTAGCAGATTTAGCGGAGGAGCTGAAGAAGACTGGACTCCAAGCTGCTCCAGCTGATCACTGCTATGCCGGACCTGAAGATGTGGCCTGTGATGTCTGCACTGGGAGAAAGCTTAAAGCTGTCAAGTCCTGTCTGCAGTGTCTGGTCTCTTACTGTGAGCAGCACCTCCAGCCTCACTATGAATCCCCTGCCTTTGAGAAGCACAAGCTGGTGGACCCCTCCAAGAAGCTTCAGCACAACATCTGCTCTAGTCACGATGAGGTAATGAAGATTTTCTGCCGCACTGATCAGCAGTGTATCTGTTATCTCTGCTCCATGGATGAACATAAAGGCCACGACACAGTTTCAGTTGCAGCAGAAATGACTGAGAAGCAGAAAGATCTCGAGGTGAGTCGACAAGACATCCGGCAGAGAATCCAGGACAGAGAGAAGGATGTGAAGCTGCTTCAGCGGGAGGTGGAGGCTGTCAATCACTCTGCTGATAAAGCAGTGAGAGACAGCGAGAAGATCTTTACAGACGTGAAGCAGCAGATCAGATCTCGTCAGAAGACTGAAGTGACTCACATCAACAAGCTTCAGGAGAAGGTGGAGCAGGAGATTGCTGACCTGAGGAGGAAAGACGGTGCACTGGAGCAGCTCTTACACGTCGAGGATCATACCCAGTTTCTGAACAATTACACCTTGCTGCCACGTCTTAGTGAAGCTTCAGACTCACCCAGCATCAATATATGTTCTCTGTCTCACACTGAGGATGCCACAGCAGCTGTGTCAGAGGTCAGAGATAAACTACAGGACATTCTGAGTGAGGAATGGACCAAAACCTCACTGACAGAGACTGGAGTGGATGTTTTACTACCACAGTCAGAGCCAAAGACAAGAAGTGAATTCTTACAATATTCATGTCAAATCACACTGGATCAAAACATAGCACACCCATGTATGTCTTGTGACAATAGCACAGCAAAATCTTACCATCAAGGTTGTGACATGCTACAATATGAGAGATGCCAACACCCAGACAGATTTATTAGCTATCCTCAGGTTTTATGCAAAGAAAGCCTGAGTGGACGTTGCTACTGGGAGGTGGAGTGGAGTGGGCGTGAAGTTTTTGTAGCAGCGGCAAACAAGGATATTAGCAGAGAAGGAAGAGAAAGTGTATTTGGAAACAATGTAAAGTCTTGGGCCTTACAGTGTTCCAACAATGGTTATGAATTCAGACATAACAACATCAGAACCTCCATCTCAGGTCCTCCATCCTCCAAAATAGGAGTGTACCTGGATCATCCTGCAGGTATTCTGTCCTTCTACAGCGTCTCTGACACCATGACTCTCCTCCACAGAGTCCAGACCACTTTTAGTCGCCCACTCTGTCCTGGACTTAGTTTGTTTTATAATTATGACTCTGCTAAACTTGGCTTGTTTTGTAATGATGACGCTGAAATCTGTGACTGAAAACAACAGAGACAGACACTCATTCACAGTCATTCAGAGGTTTCATATACAGTGCTCTTTCTCTTGTCAGCCCTGGTGGTGACCACTGCTAACAATGACTGGTGAGTTTTCATCTCCTTTCATCTTTAAAAATGTTATTGTTAATTATTCTTTAAAGTAAAATGTTTGTATTATATGTAAACAGTTGGAAAAATCATAAAGATGAAAAAAATGAAGATCTTATTATAGATGGGTTGGAAAATAGGCTGAAAATTGTGTGAGGAATAATCATGCAAGAAATACACATTCATTATTTTATAAATGTGTGTAATGAGATAATAACTTTTTATGTTTTTTTCCATAAATGATGGTTTATTGTGAGAGTCCTGTGATATTTGAAGGACAGGACAGCAGTACAGGATTTTAAAAACATGTCTTTGTGATAAATGACATAAGAAATACGTACAGCATGTTTAAATGGACTGCTTTGACTTGTCAGATCATTGTGCATTTGTAGAGAATGATTTTTCCTCATCAGTATCACCCTGTAAGACTTGCTGTGTGGTCCTGTTTAATGTATATGTGTTTGTTTTCAGTTCTTTCTTTCTGTTGCGTGTCTAAATGGAGTGGCACCAAGACTTCACTGTTTTATAGAGGGCACCCATTACTAGGGTTGTTGCGTTTTAAGACATAGAACAGCAAATAAATATTAAAACTTTCTCTGAATCTCTGAGTTTTTTTTTATGTTGTTGTATTTTTAACACTTCATATAGCCTACATATTCAACATAATCATCTTCCCTTCGTAATTTGTTTTGTGTATTTATTCATTTTCATTTTGCTAAAGGGGCACTATGTAGGTTTGGGGAAAAAAATGTAATCACTGTTTTATTTATAGCTCAACAAACTAAATAAACAAACTCTTCATTTTCACGACTGAATAAACACAATATCATACTAATTTTACTTTGTTTATATGTGGCGGACCCTGCCACCTTTCCAGCTTCAAACAGTGACCTTATTTTCCTTTAAGAACAGCTTGTTCATTCAGTTATGTAACAAGTAAATATTTCTGAGTTTGTATCATTACCTCATTAATATTGTAAATATTGATTGAGTTTGAATTTCCTCTTTAAAACTACATAGTGCTACACTACAAGATGCATTGTAAGTGCTGACTGGCGTGAATGGGGATTTTTTTTTTTTTTTTTAATTGACCAACCAGTGAACTGATAAGGAAAACTGCCAATCGGATTTCCTGTGTTGGAAGTGACGTTTCCACGCTGGCCAATCAGCGCTGGTGAACTGCAACTACCGCTTCCTCCTCCTCCTCCCTCGGTCCATGAGATTACAGCGAGCAGCGGCAGGCTGATGTAAGGTTGCACCTCCGCAGCGGAGCAGACACCACCGGCATCCTCTTCTGGGGTTTCATTACAACACGGTTATTTAGTTGGACTGGCGCAACACCTGGACTGACATGGCGACGGAGATAGCAAAAGGTGTGGAACAAGTCTCAGTGGGTAAGAGAAGATATTAGCCTAGCCTACGCTAGTGAGCTAGCTCCCAGAGACATGTGTGTCTTGCGGATTGCATCAGTTGCTGTGATATTAGCAGTTAGCGTGCTAGCTGACGCTGGTATCTGTTTCCGTAGGTCTCTGGTTCGGTGTCCATTCACACGGAACATATTTGCAGTCACTGAATGTATGTGTGGCTGCCGAATAATTGACAGACATTGATAAAAAACTATGAGGACGGTAGAGGCTAATATTTAGCCATGACAGCTGTCAGTCTACAATGCAGCAGCTAAGGGGCTGCGTCAGTCACCTAGCTAACCCAGCGTATGAAGCCGACCTCGCTTTGTAATTCTGCTGTATTTTAAGGCAACAGACGTAAATGTAACATATTTCACTAATATGCGAGCCGTTATAAATACTGCTTGTGCTTTCACTTTCATCTCCCTGCGTCACATTATACGCAGGATCAGAATAGTCTGGTAGATACTTGTGCTAATAATGTCTGTGTCCCAAGCAAAACGTCCAAGGGTGATGAGCATCAGTCCTTCAAAAAACGGAGAAATAATAAGTCTAGAGACATCTTCTAAAATATAGAAGAGGCTTCCATAATGCTCTGATTTTCCTGTTTTTTTGTTTTTTTGGGGGGGGATTTGAGAAGCCAGTTGTGCTTTCAGTGAAAGCACACTGAAAGTGAAACAGTGAAAACACTGTATCAGAATGATAATGTCGCCATCCATAAAGAAATCATTATCCCAGTTTGGAGTGAGTGACCTTAACACAGCCCTGGCATCAACCCCATCCAACACTTTGGATGAACTGGAACACCTGCTGTGAGCTACACCTCACTAATGCTCCTATGGGCTGAGGCTGTTGTAGCAACACAGTTAAAGGATAACTACTGTTTTTTACAACCCGGACCTTTTTTCTAGCAAAAGATACGATCATTTACTCACCCAGATAACTTTGGTATCATTTGGCGTCGTTCGGACGAAATTAGATCCAGTGTAGCGGCGATATATCCATATAATGCGAGTAACGGGGCATCGACACACAGCCTCTATATAACACATTATCTGCCACGAAACTAGTTCATTTCACCAATATTTTGTTACGATATGCTAGTGCTATTCCCCTCTGAGTCCGGGCTCGTCTATTGTCAACATCCGGGGTCTGTAGGTTGAGCTACTACCTCTGACCTGGAAGATGTCGTCTCTGAGCTGCGCGCGCACCCGCGACAGCCCGGCTTGTTTACCTGTAGCTGCTACTGCTAGTTTGACCCCGGATGTTGATAACGGACGAGCCCGGACTCAGAGGGGAATAGCGCTAGCATATCGTAACAAAATATTAGTGAAATGAACTAGTTTCGTGGCAGATAATGCGTTATATGGAGGCTGTGTGTCGCTGCCCCGTCACTCGCATTATATGGATATATCGGCGCTACACTGGATCTAATTTCGTCCGAACGATGCCAAATGACACCAAAGTTATCTGGGTGAGTAAATGACCATATCTTTTGCTAGAAAAAAGGTCCAGGTTGTAAAAAACGGTAGTTATCCTTTAACATCACACTTGGTTGGAATGTTCACATTGTCCATAAACTCTTTGACGAAGGCTCGACCTAACTAGATGTCCAATAATCGTGAAAAATGCTCATCACAGTTTCCCAGAGTCCAAAGTGATGTCTTCAGATTGCCTCTTATGTTCAACTACATGTCCAAAACCTTGTGGACCTAAAGACCTTATCATACATGACATAGCAAAGCGACAAATCCAACAATTAAGAAGCGAGAACAAGCACATGTTTGACAAATGTGCTTGAAAAATGGTTTGAAATATTTGGCTCTACCTGTAAACCAAAACTGGAGGCTTCAAACCTCCCCGCAGAATCCTATTCTGTATGTCAATAGCACTACATTCATATTATCTGTCTGTGTACAGTCTGAGGAAGCTGCAGATGAGTAGGCACTTCAAAATGTGTGTTTCAATCTTGCTTCAGGAGGCAAAAGTTCAGAATGTGACTCATCATCAGGGAGTCCCTTCTCTTTCACTTATCTTGCCAATTTGTGCCTTGGAGGGGGGGTCAGTGTACACTATTCTTGACTTGATGCTGTAAAGAAAGAGAAAAACAAGGAGAGCATTCCCATTCAATTATTTAATATTGCCACGCTGACGTTTTGGTCAAGACGCCCATCCTCAGTGTGTTTTCTGGCAAATTCCCAATCAATCTACACAGGCGTGTTAATTTTAGGTTACCACAATCAGCTCAACATGTACATCCCAATAGGGAGAGCTCCACTGATAATCAGTCACTCGCTGCCGTCGCTTTTCAAGCAGAAATGTCAAACATCTGATTGTTCCAGCTTCTTAAATGTTGTATTTTTACTCAGAATTCTGGAGTATCTTTCTAGTGTAATACGTTTTTAAATTAATGTAAAGTAATTTAAAGATAGTATTCCTGAGAGTATTTCCCCGGCACACCATTAGAAGGTGGTATGCGTACCTTAGTTTAAGAATAGGGGGATTAATCTATTAATCCTAAAAATAATCAGAAGATTAATCAATAATACAATTAATCATTAGTTTCAGCCCTACTGCTATAATAGTATTATAACCTGACTTGGAATGGCATATGAATTTCTCCATTTACACAATGATAGTTCTTTTTTTGGCACAAGCTCCTCATTCGCCATGTTGGTAGATATAACTCACATTACATTGTGTACAAAGCATCACCACAGGAGGAGCTACGTCAAGCAATTCATCCAGTCAGCACAGAAATCTAGTTGGCTACATCACTTTGGTCATGTAGTCACTGAGTTTATGTGAAGTTCTGAAACAGAAGTAAGAGGACGTTAAATACACAAAAACACACAATCTCAATGTTTTACCTGAAAAGTAGAATGTGGACGCCTTCAAGTTTGATCACAATCTAAAATCATCAGATCGCCATCCTCTATTTGGAATTTATTCTTATGAGCTACATCTGATTTAAATTTGGTAAAAGCAGTTGTCATTTGGGCAAAACCAACAGCTAGAAATGTCAACCTTCAAAATGTGTACAAATTTCATTGTTAATAATATAAGCTAATTATTGAAGGATAAGGGTACTGAGATCCTTTATTTTAATTATTGCCAACACATGCCATGAAAAGCCAAAACCATCAATATGTCACTACCGACTAAACGAACCTCAAGCCCAAGGTCTCCTACTGAATACGTAAATCTGTGATCTTTCCTAAAACAGCTTCAAGCTGTAGTTTGTAGCAAATGTTCAAACAGGAGTAAATGATAAAAGCCCAGGGTTGTCACCGGTATTCTCCATGACTGAGAGGGAGTGCTGCTGTGTCTCACTCTGCCTCTGTTTCACAGGTGAGCTGTATGTGTCGGACAAATGTGGCAGCGACCAGGACGGAGACGGCACGGAACAAAAACCCTTCAAAACTCCTCTCAAGGTGAGCCATCATGTGGCTTTATGTACTTCTGTTGTTTAGTTCAGTTGTATCCAGGCACGTGCTCTTTAAAATGCTTCATGCTACAGGATTTATTCTTGGTAGAAATGTTAGAGGGGGTATTATTGATCCACTGTTTGTTTGTTTTATTTTTTATTAATTTTTTTTTTAAGTGAAGTAGAACATAACAAGTGGGAGACATTACAGGATCAACACAACATGGGAAAACAGAAATTGAGTGCAGAAAATGGCAACAGCAAAAACGAAACAAGACAAACAAAAAAACAAACAAACAAACGAAAACAAAAAAGTGCCACACTGGCACATTGTATGTTGGGAAGCTGTGGGGCAGTCTGTTATGTGTTTGTATGTGTGTGTTGGGGAGCAATAAGGGGGACTGGTTCAGAAATAATAGAAATGGCTGAAGGGGAAATAAGAGGGAGATAGATATTGAATGAATGAATTATAATAAATAAATTTGATTAAATATATTAAATAAAATAAAGTGGGGAGTGAAATGCGGAAGGGACAAGGAGGTTAAGGGAAAGACAAAAGGAATGTTTAAAAAGGAAATTACTTGGTTGAGTCTTGGTGGAGTTTTTTAATTATTTTTTTTATTGATCCACTGTTTGATCCAGTTGCACTGATACGTCTATCAGCATCTCATTGTGTTTATGAACTAATCCTCACAGGCTCTGATGTTTGCTGGGAAGGAACCATTCCCGACAATCTATGTAGAATCACAGAAGGAGGGAGAGGTTGGTATGATTTCTCATTCCTTAATTTGTCACTTGAATTATTTTTCACATCTCCCTGCTACATGCACACAAAAAAGTGGATTTGGAGAATTATTACACACCTAGTTATGATACAGTAGACAAACAAGAGACCACCTGGATTAAACCTCAAAACACGTAATCCACTTTTTCTGGATGGCCAATTTGAAACTGAACCCTTTTAAATGTTCCTCTTATTTGATGTTAATTCATTAGATTTTTCGTAGTATTTTCATATTTGTGTTTCTCATCTTTCGTTTCTCAGCGATGGGCAGTGATCTCTAAGACGCAGATGAAGAATGCAAAGAAGGCCTTCAACCGTGAGCAGATAAAGAACGATGCCAAAGACAAGAAGGAGGTGTGTGTTTTACCGTTCTCTTCACTTCAGCTCCTGTTAGAAACAACATAACACAGATAGTTTGGTTTTTGCCTTACTTAATGTTTTGTCCTGTTTTTGTCCCCTCTATATACAGTTTCAGTGTGTTGTTCTAGTTGAGCTTTAATTCATACATCTATATGACCGGTAGGCATGTAACATGTTTGCTCCATGTTTGCTGTACAGGCTGAGGACACTGAGAGGAGAGAGAAGAACCTCGAAGAAGCCAAGAAGATTGTCATTGAGAAGGATCCCAGCCTGCCTGAGCCCGAAACGGTCGGTGTTTCACAGTTTATGTTGTTTCTGCTGCTAATTATTCCTTATAAACTCACTGGATGTTGGTGCAGATAACCACTATAACTTTTCATATAATATATACAATATATCATGTCAATAGATGGTTTATATTACACTGTAACACATGTGGTTTCCATTTAAGTGTTTAGGGTACTCCACATACATAAAAAGCATGTGTAACTGGTGTATAAATAGTTAATGAATGCTTCATAACACAAAACATAGTTTATAAATGTTCTCATAACTCACTGATGTAATCAGTACAATATTACAACTATGCTACATTGTCGTTTAACACATTAGTGACACATTAATTCATCATAAGGGCTAGCCTAGTTCTGGAGGTATTAAAATCCTTCTATTAGCTTCCTTAATGCTCAGTAATGAACATGATACATCTTGTGTTTTAAATCAGCACAAAACACAAGCTGTCTGAAATTGGCCCTTTTTTCCAAATCAAGAACTGTCTGAACAAACATTACACATCTGGCCAGAGAGTCGATGCCAGCTATCAGTACTTGACATTTGTTTATTATCTGTGCAACAAGCATATTTTTGCAGTCCCAAATAAAAAAGGACCCAACCTTAAAAACAGTTCTACTTGTTATTGTGCTAATGACCTAAAGATGAGTGTTGACTGTGTTTTTCAGGTTAAAATCCATCAGCTGGAGGCCAAGAGAGGTCAGAGAGTCAAAGTGTTTGGATGGGTTCATCGCCTCAGGAGACAGGGTGAGGAGCCTCATACATGGATATAACAATACATCCATGTGTCTCACTTGTAGTTGGTCATGAGAATTTTCTTTTTTAAATGAATCAAAAGCAGACTTTGAAACAGTTTTTGTGGCAACAATTCATTTCAATATATATCTTTTGAACTTAATTGACACTAACTTTCCTCCTCTGTATTTTCTTGATGCCTACAGGGAAGAACCTGATGTTCATTGTGCTGAGAGATGGAACTGGTTTCCTCCAGAGTGTCCTGTCTGATAAACTGGTACAGTGTAATAACTTTGCATTTGACACTTTATACAGGTTTGCACGTTTGGCTGGGCAAAACATGTTTTTAATTTCCAGTTTTTGGACAACGCATCCATGACAAAGCTACTATGTTAGCAATTTTATGCTGGAATGGAATACACTTTTGAATGAGAAATGTGAAACAGAATAAAATTCAACCCAAGAAAATCAACAACAAAAAGTAGAAAGTCACTACCACACTTTTCATCTGACAGAGCCTTCAATACTTCTATAATCTTTGAAGCTTGAGTTAAATTATATAAGCTAAAATGTTTATTATAGTTATGATATAAAGCTACCTGTTGACTGTCATACTGTATTCTTTTTTCTGATGCTAACTAACACCGACTTGTTTTCTTTCTCATCTTCAGTGCCAATGCTACAACGCGTTGGTGTTGTCCACAGAGAGTACTGTAGCTCTGTATGGAACAGTCACTCCAGTTCCTGAGGGGAAACAGGTAAACACACCTGCTGCACACTAGTAAAACCTGCAGTACATGTTCAGGAAATCACACAACGCACTCACATGAACCGTAGTAACCTGTTCACTGTGAGATACACATGCAGCAGCTCAGTAACCTGATGTTTGTAAATGCACTTTAACAAGTTATGATACTTGTTTAACGTCAACGTGATATTAGTTTTTACTAACAGGGCAAATCTGCCTGAATGTTCAGCTGTAGAAAGGGATTTCTCAAAATAACTGGTGACAAAAGTGGCAGTTTCATGGGATGTAATTAAGGATGGGACTGTAATTAGTGTATGTAATGATCTCATTTTTTATCCCAATACACTTCTGTCACAAGTCTTTGTCCTGCACGCACTCACATGTAAAAAGGTTGATTAGAAACCAGCACTCTCCAAGAGAGAAATGAGGTTTCTCCACTCCCCTACCACAAAAATGGGTATATATTAATATGAATTGTACAGAGGCAACGGATCACAAAACTGACAGTTTGGAATGTATCCTGATTTTGAGTCATGACGGGGTCATTTTTTAGATCAGCAAAAAAACAAAATGGAGCAAATATAACTTTGCGTTCCATTAGGACAGAACTTCAAAAGGGATTTGTGAAGTAAAAAAGCGTAAAAATTCTCCAAGTCTAAACCTTGTGTATATAAGAGTTTTTATTGGCCTATATGTACTCCGACTGAACCACACACTCTAAAAATTGAAGACATTAAGTGGTGATCTATGAGCTGTGTCACACTTGTGACAGGTTAGCTCTCTGGTAACCTGTAAACTAAGCTAACACATGATTGGTCTCTCCGTGTTTTGGCTAACATAGCACAGCAGCTGTGCTCACTGACAGGTTATGCTACTGCTACTTAACACTACTTTTATTCCAGTGCATGCGTTGGAAATGGACTTGAGTGACAGTCACTAAAACACAGCACATTTAAGATACAGTTAAGAAGAATATGTCCTCACCACAAAAACACTGAGTCATCCCAACAAGCTTCACTGGCAGCTCGCAGATGTAGCGCACAGGTTTAACTGTGGTACAAAGTGTAAATTGCATCTCAGGATCCAGATTCAGGGAATTATGACTTTAAACAGTAACAGCACAAGTGAAACTGTATTTTAACCTATAATGGTTAAGATCATTTGTTGCAGCCCTAAATTGAACCACAACTTAGGAGGTGGACTTGGATCTGTTCCTGTAAAGATCTAACAGTTACATATCCAGAATTCTTTGCTGCACTATAAAAACGTGTAGAAGGTCCTCAGTGAGCTCTCGTCTTCCTCTCCCAGGCGCCTGGAGGCCACGAGCTGCACTGTGACTTCTGGGAGCTGATTGGCTTGGCTCCGGCGGGCGGGGCCGACAACCTTCTGAACGAAGAGTCAGATGTGGACGTTCAGCTGAACAACCGACACATGCTGATCAGAGGAGAGAACGTCTCCAAGATCCTCAGGGTCCGATCCACCGTCACACAGTGCTTCAGGGACCACTTCTTCAGCCTTGGATACTATGAGGTGAAGCACGCAACCTGAATGCCTTTTTCATGGTCAATTTACTTATAAATGTGTGTGTTTTTACTTTTAATGGAAGAAAAACGTTTATTAGGGTTGCATTCTGATGCCAGGGGTCCTGTTGGATTCAGTTCCAGGTTGATAAAATAAGCAGATTTGTAAAGCTCCAAGGCTTATTCATTTCCATTTTTATTTTATTTTTTATCACATTCTCCTAACTGCTCTTTATTTATCAGAAAGAGCAATCTTAAAAACATTCAGTTGAAATGATGAATGTTCCACAGATATACACATTATATCAGCTGCAGCCAGGGCTTGAATTGAAATAAAAGAAGGTGCCAAGTTGCTTAAAGCTGAAGTGTTGATCTTCACTTCAATAAAGAAGCAAAAGCTGAAGAACCCCTTTACCTATTACTGAATTCTAAATGTGTCCTAAAATCGTGTTATTGCATCAGTGCAGGGTTAACCACAGGCAGCAAGCTCAGTGGCTTTTTTTCTCCTGTTCAGCTTCTTAGTTTGAGCTGGGACCATATCTAATCTGCAAATGTCTGCGTGTAGCCTGGGGTTTGTAGTCTTTAGCTGATTGTCTTATCTCATATCCTTTGAATGAGTGAACAGCAGGATTTGGCTTTAGTAGCATTTTGTCAAATTTGAATGCAGTGCCAAATCTTCTTATCAAATCCAAATCCATTCAAACCCCTTATTGACTATGTACAGTGTAGACTTATCTTAAAGTTATAATCATTAAAGCTGTTGTTTAATGATTTATTTTTATTAAAGTAATTAAATAAACAGCTCTATATTCCAAAAGTAATCACGGTTATAGACTGTGTCAACACTTGAGCAGCTGCTCTATCTAAATTCAACTGAAGAAGAAGCTGGTGTGTCTGTTTATGACAGCCAAACAAACTCACATTGTTTGAATTAATAAGTCGGTCAATAATAGTTTCAGCTGCAATCTGATTTCATGCTATTCACGGTGAGAGAATTTTTTCCCACAGGAGGGCACAGTAAAATTAGGGTTTGGTCAAACTTGGTTTGAGGAGTCGTAGAGCTGAAGGTGTCTGGTTGCACACCAAAGAGTCAATGAGAATCCTGCTACTTGATTGTTTTGTATGTTCTGTGGAAATCCATTGAGGGGATAAAGACTCACCATCAGAGCTGAACAAATCCGGTCATCTTACCTACACTAAAACCCAAACTTAGTGAGCAAATCACTTTTGAGTCCCTCTAACCACACTTTGTTTATTTGTTTGTTTGTTTGTTTTCTGTCTGCAGATCACTCCTCCAACCCTGGTGCAGACTCAGGTGGAGGGCGGCTCCACACTGTTTAACCTCAACTACTTTGGCGAACAGGCGTACTTGACGCAGTCCTCCCAGCTCTACCTGGAGACCTGCATACCTGCCCTTGGTGACACCTTCTGTATTGCCCAGTCATACCGAGCCGAGCAGTCCCGCACCCGCAGACACCTGTCTGAGTGAGTATGATGTTCAACACCTACATAAGTAGTCCTGTGTAGGGACTGACAAACATGGAGGAAGACTGATAAACACTGATTCAACTGTTAATTGTGGTAACCGTTTATGATATTGGTCAGTGAAGTTAGAAATACATAGGACTGCAGAGTACAGTAAATCTATGTAAAATGGAAAATATGAATTACATTTCAACTGGGCTTGTACGCCTCCTGCATTTTGATTATTTACTTATTTTCTGTATTCAGGTACACTCACATTGAGGCCGAGTGTCCCTTCATGTCCTTTGAGGATCTGCTGAACAGACTGGAGGATCTGGTGTGTGACGTGGTGGACCGAGTGCTCAAATCCCCTGCCGCTGAGCTGCTCTACGACATCAACCCCGTACGTCACATTTCTTGGGATATATGTGTGTGGTCAAACTATAATGTTCACACAGTTTGAATCCTAATTAACGTTGAATCACTCCTCTGCTGGTGTTTTTCCTCCCAGAACTTCAAGCCCCCCAAGAGGCCGTTCAAGAGGATGAACTACACTGAAGCCATTGAGTGGCTCAAAGAGCACGACATCAAGAAGGACGACGGCACCTACTACGAGTTTGGAGAGGTGATTATTGAACATGACAACACATCCCCGTTTAAATATCCAAAGCACACATTATTCTCTAAATGAGTTATTGTCTGCAGACAATAATCACGACACAGAGCTTTGTCAGGAGCCAAGAGTTCGCTTTATATCAGCAGCCATCTTGTAAGAGTTGTGGAGTTGCAGGTCGTGAGGTCCTGTCAGTAAGAAAGGGCTCAGCTCCCCTGCAGTTGTTTGCACTCACCTGTAGGGGGCATGGCTGTCCTGACTATCAGCTGGAGATAAAGCTGATGAATGTCAGAAACATTTGACCGACACTGACATCATGCTTTGAGCTGTGTTACAGTGTGCAAGATGTTGGAACATAGATTTTGTAATTATTAGTCAGCTAATTAAATAGAGATTTGTTTCAGGTTTGAGTGTCATTAACATGAACAAATTCCGACAAAAAACTTAATCTTGTAAATTTGGTTTCATGTCTTGACTTCATTGGGTGAAACTTCTCTGATTTGACCTGTCTGTTGTGTGTCTCACTCTCAGGACATCCCCGAGGCTCCAGAAAGGTTGATGACAGACTCCATCAATGAGACCATCCTGCTCTGTCGTTTCCCTGCTGAGATCAAGTCTTTCTACATGCAGCGCTGTGACGATGACAAACGCCTCACTGAGTCGGTACGAACATCAGAGCTCACACTTGAATCAAGTTCAACTTTGGGCACAAAACCTAGAGGTCTCACCAAAATGTCTTTGAAAAAAAAAGTCATTTGCAAAAGCTGATGAATGGCATATGTTTTTCAGGTACCAGTAGTTGGTAAAGAACTAAATCATGATGGTGATGGTGGGGCAGAGGAAAAAGAATCTGATCCCCAGTTATGACAATTCATCCCGTCACTATCAAATAGTTGTTAAAACAGCTCACTTGACACATTCCCATTGGTATTTGTGTACATGGCTCAAACCTAAATGAGACATTAGACTTTAGAGCTGATGTTTGGACTCAAGACCGGAGCTCAGAAACTAGGGGCTTAAAGTGATCCTCCACTCAAAGACAAAATTAAACCTGTGCAGGAAGCTGTCATGTTGTTTTCTATGTGATGAGCTGTCTGAATGTCTCATGATTGTTTCTGTGCCGCAGGTCGACGTGTTGATGCCAAACGTTGGTGAGATCGTCGGAGGCTCCATGCGTATCTGGGACTCTGAAGAGCTGCTGGAGGGGTACAAGAGGGAGGGCATCGACCCGACCCCCTACTACTGGTACACTGACCAGGTAACACAAGACTTATTTTCTGTTTGACTTTATTTGCTCCTTGGCCCAGAAATGAATGACATAAAAATAATAAATAAAAAAAATGTAAGGCAAAACATCTTAAATAGACTTGCAGTCAGTGAGGTATTGAGATTAAAAAACATGAAGCTTGATGTGGATGACATTAAAGTGTGGGTGTGTTTGTGTGTTTGCGTGTGTGTGTTTCAGAGGAAATATGGCACATGTCCTCACGGTGGTTATGGTCTGGGTCTGGAGCGTTTCCTCACCTGGCTGCTGAACCGACATCACATCCGAGACGTCTGCCTGTACCCACGATTCATCCAGCGCTGCCGACCCTGAACACTCTGACACACTGACCTGGCATGTGGCAGCGCTCAATTTGCCATAAAATGTGTTGCGACAATATTAAATGAAAAAGAATTCTGTGTTCTGTCCCTTCAGCTTTTTTATTTTCTGTATCCACCTCAACTCTGAAGAGTTAAAATCATAGTGTACGGTATGACTTGGAAGTCCCTCCTTTTATCCGCCTCACTGCCTTCTCCTGGTTTGTTCTGACTTGAAACCTGAATCTGATCCTTTGTGCATCCGTTCATGTGGCCTGATTATTTAACCAGTTATGAACACTGTCCTGTTACTGTCTGCAAGTCCTGGAAAAAATGTAAAACCGTCTCAAATGTGGTCCTGAATGCTGCTTAATAACAGCTTAGTAAAATACAAAGAGATGTAGTCGCAGTGCTGATCATTTTTAATCATACATTTTAAGTTAATATTCCTGTGGAAAATTAGAAAAAGGGATAAACTGTAAGTTGAAACATTTTAGTACACTGTCCACCAGCCATTCGAGTTGTCCTGATATGTCAGCAGCTTTTCTTCAGTAATTGTTTATTTCTTAAAATGTAAGGACCATTTAAAAAACCTTAGAATCTTAGACAATCTTCCAACTGATGGCCACTCTGGTTGGTTTCTGCGTCACAGCTTAATTGGAAAATATAACGAAGTAGTCCCATCCCCGTTCAGATTTAGGTTAATGAGGTTCAGGAACCAAATAGTTTGTCAAAATACATTGAATACCTAATGTGCATTCACATTTTCTCTGATGTGGAACAAAATGCTTTCAAATAAATGAGTCTGTGAGTCTTAATACAGTGAGCCTGTATAAAATGTCTTCTGGGGCCAACAACCACAACCTTCAGACACTCTGTAGGTCAGAGTCACAGGAATAAAAACAAGCATGGACTAATTGGTGTGTCCCTCCTGCTCAGGAAGTCGGAAAACTATTGACTAACACATTCATCGAAGACAAAAACAGACTTTTTTCATGTTATTATGGCGTCTTTCTCACAAAATAGTAGACCTGTTCTCATAATGTGATAAGGTCTGTTTTTTTTTCTTTCATGAATGCAGTGCTTCTGTATAAAACGTATCAAATGTACAGATGTCAGTGATGGTGACAGAATGTTTGTGTCTGATGACCACAAAATGAATTCTCAGTCGATCAGTATGTGGACACAAAAACTACGCTTGTGATTTCATTTTGTTAGTTTTGATGTAAAGAAGCTAAAGTACATCCGAATCATGATTAATGCAGTGCTGCCACACACACACACCATACTGGAAGACCACACTCCTCATTGTCTGTGGTGGTTTGGTGGTTATACTGTCACCGGTTGGTTAAAACTCCATTCACAACAACAACAACCTCACCGCTTCTGTGTACTTCTCATGCGTTTGAGAACATTTCACACTTTACCTGAAAGAACAAAGCTGGATCTGGAAGTGAAACGTTGACAGCAGCCTGTCCATCAGATGATTGTGATTGGTGGTTTAGACATGCCTCCAGCTCTCACCATGTTTGTCTGCTCTGCCTCTTACGAAATATGACAATACTACTCAGTAACTGCACTTGAATAAAATGGGATTCAAACAGATGTTTGTATGAGGGTTTTTCTACATCCTTACGTTTCCTGTCTGAGTGATGGCTAATGACAAAACCTGTTGCTCACCTGCTGAGGATTTTAATGTGTTTTTTCTTCTTCTCATGACAAACCAAGTTTATTTATACAGCTCCTTTCAAACATAAAAGTATTTTAAGTGCTTTACAAAGGCATCTAACATTAACATTTTAATTTAAAACACTAGAATGAAATAAAGAGATAATATGTTTAGTTCTAGTTATACCAGGCACATCATACACTTGAAAACAAAGGACACGACTTTAAAAAGGTGTCCTAGAGTATAGCTCAAGCCAAGTATACTTTCATCACGATTACTATTAAAGCACTAAAGACACTGTAAGTCTAATAAAGATGTACAAACATGACATAAAAAACTAATTAACCTAAGTGGAAAATAAAAACTAGTACATCTTGAATGTATGCTGAAATATATCTTTATGGGGCTCTGTGAACTTCTGTGTTCTGCTGCAAGCGGGTTGTTTATGTTAGTGGACTCTGGCACTGATAATAGCAGAAAAAGCTGACCTGAGTCCTTCACAAGGAAATCCACAGTCCAGCAGCATTAAACAAATAGTCCTCAGGCTTGTGTAGGCAACCGAGAGAGACGAGGGAGGTCTCTTTATTCACGTCACGTTACAATCTGCTCACATGACCAGTAAAAAAGTCATAAACACATGTCAATTGCTAAAAATTGTTACATAAAGCCCCTTTAAATGAAGTGTGATTTGAAGTGAACTCTTAGATTTACTGTCAAAACATATCAAAAATGTTTTACTTGTGCACTTTAACTAGTACATGTATTAACCCAGGCATATACAATTATTTATTTTAAATAGCAGACCACAAAGCAGTACACAAAAAATATGCCTTTAACCATTTTTTTATTTATTTTCTCAGGGACGGCACACGATTAAAAGTAACTGCACCGGAGTAAGCTCACAGCGGATTTGATCTGTTGTCCCTGAACAGAACAGCAAATATACTGCCTGAACACAAAACTGACTGTGACAGCATGACATGAGTAGGAGACCTTCTCTACAAATACAAAGCAAAAGAAACCATGTTGACACTGAAACAACATTGTCTCTGCGGTGAAGACAGACAGACAGACAGACAGACAGACAGAGACATGCTGGACTATGTGGAGACTTCCTTGTTTGGCCACAACCACGTGAACCATCCCTTGTTGGCTTTGTGCCTCATTCCGGCGACGTGTTTTTAGGAGGAAGGAGGAAGCAGTTTAACACCTCGGTTCGAGAAAAACTGGTCTGATTTAAAGGAAAGCTGAGCAGTTTGAAAACACCTTCCTTTGTTTCAAAAAAATCTTTTCAAAGAAAAGTTTTCAAGGAAGAGAAATGACTTCTCTTTTATAAGCTGCTTTGTGTCTGACTTAAACAGTCGCACAGATGGAATGAAGTCCTGACAGCGCTGCTTTTATCCTATTAAAGGGGCAATTAATATGATGTCACCACAATTACAGCTTTAACATTCAAAAATGAACCAACATTGTTAACAGGGTGTGAAGAAACATCAGTGTTGGCATTATTTACGAGATGTGTGTGTACTGTGTTCGTCCGTCCTGTCTCATAATACCACTGTGAACCACAGGAGTTGATAGTCTGATCGCCCCATTAGGTTCAGTGGGGAGATGTAACAGTTCACTACTTACATATATCGAATCAGTAAACAAAACAAACTCACAAAATGTCAAGAAAGGACATATTTTTACACCTATTTCCACAATAAACAGAAAAATACAACCGTAGGCCGTTTGATTTCAAATTTCTCTCTTTTACAGAACCATGACAGCTCATCATGAAACACACTTCATTCAAACTCGACATTCAGGAAAGGAAATAAAGCTCACCAAAACAGTCTTGGTCTGTCTTTCTCTGGTTTGGTCAAAATCCTCAATTCACCTAGTAAGAGGTGAAAATATTCCAGCTCTATATATTGTTTAAGCCCGCTGCTGATGCCCAACTCTTTCTCGCTCCTCTGCTGGTGCAAACCTCCCCTGTCCCTGCCTGTTTTGTCTTCTCGTCCCCGGAGTCATGGTCCTGTAAATCGCCTCCATCCCAGCCTGGTGTCCTGTTCACTGGGAGGCAGCAAAGCACAGTTAGCTGGGCCCTGCTTACTGCAGTGTCTCCCCCTCATCATCAGAAGTCACAGAGGGGCAGATTCCCTTCAGCTAATATGGCTACTCAGCTCCACGGTTAACTGAGCAGCTTGCTAATGGCAGCTAGTCGTTAAGGCCTAAGATAGCTTCGCCAGAGAGTAGCCTACACTGAGAAGCAGTGAATAGTTAAACTTGTAGTTTTGATCTTTCTTACAAATGACACCTTTAAATGTTCCTGCTTGTTAACATCTTATAGTCCTGGTTTATTGTACTGAGCAGACAGTCTTTTAAGTAAGCGTGACTTCAGTAATGTTCTCAAATCTCATTCTCATAAAGCAGTTTGAATTCAAAGTTGCACATAGTGTTACTTAAAGTTAATCTGAAACCATGTTCCCTAGCACTTTGAATTCTTATCTAATCTAATCTGATCGCTCATCCTCCTTTAATGTATTCAGCTACTTGCTACTACTTACTTCGCTAGATTTGAGGGTAGAAGGTGGTACACACTGCAAGGCCAAAAGTATGTGGATAGCCTACAGACTGTCCCTGTGGACAAAGGTGCCCATACACTTTTGGCCATGTAATGTAGCCCACGAGGAAGGAAATGTGAAACAGAACTACCTTTATTAGCCTAAATGTTCAGTATTCAGTTTAAGGACAAAAACACAAAGATGTCAAACATTTCATCTACTAATTTTTACAAGCACTGTAATCAGAACACTGCATCTGTCCCCCTCCCTCCACATCTGTCCCCCTCCCTCCACATCTTCTCTCCTCACATCTCTTCTTTCTTTCTGAACCACACAACAGGATTACACAGTGACTGCTACGACTGATAAACAATATCTGGACACACACACACACGCACACACACACACACACACACACACACACACACACACACACACACACACAATCTGTCATGTGGGCGTGACCGGCACGAGCGGGGGCGGGGCTTTCTTGTAATTTCGACAAACGTAGATGTGACGCCATACTGAGATAACGGCTCTGCATCAAGGAGCCACACTCATGACCGGAAATGTGGTACAGTTTTCTCCACAATAAACGCATACATATTATATATACATTATCCATATCCAATGAAATGTATAAAAACAAACAAAATATTCTCCAAAACCATAACATTACAGTTGCAGTAAAACTGTGAATACATTTCAGTATTTATTTTGGTATAACAGATCTGATGCACTAAAAGTGCATTACTACACCCACCAGTCTTGTAACATTAAAATCAGAAAATTCATGGCCTGGATATATTTCAGTTTGAAACTACTTATTATTATTTTTGCACAATGAATGTGTCATCTTGATTTTTCAATGTCTTCTCTTGTTAAGTTATTTAAATTTTTTTACCTGTAAAATGACTTAGTTAAACTGAAAACATATAGATATAAAGATATATATACTTACTATAAGTATATATACATACATACATAAACTTCAAAATCTAAATAATAAGAAATCAAAAATGTCATGTTACTATGAATAAAAAGTCTCACGAATCCATATGATTACAAATGTTGCATCATCCTATGGTCATCATCCGTGGTTTTATTTTGAACGTGTAAACCGGAAGTGTTGACGTCGTCCTTCACAAACTTGACAGTGTTTGTACTGCCAGCAGCCGGTGGGAGCTGAAGGAATCTGGCTGACACATCGGACTGGGCAGCGAGTCACTCAGTGAGAGGAGACACTCGTGGAGCCAGCCGCCGGGAACACGAGTATCCAGCGTTCATCTGAGCGCCAACAGAGACTTTTATCGGCAGTGGGCAGACAAAGTTACCATGATGGCAGTCCTGGGTAGCGCCGGTCGCTTGATCCAATGTGAGTGTGACTGTGCAGCTAAGTTAGCCTGATGGAAGCTGCACAGGGAAAGCTTTAAGTTTCATGGTTTAGCTCAGACTTCAGTGTTAAACAGTACAACGTGCCGCTCTGTGTCTGTACTGCAGTTTAATGGCAGTCTCGAGTGATGGAGCGGCTTCGCTCGGGTGGACGGGCTGTAAACTCCACACCACGCCGTGACATTGGCATCATCATTTCGTAAACGGGCGTTAAGCTAGCAGGGATACGGTGTCACTTCCTCTCAGTACTTTCACAATGTAACCCTTGCAGTAACTTTAACACAAACTCAATTGTATTGTTGACTATTATAGGAACAACATGTCTTTCTGTGTACTGAAACTTGTTAATTTTTGCCATTTGGCTCACAGTTAATCCTGATATTTGATGAAAGGTCACCGTTGATGTGCTTTTATTTTACACACCAGTGGCGGTGTTTCCGTAACCAGCCCGTGGCTAAGACCAGTTGTCTTGACGCAGCCCAACATTACTGTACGTTGCTGTTTCATGTTAATGTTATATAATGGGCTTATCCCGTACCTGTGCTGCATTTAGTAACAGCCAGAGGATCCATAATTAACGTGTCTTAAACGGCCCAGGCTTCCACGGCCAGTAAGAAGAACTTCATATTAAGACGCAGTTACACAACTCCACTATTGTGAACTTGCATAATCACAGCAGGCCTCCTGGTGGCGGCTCGGGGTACTGCAGGCCGGGTTATGAAAGTGAAGCTGACAGTATACAGTGCTGTGTCTGATCTGCTCGATTGTTCATTCACGTAAATCAGAAGGTATTTGTCTCTATGTGTACTCTGAAGTGTGTTGCATATGTCTCTGGTGTTTATGTTTATCGCAGTCATGTTCATTGTTAAAGTGCTGGTAGGGGCACAGTGTGACCTCATGTTAAGAGGTCATTATGTAGCCAGGAACACATTATATTACATAAGCTCTTTATGAACTCATGTTTAAAGGCCGATATTGTTATTTTCAAAGATGCAAAATGTACCTGAATTTTGGTATTAAGTGGCAGGCATGATACCTGGAATATCATTATGGTAAATGGCATTTCTATAGTGCTTTACAACACTTGTCACATTCACACACTGATGGCAGAGGCAGGAGCAATTTGGGGTTCACTATCTTGCTCAGGGGCACTTCGACATGCAGCTGGGGGCCTCGAACCCGCTGCCTTCCGATTACTAGATGACTGGCTCTACCTCCTGAGCTACAGCTGCCTCCGGATATCACACATTACAATTTGATAAAATGGTGCAGGGTGTTCTTGCTAGAGTTAAGTACAGTAAAAACAAACCTCTGAGTGGGCTGTGGATGTGCACGCTTGTCCCACAATGCAGCGTACAAACGACATTAAGTAGCTGCTCACACTCAGACTAATGATGGATGGTAGTGAGAGCATTTTGGGGGAATTTTGAAAATACCAGAGTTTAACACTACATCCTGTGGGGGTTATGAGTGTTTACAGACTTTCATGGCGAGCCATCCAATCGCTGTTGAGTTATTTTGGGTGTGTGGAGTTTAGCTCATAAGCTTCAGTGAATATGTGATGATACACAATATGCAGTACTTGGTGAGGATTTATTTCATTTTTCTTCAAAACAAAAAAAAGGTTACATTTAAGGAGAAAGTCAAGAGTTCAAGAGGTTAAACTCAGTGCTGTTCAGTTCTGTAAGCCAGCAAAACAAATGAGTGGTATTTGCAGCTGATGATGGATCTCATGAGAACATTATTTGTAATCATTAATGACTTAATTTTTTTGCTCATAGTAAAAACTGAGAACCTGTTTGGTTCTACTGAAATTTTTGGTGGCAGGAAATGTATGAACTTAAGGTGGCTGTAAATAACGTGCATGCCCAGGAGCTCATGTTTACTCACCTGGATAAAGCAATGCATTGTGAGTGACAGATGAATAACCTGTTTTCTTCATCTGCTTTAGTTGCCAGGAGCAGTGTCAGTCTGAGTGTAAGGAGACGCTCCACTGCTGCTGCTTTAGCCCAGACGGCCACTCCAGAAACACAGGAGAACAGGTGATACACACACACACACACACACACACACACACACACACACACACACACACACTCTCTCTCTCTCTCTAGCATCACACTGTGGCAGTTTTTCCACCAAGTGGATGTAGATGTACAGAAATACACCGTCAATCATCAGACGCCTGACACACACCCTCCAGGACACCAGCTGAACGTGACATCCTCTCTTAGTCTGGAGGTGTCCCAGGGCGATATAAAATGGCAGCAGGATCGTTAGATAATGTAGGGGCAGATATAAATGTCATGAAACTTAGCTTAAGCTTAATCTTTAACAATGGTCTTCAGCCAAATCAGCATCTCATTTAAAGTAAGGGATACAAAGCTGCAAAAATGTCTGCGGAAGAATAAGAGACAAAAGCACTTGAACTGTGAGTTTAAAAGTAAAAGACAAAATAAGTTGGCATTGTCAGTTGAGGAGTGAGAGATTAAATCAGCAGTAGAGTGGTAGAGCCCCATGCAGACTACAAGACTGTTGTCATGTTGTAATAAGTGTGCACAAGCGACACAACGGGTGCAGTGATTACAAGATTATTCCACTGAGAGAATCCAAGACTGGATTCAGTTATCAGAATGTGTGTGACTTATTGTGTGACGCTTCTGGTTTCAAGGTCGTTCTTATCAGATACTGCTCTTTTATGGCTACAAGAAAATCAAGCATGTTTGAAAACCTTTGTAGTGTCTTGGACAGCGAAAGAGATTTTTTTTAAAAGGCAAAGCAGGAAAGAAATATGTTTCTCATCCGTCTTTCTGCAATGAACATTTGCACGTCAATAGTTAGCAGACTGTTAGCTGTATAAAATATTTAGTTTTCTTTTCCTCTACTTATAATCATTTTATTAGCCCTTATAGTTTCATATTTAAACCAACAGGCGGGGAACCATTGAATGAATCTAGATCCTCTAATGAATGATCCATCATGACATTTATAAAATGTAAAAATGGCGCCAGATGTCCGTCGACAGTTTCAAGACCCCAAAGCTGTGTACTTCTGAATCAGAAAGAAGCAGCAAATCCTCACATTCTAGAAGCTAATATTTTCTCTTGATGAATGACAATCAATCAGCCAATTGGCAAAGCTATCATCGATCATTAAGCTGTTAAAAATCAATTGAGAAATGTTTCAGGTGTCAAATTTGTGGAGTTTGTGTAAAGTGGTCTGAAGAGGCTGCATGGAGCTCACTCAGCAGAGCAGCTGATGGACAGGTGGCAGTTTGTCCTGATTTAACCTTTCGGTTTTTAATAGAAATGAATGAGTAGATCGTTGCCAGCTGACTGTAGGTGACCTCTGCTTTCTGGTGATGTCTGCTCACACACGATCCTTCTCATCGCCGTCCTCTCAGCTTTTTGGCTCTGTGAAGTCCTATGAAGATGACGGCCAAACAATGATTATGAATGAGAAAGCAGATTCTTCAAAGGTGTATAAAGAAATGGAAGCCAGAGCTGGGCATTTTTCAGATTTACAATGGTTGTGAGTCCAGTGGTGATGTAGTGTTCAGTTAAAGCCACTGCAGCACCCATAACATTAGCTGACTGACGAGCTAATATTAGCTGCTGGCTTCAGAAGCTGACAGGGCAAGTGATCATTAGCTGCTTGGGCCAGAGTTATTTGTAACGCTACACACGGACCGAATAGCTGCGCGAGGTTACGTTAAATTCACAGAGTGACACGAGTGAACATTAGCTACTTGAGCTAACACTAGTTTCATAAGCTGAGAGGACAAGCTCACACATACTGCTCGTTAGTCTGACAAGCTGACTGGACAGACTGAGGTCACCTGCTGGAGCTAGCATGACATCACAAGCTGTCAGCTCTCACAGTTCTGTGAAGTCTCTATAGGTTTGTTTTGGGGCTTTTATATATGAGGAATGTTTTTGTCATTATCCGTCTAAAACATTCTCACGGTGTCCTTGAAACTGGTATTTATTATCAATTAACAACATCTTTGTAGAAAAATCAAGATTTTATGAACTGTTTTTTGTGTAAGCATTATGTTAGGGATGCAGAATATGTTTTGGGACAATAAATTATTATAACTATCGTTAATCAATAGCCTCAATACATTTTTGTGGGTTAAGGGAACGTTGGATATGAATTATTGAGTCTGATCTCTCGTGCCTGCAGGAAACCTAAGACGGGCATCCTGATGCTGAACATGGGAGGACCCGAGAAACTAGAAGACGTCCACGACTTCCTGCTGCGGCTCTTCATGGACACAGACCTGATGAAACTCCCAGTGCAGAAGTATGCACCGTGGACACGCGCGCGCACACACACACACACACACACACACACACACACACACACAGACACACACACACACACACACACACACACACACACACACACACAAACGAACGAAGGATAGTAGGGAAAGGAAGGCTGCATTTGGAGGAGCCTTTGAATTGGGATGGCCTTTGCGCGGCGTTTTGACGTAATTGACCTTCAAATGCGTCCTTCGAAGGATGCAGCCCCTGAATTGGGACACAGCCACAGTCACACAGATATTGTCTGCTTCTGTGTCAAAGCAGCTTTTTTAAAATTGTAACTCACGAAGTTAGTTGACCATAAGTTAAGCAGCATAGTTATGCAAGCATTTGTCTGTTTCATTACAAAAGATATCACATTTATCAGCAATTAGTCAATAAACAAGCATTACGTTCAGTCTGTGTGTGTTCAGGGATACGAATGCTGGCCCCGGACTTGTGCTAGCTGTTTTACAGCTAAAAACAACATCGCTAATGCATTTTGGAAAGCACAGATGATAGCCTCCAAAGTCATAGGGTATACACACACAAACATTTGTCTTTTTAGCCAAAACATTATTTTGATGCAACACATTAAAAGTGATACATATTCTCCTGTAAAGTACACACACACACACACACACACACACACACAGCTAATGGGGAATGGGGAAGCGTGTTGGGCCAGAGTGCTCTGCTGCGTCTGTGTCTGTTTCATAACTGATGATGAACCAACAAAGTGTTTCTTGTTGCTGCAGAGAAGGAAAAAAAAAGCTGTTTAACATGCGCAATAAACAACGAAGGTCCTTGTAAAACAGTCGCTCCCAAGCCAAAAAGACTTGTGACCCATTAAAATGTGACCCAGCATCACAGAGTATGGCCTCAGTGTGGCTGTGACTTACAAACAGATGTGAACACAACTGAAGATTCTGATTAAAGCTTTGGGTAAATGACGTGTCTCTTTCCCAAAATAATGTTGGGTTCATAGAAACACACTTTTACTTTTGGTGTTTTGTGAGTATATTAATCTACTGTAATACAGTCTATGAGTTAGTCTAACCCTTCATTCTCTCCTCGGCTCTGCAGTAAGCTTGGTCCATTCATCGCTAAGCGCCGCACGCCAAAGATCCAGGAGCAGTACAGTAAGATTGGAGGCGGCTCGCCCATCAAGCGCTGGACCTCTATGCAGGGAGAGGGCATGGTGAAGCTGCTGGACGAGATGAGTCCTGAGACAGGTGAGGCGGTTCAGACTGAGAGTTTGATGTCCTGTAGGCTTTTGATAAGACTGTGTAGGACATGTCAGCATGTCAACAGTGCTTTCAACAGTGATGCTGTGTTTCCTATGGGTGGACTCGTGAGTGCGTGTGTCAAGTGCAGATAGTGACACAGTGAAGGAGTGTCTCTCCACACGCCTGCACTCACCTCACTGATAACAAGCAGCTGTCTGAAAACTGACCATATCTAGTTGTTTCCAAACACCTCTGACAATCATCTCCATAGTAGCTTCCTTTTACATTCCTGACTGAGTTAATTCAATAATTCAGATATTTCAGTTAACATGTAAGAGCTGATTTGTGTTTTTTTCAAAGCCAGTTGTACTTGAACGGTCAAACTGTCTGTGACTGATGAGTTTGTTTCACGTGGCTGTGAGTTACCGACTCTCTCCGTCTCTCTCGTTTCAGCTCCTCACAAGTTCTACATCGGTTTCCGGTATGTTCAACCGCTGACGGAGGACGCCATCGAAGAGATGGAAAAAGACGGAGTGGAGAGAGCTGTGGCCTTCACACAGTATCCTCAGTACAGCTGCTCCACCACAGGTCACAGTCACACACAGCACACAAACAGGAAATTAAAGGTCCAGTGTGTAGGATTTAGAGGAGCCTATTGGCTGACATGTAATATAATATTCACTATTGTGTTTAAATTGGTGTCTCATTTTCTGACACCAATAATCGTAAAGCCTTTTATATCTACAGAGGGAGCCGCCGTGGGTTCCAAAACACACTTGGTTACAACCTCACTGCTAGATGCCACTTTATCCTACACACTGGACCTGTCAATAAATAAATACCCAAGATATGTAAAAATCGTTCACGGATCTAACAAGGGAAGCAGTACAAACTCTTAAAAGTGTCAGTAATGCTGGTTTTGTGCACTGGAGCTGTTCAGAAGCAAGTAACAGATTGTCCAAAGATCACGTGTTGAATAAATTGCAAAGTAGATAAAAGGAAACATTTTAAGATAAAGAGGTTTGTGGCCGTTGGTGTCGCCACACCCTGAGTGGTATCCACCCTGTTACCCTCTGCTGTCAGTAAATATCAGCAGAGTCAGTAAGACTGCATCGTGCTGGACGGAGGAGTCTCTGAATCATTAGTCATCTTTGTGAAACGCTGTCTACAACACATTTTTAACTACTATTTATTTCATTATGCATGAAGATATTTATTTCTTTGTGTAAAAACATGTTTCTGTTTGTTCCAGTGGTGTATGTGTACATCTGCATCTATAGTGGAGAAATGAGATCCGATCACGAGAGGTCAAACTGAGAAGCTTTTAATCCAGGTGTGAATTAACGGGCTCGTACTGTAGCTGTCCACTTGTGATCGGATCACCTGGTACGGATGGTAAAACCGAATGTGAACAGCCTCAGTGTTCGACAAAAGGCCTCAGACCTTTCAGTGACATCAAACAGAGTACGCAAGTACACAATCAAGTACACATGGGAAATGCAGTTCCCAAATGTAGTTCCCAAGGTCTAAATGCACAGGTAGCTCGGAGGCTAAATCAATACAGAAACCAAATTGAAGTTGTTGGAAAGTGTGTTCTGTTAGCCAGAGTGCACACACGGCAGCAGTCACAGCCAAATGTGGTGCTTCATATTGCTCACAAGGTGCCGTTTTATGTCTTTTATGTGGGATGATGACAGAGAGGATTTGTTTGGAGTTTCATTTAAATTCACTTTAATTTGAAAACCTCTGAGATTCCTGTTTTACTTGCTGATCAGGGGGATTACTCAAGTGTCGTGGTGTTGTGCAGTCTGTTTTTGTGGATCTCTGGAAAGACTGACCCAGACGATGCAGCTTGTCTTTGGGAATTAATTTATAGCCTAAGCAGTCCTGCCTTTGAGCAAGGCACTTCACCTGCTTCCCTCCGGTGGAGCTGCTCAGTGATCAACAGAGAACACTGGCTTTTGTGTTTTATATGAATTAATATTCATAGTATTGATGTGTTTTTCTTGGTTGTCTTAACAGGCAGTAGTCTGAACGCCATCTACCGTTACTACAGCAACAGAGGCGAAAGGCCAAAAATGAGCTGGAGCGTCATTGACCGCTGGCCCACACACCCCCTGCTGGTGGAGGTTAGACACACACAAACACAGACACACACACGTGCACACACACACACACACACACACACACACACACACACACACACACGTGCACAGTTTATCAAAGAGCCCATCAGGCACCTCCTTCTGTCAGAAAGACCAAAACAACAAGTTTTGGAAAGTAAATTGACTAGGGAAAGAAGTCGTCATAGCAACTAATGAGCTGAAAGTAGCTATGGTTGGTGACCATGGCAACTAACAAGCATGACTGTATTTTTAGATCTCAACATGTTGTAACAGAAAATTTAAATAAAATGCATAAAATACAACAATTAATCTTTTTTTTGTGTGTGTGTGTGTGTGTGTGTATGTTTGTGTGCGTGTGTGTGTGTGCAGTGTTTTGCAGAACACGTTAGTAACGAGCTGCAGAAATTTCCAGAAGAGAAGAGAGATGATGTCGTCATTTTGTTCTCCGCACATTCACTCCCGATGGCTGTGAGTACCCAGAGTCCCGCCTGCTGCTCCTGCTCTGTCCCAGCTGTACACCCATCATAATGGGTGCAGTTACACCAGCACTAGTCTCTGTGAACGTTCCCCCTGCCTCCCATTCACTTAAATCTAACCCTGTGTGACTAATTCAGTGGCAGGTGTTCACCTGTGTTCAGCATTTCCTGTCAATGTGCATTTTGTTCTTTTCCTTGGCGCAGTGTGGCAAAGATAAAAGTTAACGAGGCGCATCAACAGCAATAGCTATAACAATGCATTTATCTATGTATTGTTTTTAAAAAATCTTTCAAACTCCACACCACAGCTTTAACCACAGCTATAGTGGTGAACGATCTCATCAGGATCACCTTCAGAGTGTTTTGATGCACGATAGAAACGCTGACAGCCAATCAAAATCCATTCCAATTTGTGGGGCCTGTAATTGGCTAAATTTAGGGACATTTTTCTCCAGAATAATGTTGCAGGAGTGCTTATAATATTGGCCTCTTACTATGTACGCTAATCGATGGCAATTATGAAGCATTCTCAGATGCTCTCATTTATACAACTTACTAAATGTTCACAAACAAAATATTAAGCTTCAAATTACGATTATATAAAACCATGTCGTGCTGTGGGGGAGTGCCTGTTTGTTTGTGTCTCTGTGGAAGGTGCAGCAGTAACAGGCTATCAGTATCAATTTTCCTAAGCTGCCTACACAGCTGGAGCACACATCATTATAGTTATCGTTCTTGGACAGCTCTTAAGACTAAAGTTTCCAACACTGTGAAGGTGTTCACTGCATGCACAGCCATTCACAGTCATTCACAGCAGAACCATGTTGCTCATTTCCCCAATAAAGAGCCAACCTTAAAAATTCAGACACAGGTTTCCTTATTTAATTATTAATACGTGGTTCTGAATGAGTCCAATTTTTTTGTAGCATGTCCGTTGGTATCATGGAGGAATTTCAATACCTTGTCCCAGGTTCCCATATTACTGGTGATACTATTGCTACTGCTGCTATTTATACCACTCCTACTATGAATGGACAACTATTTCTGCTAATGATGGTATTAGTGGTACTGCTACTACCACCGGTACTACTGCTACTTTTATTACATCTGTAAATAAACTCTTACTGATATAAATAATAAGATGGCGCTCCTGCCCGTCATTGTGTGCAGGTTGTAAACAGAGGCGACCCATATCCTCAGGAAGTGGGAGCCACAGTTCAGAGAGTCATGGAGAGACTGGGGCACTGTAATCCTTACAGACTGGTGTGGCAGTCAAGGGTGAGTACGCACACACACACAGACCCACGCAAGTACAAGAAATAGACTGAGGTGTCATGTCAGTGTCATCTAGTGGTTGTTTGCTGAAACTGAACAGCAGGGACAAAGACAACCAGCAGCACTGTAACAGTCAGTTTGTCATGTAAGTGTTATTAACCTTATTTGGTCGCCCTTAGTAATACACCCTGCGGTTTACAGTGTCATTTCATTGTATGAACTGGAACCAATAAAATACGTACCAGTTCTTACTGGTTCTTACTGGCACTGCTGTCATGGTGAGAGTGAAAGCTGTGGACCAGACAGCTAAATAATGAAACTCCATAAGGTGATAAGGTGATGAATCTCTGTAGGTTCATCACTGCCAGTTCAGATTTCACAAAATTACACTGTAAATTGTAATTGCACTATTATAAAGTTTTTTTTATTTACATTTTTTGGTGTATTTAAATTTTTCTTTTTTGTCTTCTTCTATTTTTGCTTCATTCTTTGTGGCTGCCACACCAGAAAAAGAAACACGGATGAATATTGTGTTCAAACGTTGGAAGTTTATTGTTAAAACATGATGTTTTTCATGTTAGTATGATAAACTATTTATCTTGTTACGACATGAAACATTTCATATATTAATGTGATAACTTGTTATAACGTGAATGTTTCCTTTTATAATGTGATAGTGTCTATTGCCCTTACAAAACATTTCTTGTTATAACAATATACTTTTTATCATTTCATGATGTGAAGTTTGATAAGAATCAGTTTGTTTTTCGTAGCAACATGAAAATATCTTTTCATAAGAACAGACTTTATGACGCTATGATGTGATACAAATCCATTTTTCCTTTTCTGGTGTGGCAGCAATGTATCCTTCTGTTATTCTTCAAACAGAAATGCTTTTCTTATTCTGAGGATAATCTCCAACTTAACCTGACATCTGATCTTTTTAAGTATATCTTCTGGTACAGCAGGAGTTAATAGGATTTTCTTTGTATGTCTTTTTATATGATTTTTATTTTATATACGAAATATCTACAGTATGTCTAGCTGTGTAACTACAACTACAAACTTTACATCACAGTTCCCTACTTATCAGAACTCAGTGAGGGTCAGTGAGTCACTATCATAGAATATTTCATCTTTTTGGTCACCACAAGATGGAGCCACTTGTCTGTCTAATACTGCAGTGGAAAACCCCCAAAGCTTTTAGTTGTCAGGTCAGAGTGGCTGACAGCTCATCACACGAATTGTACCCACAGCCATTCAGCTGTACACAATAGAAGAGGACTGAGAAGTGTTGCCTGCTCCCTGTAGAGCAGAAAATAAACCAAATGTGTGGACATAATACTGGAATTGCTGTGTGAAGAATTTTTGTGTCGTTATAGCTTCTTAGAATTCATTTTTAAGACGTACATTTTGTTTGTTGCAAAATAAGACCCTTTTTGTGTAACTCAGTGATGGAGCAGTCACGTTAAATTAAGGTGGTGCATTATGAGAATACCTGGATAACCCTAGCAGCTGCAGTGTTCACTAAAGTCACAATATGAAAGCAAACAGATGTTTTGGCTATTCTAAAGCCTTACCAATAATGGAGCTTAAATTGTAAAGTTTGTCCTGAAGGTGGCGGTAGAGGGAACATCACAAAGTCATAAAAATCAAAAGGGACCATCTTCTGGGGACCTTGAACATCCACAAGAGATGGCATGGAAATCTGAGCAGTAGCTGTTGAGAATTTGAACTGTATCAAAGAGTTGAACCATGTTCTGTCGACACCTGTAACTCCACACCTCGCTGAATTTAAACTGTTATCTTGTCCTTGTTTTTCAGGTGGGACCCATGCCGTGGCTCGGCCCCCAGACGGACGAGGTGATAAAAGGTCTGTGTGAACGAGGGAAGAAGAACCTCTTGCTGGTGCCCATCGCCTTCACCTCGGACCACATAGAGACTTTACACGAGCTAGACATCGAGTATGGACAGGTGCTGGGGGAGGAGGTAAGGAAGCTCCAGGCTGATCAGTCGGCCTCTGTCTGCAGTTTAATGTACAAAGTATCACATGAAGGTCTCAAGGTGAGGAGAGGCTGAATATTACCTGAACGTTCCAGATGGTAAACACTCAAGACTCAAATGTTGGAGTGACCCTGAATGCACCAACAAGGAGAGTTTTGAAAACAATTGTTTTCAAGCTTGTTACCACACGTTGGTCGTGTACTTATGACAAAGACATAAAGTTGACTAATCGTTGACATGGGTTGAGCATCTGTGTGCAGCAGCGTTCAAGTCTCTGCACATCAGATAGTCAGATCAGGTGATCAGAGAACCTGAAACAATGACAGCCTGGAAAGAAGGAGATTGGTCAGAAATCAACCAGTCCTGCATTGTCTTCACTGGTACTGGAATCTGTAAAGTTATGATGGTTAAACTTGAGACTTGATGTCCAGTTTAGGTAGCAAAAGTGTGTGTGTGTGTGTGTGTCCTGTGTCCTGTGTCCTGTGTCCTCTGTTTAAAGGCACCAGTGAGGTGACCACCAATCAATGTGACTGGTGCCACAAAGACACAGACAGACAGACAGACAGCTGTCTGTACTTCTATGCTTCTGAGAACTCTGACACAATTAATTCACAAATCTTTTGGTGTACCTCCTGTAAGGGGTCGTAACACTGACCATAACCCAAACACACGTCGCCACTTTGCAGATAGTCCTCACTCTCCAAAGTGTCCTCCTTTTCCAGAACAATTGTCCTCACTTTTCAAACATGTCCTCACTATCCAAGCACTTGTCCTCAGTGTCATCACCTTCAGAGTTTTAAAATTCAGACTGGTCCTCGTAAGTACAGAGGTACCATAAGAGAAACACACACGCTCTCTGGACCATTTTGAGTAAAAAAAAAACTGTTGGACATAATTGGAAGCTTGAAATGACCGAAGAATTAAATGCTTTTCTCTTTTTAAGGTCCTTGATTGACAAATTAGCAAGACTTAGTGGACATCATTATGTTGAATGATGAACTTCACCCGTTTGATTTGGTTCATATGAACTGTGGTGCGTTTGCATGTCGGGTTCAGTAGAATAAACGTCCTTTCTGTCTTCAGTGTGGAGTGGAGAACATCAGGAGAGCAGAGTCGTTGAATGGGAACCCTCTGTTCATGAAGGTATGTTTCACACACACTGAGCCGACTCATGTCTGCAAACATCACATGGAACTGTCCAGTCATTAAAATGTTTCCAACCAATTTGAAATTCCGTTTAAAATTAAAAAGTGTTGATAAAGGAGAATGACTTATTTTAAACATAGAACAGATTTTCATCCTAGGGAGAGAGGAATATATAGATTGAAATGCAAAAATATATTTGCATGAAGGGGAGGTGACAAAAGACACCAAGAAGGAAAAGTAAATGATAAAAAAAACATTTAGGATTGAAAGAAGAAGAGGGGGAAGACTGCAGGAAGGCAGGCAGGGCTCTAATAATAGAAAAGGAGACGGCAGCAGAAGGTTCTGTGAAGTAAGTGAGCTCCAGGCACGAGATGGTCAATAAATGGATTCCTTCCTTCCTTCCTTCCTTCCTTCCCTCTTTCTCTCCCTTGTCTCCTTTCTTTCCCTCCATCCCACCTCCTACCTTCCTTTTTTCTTCAACCCTGCAACCATTTTCACACCAGGCAACTCCTACAACTGTAACCGCTTGTGTGTGTGTGTGTGTGTGTGTGTGTGTGTGTGTGTGTGTGTGTGTGTGTGTGTGTGTGTGTGTGTGTGTGTGTGTGTGTGTGTGTGTGTGTGTGTGTGTGTGTGTGTGTGTGTGTGTGTGTGTGTTTGCGTGTGCAGGGTTTATTAAAGGAAGGGGGCAGATCAATGGGAACCTTTAGAGCTGACTACAGTAGAACTGAACCGCCCGGCTGGCTGGCTGGTCAAACCCGCCGCGCTCAGAGACCCCTCGCCAAGTGTGTGTGTGTGTGTGTGTGTGTGTGTGTGTGTGTGTGTGTGTGTGTGTGTGTGAGTGTATATAAATCAATATCCAGAGGATGATTAGTTGGTAGTTACTGAAGGATGGTTTCCTCGGTGTAGTTTTAGTTTCTCAGTGAGCTGCATCCGTCTGCTGCCGTCTGCAGCCAGCAGCTGGGAAATAAAGAAACATACATTCATGTGAATTTCTGCTGCAGAGCCTGGCTGCTGGTGGTAGTTTATTTTTTAAATAAATCCTCTCGACATGGTGACATCTTATACAATCTGTTTACGCGTGTCACTCTTCATGTAGACTTTCCTCGCGAATTACTACTTTCATTAACATCTTTGCAGGAAGTGTTTGATGTTATTCACCGCAAGCAGCAGAAAATAATAAGTGAACATAAACAATGTTTGTGTGGTGATTTGTAAGAGTAACACCAAGTTTCTAACTGAAGGAAAGTTAAAGGGAGGCCGGGGATTGAACCTTTGTCTGACGAGCCGAGACAGAACCAACTGTTCACAGAGCTGAAGAAGGGACAGTGTCTCTTTACCTCTGTCTCAATAATAAACGTGTGTTTTTCATCCCGTCCAGACTCTAGCAGACCTGGTCCAGTCCCACCTCAAGTCCAACGTGCCCTGTTCCCGCCAGCTGACCCTCCGCTGCCCACTGTGCACCAACCCCACCTGTGGAGAGACCAAGGCCTTCTTCGCCAACCAGACACTGTCATAGAAACACACAAACACAAACACACACACACAGGCACACACTCGTCGGTGCCCTTCCTGCAGCAGTGCTACCCATGCAGAAACTGAAGGCCTTCTTCAATAAGACATGCATACTATAAACAATAAACACATACCGTCTCTCCAGCAAGAGTGTCAGTTACATAGAGAACATAGTATGAAGAACTGGCCAAATGGTTTTACTGCGAATACCATTTGACGTTTGTTTTATTGTACCTGAGTGCCGGAGGGGAGGAGTTAAGCCACTGCAAGTACTTAAACTTATGGGAAAAATACATTTACAGGTAGATAATGTGCAACACTCTAACAGTTTTGCATTTTGGAAATCACACTTAAATAATCAGTGGAATAATTCATATCAGGCGTTTGATAAACAGACAATGCAATTTATTGTTTATGTGCGTTGGTCTTTTCATGGGATTTGTAGACATTAAGACAGAAACAGACCTCTCTTTTAACTGGATCAGTCAACTCCAAGTTTGCCTGATTATTGAAAAGCAAAAAAACATACTATATGATTTCCAAATGTGTGAATACTCTTAATACAACACAAAGTGCTGATCAAATTTAGAATAAACCCCACGTTACCTGAATATTCTGCAGTCTGACCGGCACACCACACAGAAAACAAACGTCCCTGTGATGATTTACAGATCCATTTGGTTTAGTCCGTGCAGATAAAAGAACTGACACTCTGCAGAAGCATCTGCTCACATCACATCTGCTACAGAAAAAGCCTTTCACTAGTTTTTTGTTGTTGTTTGTTTGCGTCTTTTTTTATTATAGCCCCCCCCCACCCCCCCGCTTACATTCCATTCACTTGGCCCCTGCAAACTCCCATCAGAGACCCTGTTTCTCTTCTTGCCGGTGCTAAATGAATCATAGTCTGCCATGGCGATGACACCACACATAAGGGACCCTGTTGGTCGGCTGTTTCTCTTCCCCGTCGTCACATCTGTTGCTTCATGCCATTGAGCCACGAGCCAGTCACCCCGTCCCATCCAGCTGCAATCCTCGCAATGTCACCGGAGGAGGGTGGTGCTCCTCAAACACTCTGCTTGATGGATGAATTCGAGTGAGCTTAACGGTACGGTCCCACATGCGCAATTCAGGGTGCGAACATTGCCTGCTGAGGCAAAAATTCAATCGAAGTTCAACAAAGTTGAATTCCACGTGAGGCGAACACACTCGCTTGCTCACGCGATCCACTTATTTTGTGTGTATGACCGTACCCTGAGAGAGAGAGAGCGTGATTTGGAAGAAATTGCGGCTACTTGAGGGATTCAACAGATTTTACATTGACTGTGTCGAGACAAAATTTAAGTTAAAAACTGAGAGTTAGGTAGTGAGGAATAAAAAATGAATGCTGCGTCTGTTTTCTGTCGGTGCTATACATAGGTAACATGAAGGCTTTGCGTGGCTTCTTCGACAAACTAGATTGCAGCTGTAGTCCAGCTAAGTTAAAGAGGGTCTGGGGTTGAAACCTCTCAGGGTGTCGTGAAATAATTTGTGGGGTATTGTGACATGGTTTATATTGTTATGATACAAATTCATTAACAAGTTTATTTTTATATTCTGTGTTTGCTTTTTTCTGCTGTATTATTAACCGTTTTGAGCCTCTTGGCCTCTGCTGATGACATCAAAACCTAAAAAGGGAAAATTGAGCTTGTCACCTCTGTACATGTGCAGCCTGTGAGGGAGTTGTTCCAATCGACACAAACAAGGCTGATTTAAGGAGGAGAAGGTAAATTATCAGTTGTGTTAAAACCAACTTGGGGGTTCTTGTATGTAAAATAAGACATAATGAAGAGTGTAGGTTCCCGGTTACGTTCCTGCACTTCAGGAATGTAAGCGTCAGGAAAAGGGAGTTAACAGTAAATGCTATAATCTTGTGTTAGAGAATCTATATACATCAGGCCATTAGTGTGCAGCTGACCAGGGAAAAACAAATGGGGGGAATTGAAATCCGGATGTCTGTTTTTGGTCATATGGATGGACCCCAACCTTCTCTAATTTCAGACGAACACGGCGCTGACTCTGCAGGAGCTGCCAGTGTGCTAACATTAGCAAGTTAGGCTATTAGCCTCTACTTTCCGAATGGAAAACAAACCAAACAGTACAATGGGTCCTCTCAAATGTTGAATGTTGTCAAGAGGCAGACAGCTTAAGGCGCTAATGCTAATGCTAAGTGGACTTGCTCACCAGTCAGTGTTGCACGGTGGAAGTTGACATGGTGTCTCAGCTGTCAGTTAAGTGACTCTGTTGGAAACAACCACTCTGAGGTTTGAGGCTTATATATTTTATTTTCCCTGCCAACAACCCTGTGATGACATCAGTAGTTTTTCTTTAATCGTCTCTTTTTATTTAATAAATCAGTGATACATTTTTCAACCTCTAAGCTAAATATGTGCAGATACTACTTCATTATAAATGCTGATCTCATACTTTTAGATGTATGATTTTGTACCATATTTAGTGATTAGCAGAGGCCTTCTGTTCCATTATGTTACTCTATATAGATTGTACATTGTCTGCTAGAGGCTATAAGAGGAACGTTTTTACATTTAAAGCATAAAATATCACACCTTTGGTAGGTGTGATGAGAGCAGAAACATCTTGAGGGACGGCACAAAAAGTGTAAAAGAGCGTAAAATAACAATGATGCTGGAATTGTCCTTCTATGGCAAGAGACAGTATGTGTTCTTTAAAAAAATACTGTGTAGAGAAGTAGCAGAGATGTGTCAAAAAGTACATACATTGAGTGTAGGACTAGTGTTTCATTTTAATGTCAGTTAACTTTGATTTCCGTCTGCCCGACCTTCAATGCAGTTCATTGTTTCCTTTCTTCCGCTCACACCCGCTAATCCCAGCACACTAACTAAATGTGAAAACCTAACTGAATTAGTCAGTGGGTTGAACTATAGAACGCTTTACTTTGTTTCACCTTCAGGTGCTACAACTCCAGAAAATGTCTCGAAGGTCAGAGGTTTGATCTCATCTACTGTCCCATCCGCTCTGATTATATCGAGACATTATGAGATTCCTAGTATAATGTGTAAATGTCAAAAAAATGACACTTTTTATGGGTAGTAACTTGACCTTTGACCTCTGACCATGTTCCCCCTCTCCTGTCTCTGTCCTGTTACGCCATGAGAATGTGCCTTTTACACTGGCTAACTAGAAATACTGGACTTGTGCTTTATGTCGATTTAATGTGTGCTTAACCAAAATGCTAACAGGAAAAATCCTCCCTGAAATCTGAATTTACATGTGCCTGCTGTGATCTGAGCCATCAACAGCTCTCTCCTCACGTAGAAATCCAGAAAGTCGTTTTATATTTGAAACACTTCGTAAATGAACTCGGTTCAAGTTTAGCCAATGGGCTAATCCGCTAACAGGGAGCTAACTAGATGCTGGGTGAGCTAGCAAGCTACAGTAAGTAGCGCTTACCTTTCAGCCGCTCAGGGTGCAACTCAGTACAACACAGTAGATCAGCCTAAACATCTGAGCAGCTGTACACTGTATCTGGTGTCACTGGCTAACGAACCGCTACAGTTATGTAACGTGATTTTAAAATGGCTACTTAAATGCCTAGAGTAGGCTACAAGGCTACAGAACCGCTTTGGAATACTGCAGGAACACTCCAGGTCACTAATATCAGGATATTTTCTCGATCCTCCCATCTCTGCTGCCGTGGTGCACTGTTAGCTCGCTCGCTAATTAGGTCTACTTGCTTATGCACTGTCCTCACTCCTTCACTCTTTGAACATGGTAATATGTTAGAATCACTGGCAACCACCACCAGAGCTTTCACGAACTGTACAGTTGTTATAGTTTGTACAGTTTTCTGCTTCCACTGTGCAAGGCCTCATTCAGACCCGATCAGGCGTTGTGACTTAAACACCATTTACACTAAATTTATAAAATCACACTATAAATACAGCCTACTACTGTAGTACTGACAATGGAAGATTTTCATGTTGTCTGATAACTGTCCTACATGTCCAATAAAAGACACATGCACAAACATTCAGAGGTCCACAAAAGTGCTCCAAAGTTCTTTGGTTGCTTGGTGCCTCAGAAAACATCAAGAGAAACACTCAGTAAACTTACTGTGGATGGAGAAAACCTCTCCAGAAGAGTTCACGGACCAAACACTGACACACTCCCAGTTGGGTCCAACCACAGCGCCGCACAACCCTGTGCTAAAGACACCACAATGCCTGACGTGGTCTGAATCCAGCCTAATGCATGCAGCAATGCACTTTACAACACATTCTCGTTAAATCCAAACCGCGTCATTTTGTACTTCCAGCGCTCTTCCAGACTTTTGAAAAGGATGGTTTTGTTTTTTGAGGAATTTACTGGACTAATTCTGTGTGTCTGCATGCACGACTGAAGATTATTAGCATAGCTTAGCTCAATAACTTCATGTCAGTGGGTTCAAGTGGCAACTCAGCTTTTAAGGAAGCTGACAGACATGGTAAAAGTAAAAGTCCTCTAAAAAACAAACTATCACTTGAATACAACTTTCCCTGGGTAAAAGTCCAGTTTGTGCAGAAATGGCTAAATGTTTACGTCACAGCAGGAAGACATGCTAATGTCTGCGATGGGCGGGTTTTTCCTACATGTTCTCTGATTTATTTTTGAATTATCATCTGTGAGTCAGTTTTGACAACTCTGAGTATGTATGGATTTTTGCTGTGTGTCGTGTGTGTGTGTGTTTAGCTAAAAATGCATTGGCGCAGAGTTTGTGCTGTACATATGATAAAGATGCTACAGCTTTGTTGCTGCTCCAGCATACTTTCTTTGTTGTTTTGATTTATTTATTTTTGCTTTTTTCCATGTGTTCAAGACAACGCAAACCACCTGTCTCAACTGTTTGAATCTTTTTTTAATATTTGGGAGACATGGTTAACAGTGCGATTACACATAACGAGTCTTCCTTCAAAATAAAATACAATAAAAAATTTAAAAAAACAGCGACTGGTGTAAGATGAAGTGTCTGAGTGGTTTCTTTATACAAGGCATCTATACACTTAGCAATTTTCAGAAAGCTGATGATTGTAAGGGAAATGTGGTGAAATCTTTGGAATTGAACTCTAGTGGTGGTCTCAGATCTAATGTGAGATACATCCAACGACAGCTGAGCCAGAAATGATGGAATAAAGACAGACTGTAGTGTAACATTTAATTCAAAAGAACACATGTTTTTGAGTGAGCAACCTGAGCTGAGATCACTTAAATCACAGTAGTGTACAATGTGTGGTGAAACCTGCAATATAATAACATGGATGTGTTAAGAGTGTCGGCCAAGACTGAGGCTGCCTTATTTCACTGTGAGGAAATGGTTCCTGTCCTGTGATTGGTTCACTGAAAGTACTACACAGTGACAGTGATCCCTGAGTAAGACACTGCTCAAGTCTGCCCCCTCCCTCCCTCCCTCCCTCTCATGTCCTGAAATCTAAAAGTAAGATGAAGCGAACAGTAACAGAGTGTGTTCTGGCCACATTTCCTCTCCAAACCGGCCGAGTCCAAGTGAGTTTTAACCGAGTCCGACCCAAGCTCGACAGGCATTCTGTCCTCAGAAGTCCAACGTAGTTAAAGTGAACTGAAGCACTGAGTTTGGATTACTGTGTCACACAGATGATTATTTGCTTATCCATGAACGTACTCTTACAGAACTGGAGTAAATCAAGACAGCAACCACTATTCTTAGTCCTTTAAAAAAATAAAGTAATGATGAATGAATGAATAATAATAATAATAAATAATAATAATAATAAACTTTGAGACTTACCACTATTATGTCATCAACTCCCTGAACTCTTTGGAACATCGTTGTTTATTTTGAGTCGATGTGGAGGAAGAGTCAACGTCCTATCACTATACACACTTCCTACAGCCTGTCAGAACATGGAGAGCATCTTGAAAAACTCAAATAAATTAAAATTTCAGTGATGACTCAGTTTGACAGACCAGTAGAGCCCATAAGAAACCATGCTCCCATCACAGATCGTCTTATAATACACCATTACACACTTATATATTTAACATGATTCACTTCCTGATGAATGAAGTGATGATGTTCGGCAGTGGCCCCCAGTTAGTGATGAAGGTGCTTTATATTTTGCTGATGATCTTAACGCTGTTCATGTTTTACAAATTAAACATCATCTATGACAAGAACCCAAATATATAATTGAGATCACGGAGAAAAACCTTGACCACATTTCAGAGTTATTGTGTATCACACTAACACCACCCTACCAGCTAGCCAGCATAATCAATCAGGAGCTGCATTTAACCATTAAAGACCAGTTACATTAGTGAAGAATGTTAAAATGTGAGTCCAGATGACGATGGTCGAGGTCAGTGAAACACCTCAACAACTATTTTAGATCACAGACATTTGTCCTCCTCAAAATAAACTCATCTCTTTCCCCTTAACTCTCCTCCATCTGTTTCTCTACTCTTCTTTCTCCTTTTCTCTCCATTCGTACCATCATGTTCCCGCCCCTTCCTTCTACGTCTCCTCCTCTTCCTCCCCCCTTGCATCTCTTTTTTCTCCCCATCACCCTCCTCTCAATTTTCTCCCTCTTATCTTATCCAATCTTCCGTCCTGCCCCTTTGTCTTCTCCTTCTCCTCTTCTCTCTGTCCTCACCCCCATTTTCCCTCCTTTTCCAATCTTTCCCTCATCTTGCACCCCCCCCCCCCCCCTCCACTCCACACCTTCCCATTCATTCCTATCTCGTTCTCTCCCCCCTCCCTCCATCTTTTTTTTTTTTTTTTCCCAGCAGTCCCCTGCGGTGTTGCAATCACCTCTGCTGCTGTTGATTAAGCTGAGAGAGATTGGCTGTCCACGACCCAATAACCCCTGAGGGCGCCGGGCCGGGCGCCTCCTCCCCTTCTCTCCCCCTCCTCCACCTCCCTGATCTGAGCCAGCTACAACCTCTCCTTTCATTTTATTTTATGTTTTCCCCTCTCACCTTCTCTTCCTCGTGTCTCCTTTCATCTCTTCCTTTTCTTCTTCATCCCTGCCTCCTCTCCCATTGTTTTCTAACTTCTCTCCTCTTTTATCTCTCCTCTCTTCATTTTCTATCTTCTCCTGCCTCTCCTCTTTTAACTCCTCCCCCTCTCTCATCCCGTTTTCTCCTCCCTCAGATCTCCTATCACCTCCTCTCTCACTGTGCACTTGTCTCCTCTTCCGCTCCCTCCTTGGTTCCTCTCCTCTCTCGCTTCCTCCGACCTCCCCTTGTCCGTTCCTCCTCTTTTCTGCCCTGACCTCTTCCCTTCATCTCTCCATCTCTCTTATCTATCGTCTCTTTTTGCCTCCCACCTCTCCTCGTGTTTTGTCAGACCTTTTCTTGTCCCCTTTCTGTACGCTCTCCTCCCGTGACACACAGTTGTCGCGTGGCAAATCAACCTTAAATCAAAGGTCCACCCACTGGCTGACATTAACTGTGGGATTTCATACACCACACTGTCTCACGGTTGTTGAAATGTTTGTTCATATCTGTTTAGGTGTGGTAGGATACTGCACAGCACACTGTAAAAAACGTGAATACATAATTCAGCTACATATTACGTAATACATATTATTCAACATGTTTTAAATATTGTTTTTCAAATCACAACAGAAGCTATAATTACATGAATTGATTTTTTACAGTAAACTTAACTGTGATTTGAACATTTTAATGAATATATACAGGGGAAAGCAGTGGTTTCACTGTCGTTTACTGTAGAATTACATTTGGAAACATTTGGAAACTCACACCAAATACATACAGGAAATGTTTTGTGGTTGTTAATTACATTACCTAACTGACATGCTTGTGTCACTTACATTACGTGAATTACGTCACTTATGAAACTTGCGTTATGTAAGTTACGAGACTGAACATAGTTATTTTAACCCAAGTGTGATCTTTTCCTAAACATAACCAAGTGGTTTTCGTGCCTTAACCTAATCAAACCACGACAACATTAACAGCAGTCCAAAAGTCATAATATTTTATAATATGTGAACTGTTTGTCAGCGAGCTTTATTTTGACTTTACATATTACATATTATTGCTAAACTGACACCAGAGGGGAAGGCAGAGCGTCATAGTTTGAAGCTTAAGTTGCTGTATTTGACAATTGGGAGTGAAAACGTGTTAAAGTTTACAGTAATTAATCATTGAATTATGAATGTAATTATGTATGCCTGTACTTTTACTTTTGCTGCCTGACACTTGACCATTTCCTTTTTATTTTGTTTTATTATCTTTGTTCTTTATCTGCGAGGTTAAAAACTCAGAAATAAGAAATAAGAACACGTGTGCGCCCTGATCACAGTTCAGTAATGACATCCTACCATGCAGAGTCTCTCCTGCACTGCCTGTCAGCCACGCTGCCGATCACACAGGACGGCAGTAAAGGCACTTCTCTCCTCTTGTCTTCTGCTCCAGCTCCCACCTCTCCTCTTCTACAGGCCTTGTATCCTTTCCTTTCTCCTCACCTTTCATCCTCTCATCCTCCGTTTTCTTTTCCTCCTCTTCTTATTCTTTCTGTTTTCTCTCCTCTGCCCTGTATTCTGACTCCCTCTGTCCCTCTTTGCTCGCTCTATTCAACATCCAAACTGTTCTCTTTAATTTTGAAATCTTTTCCTTTGACTCTGTTCTATGTGTTGGCCCGTCAGCACAGGGGGGGAAGGGCTGTTCAGGACGAAAGGTGTGTGTGTGTGTGTGTGTGTGTGTGTGTGTGTGTGTGTGTGTGTGTGTGTGTGTGTGTGTTGTGGTGACTGCAGGCTGCTAGTAATTGAAAAGCCTGAACGCCAGCGACTGCAACCCCTGTGACCTCCTATTGAGAGAACGACCATTGATTTCTACAGAGAGAAAGAGAGAGAGAGACAGAGGGAGAGAGAGGGAGGGCGTGAGGACTAAGTGAAAGAGAAATTTGAAAATAAATTTGGGAGAGCAGAGAGGAAAAGGAATGGAAGGCAAAATGGGAGAAAGGAGAGAATTAAAAAAACTACAACAGGAAACAGGGGTAAACAGGAGAGGAAGAGAGGAAGGATGGAGACAAAGAGAGGAGCGGAGGAGGCAGTCAAACAGAGAGGATGGGAGAATGTAAAAGAAAGTAGCAGGAGGGAAAGGGAGTAAGGAGAGATGATAAACGAGGAGGGAGAGAGGAGGATGAAAAGAAATAAACAGCTGAAAAGAATGAAATGAAAGTTCAGGAGACAAAAGAGAACGTGAGGGAACGATAGAGAGAAGCGATGGGAGAAGGACAAAAAATGGAGGAAAACAGGAGGTTGGAGAGGAAAACTCTGAAGCCCTTGAAGAATTGGAGGAAGGAGCAAACGTGTTGAGGGTTGCAGCGGAGATGTGATATACAGTTTAACTGATTACTGAACGCCAAGATGGCGGCCATCCATTTAGTCCAATGAGAACTGCTCACTTAGCACACAAGCGCCTTCCTGGCTACTGTGTGCTGCGAACCTAATATAAGCAGCAGAGTTTCTCCCACCGGCCCGGCCGTGACTTCCTGCTCGGCCGTGGACTCTCTGTTGTAATGACGTCACAGATTTTTAAATCACTTTTCTCGTCTTGAGGAAAGTTTTTGGATATCAAACCGAAAAATGGCCGAAAAATCAATAACAGATAAAGTGATAATTGACCTTGTATACAGTTCAAGGTGTCCTGTCAACAGACAATGCTTTTTTTCCCCATCGTGGCCACTGGGTAAAATTGGAAGCAAGGCTAGCCGGCAAGCTAGCTTAACAGATTAAAGGCATCTAGGCAACTTCCCCACCGCGACTCACTAAAAGTCAGTGCCATTTGCCACGTTTAATCAGAAATGTTCTCAATTAGAGGTGGTAATATCAGAGTGTCAGTCAGCCTTCGTCACCACTCGTTCTTAGGTGAAAAGTGAAAGTGTGTCTGAATTGTAGAAATCCGACTGGTAGTCTGCCATTCTTCCAGGTATTTGAAAAAAGAAAAACGTTTCGCAAAATCACAAATTGAAACATTTTCTTCTTGCGTTTTTTTCTTTTTATTAAAACAGTAGCAGCTGTCTACTGAGACACACAGATGTTAGATTGCAGCGTCTGTTCAGGACAAGTAAGCATGCCAACAAAAATGTCAATTTGAGAGCGCTCGCCCTGCTTATGATTTCCCACTGTTGTGTTTGTGTTGAGCACAAACTTTACGTCGGCTGCTCGCTGTCGCTGAGGCAGTTATTTCCTGCCACTGTAGACACAAGAGTTTTGAGGACAAAACAGCTCTGTGCTTGTGTTTCACGGGGGAATCAAATGAGTGTGATCTGTTGTCGCCTGGTTCCCCCACACTGTGCCTCTGGGTGACTTGAGTCTTTGAGCAGTGATGGACAGAGCCAGCATTTATTTTTTCAAGGCTCAGTTCACAGTGAATGGTCTCCTGCTGCGTCTCCTGCGTCGGAGATGTGTGTTCGGGGCCTATTCGAGGATATTTCATATAAAGGCAAAACAACAGCCTGTCAACAAAAACTGACCATCAAAGGCAGTATTTCCTGCACGTCTGCTGCTCTGGATTAGCTTGTTTATATCCCTGCAGAGTGTGTATGAGTGCAGTCATGTATGTTTACCACAGTAAACAGTTTTTTCTCCCTGCAGGCTGTCCTGTCACTGCAAACTTCACTCGCGTTAATGAAGACCAACATTTTACAAACGTTTAAAGTGAGTCGCTCTTCGGTTTCCCACCCTTTGTCCTCCTTATCAGGCATCTGACCTGCAGGTAATAGAAAGACAATGTCAAAAGATTAACAGCTACAGAATGGACTGTTGTTTCCCTGGCAACGAAGAGAGGCAGAGGAGGATGGGACGGAGTGATTAAAAGGGGAGAGGAGGGGGAGGAGGGGGAGTTTAAAGGGGTGAAGTGACGAGGTGGATTGATGAGAGGAGATGGATGCCGGGATGATTACACAGAGAGAAAACAGAGTAGAGAGAAGAGTGACACAGAAAGAAGAAAGGAGTGAAGGGACGAGAGATGTAGAAGGAGACGGAGACAGAGATCGAGTCATTACAGACAGAGACAGAAAAAATAGATGGATTGAGGATGGAGTGGTTAAGGGGAAGGGAGGGAAAATGAGCAGGGGAAGAGAAAGACGTAGAAAAGAAAATACTGCAAATAGAGAAAAAATATCAAGAAAGAGCTGAGAATAACAAACATGTTGCCTGCAGTGCCAATTGTGTTAACTTTACAAGTGTTCTGCTGTTGTGTCGTTCCTCCTCCCTCAATATTATGTTCATATACAACTCATTTGTTTTCCCAATCACACTGCGGTGTCAAGTGTAACTGCTGGTGGATTACGTCCACAGGGGATGACTGAGGACCTTCATCAACACGTTCGCTGGCAATGTTGTTTTCAAATCAGTCACTACATTTGAAGTCATAGGGAGGAAAGCACCGGGTCAGGGTTTGTATCCTGACTGCTGCAAGTGGTTAGGTGTAGGGAACATGAGCACTGTGGTTCAGGTTAGGGGAAGATGGTGCTTCACTTAAATATTATAAACAAGTTGTATCTGAAGTATATGTGGAATTTTTCTTATTAAACAAGACAACGATCTTTCCCTTGAAATGCTGTCTCAACAAGCAGATATTGTATTGCAAGATTTTGTCAGCAAAATATACTTTGCTAGCATCAAAAGTGAAAGTACTCATTCTGCAGAGAAATGGTCCCCGACAGTGCTGTAGTATCATATGCTTTAATAATATAACTGCAACATTAATGTGTATGTTTTATGCTATAGATGTATTAGGTTGATCTCATCCATTGCTTTATATACTGTCACTACTATTTTCATAAAATCATCATATATTTGTAGCATCGCTATCTTGTATGAACCCTGTGTCTTTAAAAAGTCATGTCAGAAAAACAGCCTGTTTGCAGCTTTGTGAGTCCGTTTTAATCACTTGTGGGGCCATTATATAGACTTACACACACAAGTGTGTGTGCGTGTGTGTGTCTGTGCTTTATCCCTTGATGCCTGACCCACATGGTGAATGGATGGATTTTTATTGTAAACATTTCCAAAGTTTTATGAAACCTGCACTTCTCTTGCTGGCGGCAATGCTGTCGGTACGACGATGTATCCATCAACAATGTGAAAAACAAAAACATTGTTCTGTGAAAAAAAAAATAAATAAATGTGCAGGGTAAGGGCCACGTTGGAGGTGGCTGAGTTACAGGTGCACTGGGAAGCTGATCTTGGTGGCGAGCAGTTGTGGATTGTAACTAAATATATCTACTTCGGGGCTGTAGCTACAGTAACTACAATTTTGAGGTGCTTCTTTTTTAGTGTTGTCATTTGAGGTTAGTTCATAGTTCTTTCTTTGCTACTTTTCAGATGGAAATATGATATAACAGTTTTCATTCTCCGTTCAAATCCCCAAATATGAAATCTAATCATGTGTGCTTGTGATTGTGTTTCCCAAAGCAGCATTTTTTTGAGAGAAAAAATAACAGGAGGATAGGTCGTACATGGATAAGACCATTGTGATTTCTTTATTGTTTTTTTTTTCTTCTTTTATACATAGAGTGGAACAACATTAATTCTTCAAATATCTCCTTCATGTTTGATCATCGTTTTATTCCACACCACAAGTTTTCAGTCACTTCTCTTTTTCTGTTTCAACCAAATGTAAAAAATAAAAATACATCACTTGATTTTGATTACTGTATGACAGCCATGAAAGGAAATGATAAAAAAAAAAAAAAGAAGAAGAGAGAGAAAAGGGTCAGTTAACAGAAAGGAATGAAATATTGTTTTGGGTTTGATGAGGTTTTGGCAGCAGAGTGTTGTTCAAACTTGATGTTTGGGGAGGAAACTGCTGGAATCATTTCTCGGGTACAGTTTAGCTCAGGAGTCGCCTGCTGTGAAGCCTTTAGATGCCCACAGTAACTTAAAAGTGAACTGATTGTGATTCTGATTGTTCAAAAACTGATGTTATGGATCTGCCTCTTTGACCTTTGACCCTCACAGTCATGGTTGCTGATGTCTGAATCAAAACCTGTTTTGTTTGCTTGTAATTGTCTACATGGGATTTGTTTCGTAGCGAACCCCCAAAGTTCTGAAAGGTACTGATGATATTGTAAGTTAATATCTTTTGTGTACAAGTTAAAAATATGCTCTTATGGGACTTGAGGTGTTCCTCAATTGAGCAACTTTAAAAGCATGTTACGACATGATTGTTATGTCATCAGATATATTTCATTTGCAGCCCTGTGGATCTAACTTACACTTACAATCAGACATTAAGCTTCAATGATTTGATAACAGAAAGAGTCTTTAAATGAAGCATAAAAGAACTGTCCTCTAAGCAATTTTAGAAAATGTCTGAGCATTTTTCACAGCATTTATTAGTCTTTGTGCTGAAATTCATCTCAAAATCTAAACCCGTTTTTTACAATTTTCAAAATATATTCCAATCGGGAAAAAAAAACAATAAGTTCAGATGTTTTTTGATGCTCTGAAGCTAATCGTTTATGGAAGACATGTAAGACTGGAAATGCTCTAAAACTTTGGTTTCCCTTTAAGTAACACTGCATGAACTTTAATACAAACACATAACACTGATGATTTTATTTTGGTCTGGGTCAAGCTTGTAGATCCTGAAGTTAACTAAGTGAGTTAGCGTACTGAGGCCCATTTGTGATTTTCTTCTGTTGATGTTGACAATAAAATGTTTTTATCTTGTGATTGGACACTGAAGTAACTTAAGTCTATTTGAGAAAAAAAAACTTTACTTTTCATTTTGTTCATTGCCCATTTGTTCTTTAACTCTTGTTGTGTTGTTTGATTGCAGAATACAACCACCAGTTCAGACTAATGCTGCCTTCCCTCTCATTCACATAAGGATTCCTCGTATTAAGAGTGGAGGGCTTAGTTTTAATTGTTGTTTTAAAATCGATTTGCTAAACCACTAGAAAACATTAGATTTGTAAACAAAAATTCAAGAAAAAAAAAGTGTATTTGGGATTTTTAGGTTTGGGAGCTGGTATGTACAGGAGTGAACCTCGCTTAAGCGTGAACAGGCATCAGTGTGGAGCCAATTCTGTGGCCAAAGAGCGCCAGCAATTGTCATCTTTAATTGGGCAGCAATCTTTTCCTTTCTCACTTTGAATTCTGCCAGAATCTTTTGTACACCTAATGCAAACTGCTGTATTTAACTGTCGCGGTCACAGGAATGGCTGGTGTCCAAATTTGCTAACAAATTTACACGTAAACTATCAGAAGCTCATTAAAAACCTCACAATCCCCTCTCAGTGTAGATGCTGATGCTTCACCCTCTGAAACTGATTGAAATGAAAGCAAGTTCACAAGTTTCATAGCTGCGGGTCAATGGTCTTACTAATGTGAGATGCAACACAAATTTCTGTCAGTATTCCATACATTATCAGAAATGAGATGAGAGGATGATAATCATAAGGTTAATAATAAGAATCACAATGCATTACACGGCTAGCTAATTGTAAATATACTCATGCATAAAATCTGGGCTATAGCACTGCAGTATGAATAATGTAACTGTGATGCTAGCATTATAACGCAGGAAAGCAGGAGCTGAAACCAATGCATAAGAAATAAACTAAAAATGTGACAGGATTTAAAACAAAATGGATGGATCAAAGAAGCTGGCATTATTCTGGGCTGAAACAAGTAAATTCTGGCATCATTCTAACAATGTTCCTAATCCCAAACATATCAACATGAGGGGACAGTGACCCCTATAAAAGAACCAGAGACCAAAAAAATAAAATAAGATCTTAAATCATACATCTCTCAATCCTCGGCAGATGGGACAGAGAGGAAACAGTAATACATCAACAAGAAAGAGAGCATAGAAGACAAGCATTTTTCATTTTTGGTTTTAGCGCACCTTTTTAACTATTACAAAAAAAAAAAAAATCACAACGTAAAAATGTGTAAAGCTTTTTTTTTTTTACCAACATTTGTTTCATTTTAAAGTTACAGTTACCAAAAAAAGGAAGAAGAGCAAGTGAATAATTTATGACATACGCTATTATAACATCATCCTAACACTAGTGTCTATGAGGTATATCTGCAACAGTTTGGTAAAGAGAGCACGGTCTGCGCACAACTCCCACAGGTTTGTCTCCATGTTTTTTGTTTTTTTTCACAATTTAAAGCTTTGCAACCATTTGAAAGATTAAGAGAAGAAGGAGGACAATGAGAGGGAATGAGCTGTGTTTCCACCAAAGCTGGATCTCTAAATGTATTTGCATTGTAGGTTTGACAGCATGCTATGTGCAGATCACAAAATAATTATTTGCTCTGGCAAGATAATGGAAGATGTCAATGTTATCTTGTGATCACAAAGTCAATATTTCAAGCAAATGTGAAATCACGAAACTATTTAATAATGATAGAGAGAAAACAAAGATATTTATTTTTTTGTCTTCTTGGCTTTCCATATATATGGAAGGCCATGGTGTCAAAATTTCTAATTTTTTCCCTTTCTGTTTAATCTTGTTTTTTGCCACTCAAACCAGCTTGAAACAAATATACAATTATTTTTCAAATGATCTCCAATGCCATTTCTTATATTTTAGGCTTTTCAGCCAATGTAGCTGAAGCTTCGTCATCTCAGATCTGTGTATAAGCACAAGCAAAATCAGATATGACTTGGGTTTTCTTTTGAACAGCTGTGAGAAGATGATTGGATCTGAGCCACAAAGACCTAAAAAACAGACCTTTCCAGTGGAAGCCCAGCTCAGAAAAAAGAGAGAAGAGAAGAGTTTAAAAGAACAGGAAGCCTTTGGTATTCACTCTGGATTTCTTTGTGTTGATTACATTGCAAAGTACCAGAGTTCAGAGAGGAAATCGGAGAGGTATTTATTTTTCACAGGAATAGAAAGTTTACAGCACAACAGAGAGGTCTAGACTTTGCTTTGGTTCAAGCAAGGCACTCATCCAAGGTTATCTCATACTTTACAACAAAAGCGCTCTCTATGTCTTTTTTTAAGCGGCCCAGTTTGGGGAAAAAAAAGGAACAACGGGTGTCTAAAAACCGGTCTAACCCTCGACTCCAACCATAACAAGCCATTGATTTGTCACTATTTGACTCTCCCAGTCAATTTCTAAGCCAAACTCTCGTAAGAAGGGAAGCAAAATAGCACAGCTGGATGTATAGATCCCGGGCATCTAATCCTACCAGCATGTTGCTTCTTTTATGAAAAAACAATGCTGTTGTATTAGTTGAATCAAATAACTACAAAGATATTTGCATATCCTCTAAGTGGTATGACTCTTTAACCTTTGATGCATGAAAAGATCAGTCACTGTCCTTCACCCTCCTGCATGATGTCAAAATTTTTTGCTCTTCCACCCAGGCATGTCTGAAGGTCCGTGGAGTATTTTAGAATCATCTTGTATCTCAGGATTGTGTTTTTGGTCTTTTGGAGGCAGTCTAGAGCCCGCAAAATGGAACTAAGAAGGTTACCAACATCTCAGATTGTACTGAGGGTTTTTGTTTTTACATTTTGAGGTGATCTCTCAACATCAATCAAAATAACTGCTGGAGGATCTTTAGCTTTGGTCGTACTGTGCCTCTAGAGGTATCAGCATTGGTTGGTCAATTTGTTGATCGGTTCAGTACTTTGGTCCAGACTGTAATTGATCTTGATTAATGAATGATACACCATACCCGTCACTCTAAGAACAAGGATTAGTGTCCTAAGTGATGGGACATACCAGAAGCCATGTCCATAATTTGCTCAAGGCACCATGGGGGCTAATGGTAAGGTGGATAACCAAATCTCTGTAAAACTGATGACATTCCCATCAGCATCAGCTTCACTGCAGCTGTCTGTAGTGCAAATGATCATTGCTGATATTACAACGCTGATGTTAGCATTAAGCTGAAAGACCCTCATAGCAACAGGAGAGCAGTTTCTGGGAGGACACAATAATGTTAACTGTTCCTCTTTCAATTTACAGACTTTACAGACAAGTATAAGGACCACAAGACAGAGAAGCTCAGCCTTGAGCTCAAAGGGTCAGCACAGTGTTGTGTCATTGTGGTTGCTACGCAGCACAAAGTTGGTGACAAGCAGCCATCTAATTACTGTTAGAAAAATAGGGTAAAGAAGAAAAATGGGAGAATCTTGTTGGAAATAAAAATAGCCAAGAGGAAACTTGCTGCTGATGAAGAAACAGGATGTGGGTGTCTGAACAGAGCACCAACAGATTCATCTTCTCATCCAAGACCTCCATCTTCAGAGGATGTTTGAAGGGTGTCAGAACCATTAAACTTCAACTACCATTTGACTTTATGAATCTGTAGCTTTAAGGTTTCAGTGCAAAACAGCAGTTTTGTTTGTTTTCTTTTTTGCCTCATTATGCTTCAAACAAAGCGCTTGAGAGATGGTAAAACATCATCATTAACCCCCTCTCGAATGGCAGGATGGGGTGGTATGATCCTCAATGACACCTATATGATCCTCAGTTAGCAACACTTGAGTTCCTTTAGTCTCCCGGAGCCTTTGGTCCTGCTTGTTTGTCATATTGCTGAATTTGAAATTAATATTTCCTCTGTTCTTACACTATTACTATTACCCTATCGTGTATTTCTGCTTGTGCCACCTAACATCAAGCATCCAACCTGACACCTGTGCTTAACCTGCCTATTTACGCTTCACATTTATTCTTTTTGAGGAGAAGAGACAATGCAAGGCAAAGAGAGAGAGAGAGTAAAAAGACAGAGAGAGGAAGGGAGAGTAAAAGGATAAAGGGGTCAAAATGCGGCATCATTGAGAAGAGAGAGCACAAAAGCACAGAGCTGAGCGCAGACCGTACTGAAGAGGACAAAAATCTTTGGTTTCTTTGGTTTCATCAACACGATTAAAAGGACAAATGGAAAGTCAGTGAGGTAGCCTCTCTGGTTCTCACTATTGAAATAGAAAGTTTTTTTTTTCTTTTTACATACACACAAAGTCAGTCTTGGAAGCAGCTAGCTTTAAGGGACTCCTCAGTTTTCCTTCCTAACGAGTGAAACAAGTCGGTGTGTTTGCATTCACGCATGCCAATAGTCTGGTAACAAATGGGATACACAGCAGGTGTTCTCCTGTAGAGGTGGTGTGTGTTGACATTATATCCTGTCTACATCAACCTGGATAAGCTCTTATTCTGACACAGAGAATTGTTGAGAAAGTTGTAAATGAGCAGCTTTTACTGAACACAACGTGGTTCTTTATGTTGTTCCTCTGAAGCTCATCATTTTACAGGATGTCGAAGAGGGCAATCTTAAGAATGTGTATTATTTTGAGCACAAATGCTTTTTCATCAGGGCTGCTTATGTTGAGATAACCAGCAGTGAAACAACATTTTTTTTCTCTTGATCACAGCACAATATTCAGTGATGATTAAAATGTCTTTGACAGTTTGTTGGATTGTATGGAGCCCCTTAGTGTGCACCCGAAACTCTCTGCTGCAGACTGCAGACAAACTTAAAACTCTGTATCAGCTTGAACACAACACCCTCACAGACGCAAAAAATGCATCCGAACCCTGACACGCTTTGATGGAATAACTAGATTCCATCCGCAAAAAGGCAAATTTCTGTGGCAATAAACGCCGTAAAAAGGGACCCGGACCAATAGATTGTGTAAAGTGACTTAACATGTAATTTAATAACTGAAAAAAGTGGATTTAGTATTAAAGTATCTGAAAAGATTCTGCTGCAGAAAAAAAGAAGTTTTAGGCTTGTCAGCTTAGGGGCTCCTTAGGCTTGTGATCACAAAATAAAAGTTTTTACAAAGACATGATCCAAATGATCTTTTATTATGTCATCTTTAGCCCTCCATAGCTATATATGATAATTTTTGTGAATTGTTTAATTTAGTAATGAGACATGAGATGCAACTAAAACCTGGTTGATTCTGGTTTGTCTAAGAGTTGATGTACAAGGAAATGCCAACTAACAAACTAGAAAATAGAAAAGGGCGCATCTGAACATGTATATAATGTTTATAATACCATAGAGTAAATGTACGAATAAGACCTTAACCAGGGTATGAGCTGCGTGGATGTAAACACACACAGTTTATTGGCCTCTCAAGGATTCCAGTTATCTTTGGTGAGTCAGTTTATATCAGCGTGTGGCCCTTACTTCACCTGATCAAGTGTCACTAGAACATCAGTCTGAAATTCATTGCTTGTTCAACAATGGTCAGCAGGATGCAAACAAATTAAAAATTAAAGCAACCAATAAATTAGCCATAAAATCACAAGGAGGGAAAGAAAAACAGATGCAGTGCTCATCATTCGGTAGGCTATTATTTGTCATCAAGAGATTGTTTTCATACTCGAAAAAGAAAAATCAATACCAGGACTGAAAACTAGATTGGCTAAAGAGTGAGAGCAAGTGTTGACATTCAGAAGTACGCAAGTCTACTCTGACATTCCTACATTGTTCTCATTAAGTCTACACATTCATAAAACAACATCTCATTTGCTTTTTAAAGTAAAGCTAACTAAGAATAAATTAACAGGCGTGGCATAAGCACTGCATCTTTGATGCAACTAACATTCTTAAATACTCATAAATATTCATCAAAAAGCAATTACATCTAATTAAATAACATTAAATTATTATTAAGTACAAAACTAGTGTGTTCTAAAACACCTCATAAATAAATACAGCATTGAACAGAAAGAAAAGGGAACATACAATGTAAACTTTGGCAAAGCTAATCATCATCAAGGGAAAAGGGTTCAGAGGGAGATTTGGCAACAAAATTTGTTCGCTTAAATTAATTCAAAATTAAAAAGAAAACATAAATTACATTAAATAAAAAAAAAATCACATATTGCAAAACCTAGGAAGGAACACAGTAGTAATAGTAGACACTTAAGTATTGGCAAATAATTTTTAAGTACTTAAAACAAACAAGCAATGAAAACCTCTTTGGGACAGTTTTTGGTTTCATACCCATTTCTTTTTGGTTTGGCAGGTTTAGCCTGTGTTACATCCAGACAGAACTGCAAGTGGGAATGGAAAATGGCCACCACCCCCTGAGCCTTAAACCACGCCCCTCCGTTGGCCGCGGTTAGCAGGATGGGAAGGTCAGGTGGGTGGATGATTTCTTTGGACTAGAAGCGTTACATACAGAAAGAGAGAGAAAACTAAGGATAAAGCTATTTGACCGATATTTTAGCAGTTTCTCTCAGCGGGTGTAGGGTTTTTTGGTTTTGTTTCATTTATTGTTGTATATATGGAGCAGTAGCGTAGTTCCTCCCCCCTAAAGAACAAGCTAACGAAGGCTAACGTTAGCCACGGACAGTTACCACGTCCGATCATCACTCGCTCTGTGAGGTTCCTCCTCCAGCATGGCAAGGCAGGATATAACAAACTGTGGCGTAATGACAGATATTGTTGAAATTTTGCTCTCCACTTTTCAAAACATTCCACCCAAACCAGCAGTGCTTCGTTTTGTAAGCCAAAACTCAGCTGAACACACTTTCATTCCCTGTCCTTTTATTTCTTGGTATGGTATCTCGCACTTGCCTGTTTTCTACTTGATGCCCCCTTGTGAAACGGTGCGGGTTCAGCTGGTTTCTGCTAGATTTGGGTTGAATAGTAAAGACTCGGAGATGGTGAGTAAAACAACACTGTGACTCAATGTGAACGAAATTGGTCACTCTAACAAAGGATCTGTTTCGAGAATCTTAAAGAGGTATGGAAAAAAGAAAAGGTGTCAGTGTGCTACTATTAGTACAGCAAAAAATCTTTGGTATGCACTGTACGTTTCACATAGCATTACATTGTCACTCTCTCCGCAGAAGAAAGTGTGCCGGACAACAGCGAGCTTGACGTGAAAAAGTGGCTTATTTGAATCCCCAGAGTGGGTGGAAGCAAAAATGGAAGATGGAAGCATTTGAGTAACAGTCAACGAGTAGTTGATGTTTTTTCTTGATGCTAACACACCAAGCTGTTTCTAGCTCAAATGTGTCATTGGGCCTAATGTATGGATGTGAGAAAGGGCAAAAAACAATACGTCACTTGAACTGTTGTCTGGCCGCTATCTACTGCTGGAGATTGTTGGAGGTAGACTTTGTCCTGTGGGGCAGGTGATGACTTGTGGTGAGGGAAAAAAAAACATAAACGGCAACAGCAAAGCTATCTGAGAAACTTCATATTTGTGGTAATGTGGCCATGGTTAAGATTGTGGCTAAGAAAGATTTATTACTACGATGGCTGCATGCGTTAACACCATGCTGGAGGAATCACCAACATCCAAATAGCCTGCTAGATGTATAGGCTACATTTTAGCCTATGAAAGATACTGTACGGACCTATATGAGTGGCTACTGTGGGGAAATCAGGGTAGTTTACAAGCAAAATACTGGCTACCCTGAAAGAAATTGTTATAGCATCTACTGTCATCGAAGTTAAGTCAACTTTAAAAGGGGTAATAGGATAAAAGAAACGCTACTAACTTGGAAGCTAAAGGACTAGCACGCTTGATTAGCCTACATGCTAACCCAGAAAGTTTTTGCGTACAACAGATGTAATAGGGTAATAACTGGTAGAAAATATTAAAAACCCACAGCACACCACTCCAGCATGGATCAACATCATGCTGTAGGTGTGTATGCTGGTTAGCAAAAGTTGAGATTTTCCTTTTCGGGGGGAGAAGAACTGCTACTGGAGTTAACGGTGAATCTTTGGTTTGTTAGCTGATGAGGTTTCTGTTGTTCTTTTAACCATTTTTTACTTTGAAAAACTGCATAGGCACACGTTAAAGACACTCTTCAACCGTGAGAGACACATTAATGTTCTGCCTTTTTTGGAGGTCGGAGGGAAGAAAAATGGTCGACGGCGTCCTCCGTTGGTTCCTTCCCTCCTTCCTGTGTGGTTTAACCCTTTTCAGTCCCCAACTTGCTTTCCCTTAAAGACGGCCTGATGCAACATCAGACAGAACAAAGCTACTTCTCCGCTCCCATGATGTCATCCTTTCTTCTATCCTCCTTCCTTCTCGTCGTCGTCATCTTCCATCATCGACATCGTCGCCACCACTCTTTTTTTTGTAGTTTTTTTTCTTTTTTTGGTAATAATTCTCTTCCATCTTCAGTTAGTTTTTTCCGTTTGTTGGAACAGTTAGGTGCTGAAAAGGTTTTCTTTGGTTTCGATTTGTCAATAAATAGAAAAAGTCTCAAGTGTCCATTTTTATTTTAAATCGTTCTTAAAGCCTTTGGCTTGCCTCTAACCAGGCCGGTACTCAGCCTGGGGTTTCTATGGAGCAGGGGCTGCTGACTGACGCCTTTCCTTTGGTTTGGTTTCTTTTTTTTGGTTTGATAGCTTGAGTGAGAGATGATTGATGAGGTGATTGCGGATGGTAAAGGCTGTTAAAACAGAGTAGGAGGTGGTGGCGTTTGAGGTTCTTTGGGTACGTTAGTATTTACATAATGTGTAAAGGCTGTACAGTGGGACGGTATCAAACTGAAGTCAATAAGTGTTGTTGGATTTGGTGGCGATGGATGCTTGGTGAAGTTGTTAGGACACAAAGCCAGTCAGAGAGACATCTCTGTGTTTCAGTCCATCTGTTTGTCTGTAGTCCTTTTAACCAAGCATCAAACTCTCCACTGCAAACAAATTCTGAGTCTTTTCTAAAGACAACTGTTGAGTGGTCCAATAACCTGTCTTCCTGTTTTCCAGCCCGCTGACCCTCTGGAAGAGACGGACCTGCCAGGCATCGTCTTTAGATTGTCCTCTTTAACTATTACAAAGGCCCTGATCCGCCTGGACAGTTCGTCCTCCGCGGGTTCAGACGGTTCACTGGTTCTGCTGTTGTGTTTGTTACTCAATGTGGTAAGAGTTTGTCGTTTGTTGTCTGGGTTTTTTTTTTGTGATGGCAGCTACAGGTTTCCAAAAAGCAGCTCAGCTCTATGGCTGGATTTACACCAAACGGTTTCAACCAAGAACCTCTTCAGCAATGATAAACCAACACAGGCAAAATTTTGTGAAATTTGCACGAAATCTTGACATGAACACTGGAAGGTTTTGGGTAAGGGTTTGGGTTTTGATCACAATAGCTAAACTAACTAGCCCTCATATAAAATTTAAACATCTTACATCTTAAAGGGCTGTACACTTCAAATGAAACTTCAGAAACCGACAATAATGCCTACTCAACTACTTCCATCACTTGTCATGTCTCCAACAACACAAATGCCTGCGTAGATAGATTGTCCAAAAAGTGTGCACCACTCTCCCATTTGTATGATTCATTGGACTGTGTCCCTCTCTATGATGGGGTGGAAGTGGTCATTTGGAACATTTATGAACACCATTGGCTTAAGATGTAGTTGGAGACAACTTATAGAAGAAGCCTATAGTATCAAGGTACCCCTTGTTTTGTGCTTTCCGTGCTCATTCCACAAAACTTTGGGCAGAAATGGCTCAAGAAACCAGTTTGTGTTTTGTGGCTTCTGCTGATTTATTGAAAGCTCTTGATTAAACATGGATTATAATTAGCTTTTGTATGATTTACAAGGTATTGTTGACTTTCTGTGGATGCTGTGGTTGGTCTGCGTCCAAACAAATTGTATTCATATGGAAACAGGAACTTTCCCAATGTTTCTTTAATCTTTTTTGATTTGTTTGTGTAAATCCAGGCGGAAGTTGACATTTTTTCTGTGAGGAAGTCAAATTGTTAAAGCTCTTATCATCAAACAGCATTAGTTTTCAGCTGTGTTGAGAGAATCTTAGTTCTACCTGAAAACAGATTGTGCTAATGCTAAGATGCTAGGTGGAAACCACTGCCCTGATGGATGAGTTACCATGGTAACAGAAATGATGGGTGGGTGAAGCTAGGGTAAACTGGAGCTTAGCTTTGGTTAAACTGGCAATGTTTTGGTCAGGGTGGGAATCCTGGGGAACGTCCGACAAATGACTCTCTAAAGTTGTGTGTGTGTTTGTGTGTGTGTGTGTGTGTGTGTGTGTGTGTGTGTGGTTGCTTGTCTGCAACAGAGTATGTCTACGTGTGTGTCTGCACATTTCTACATTACAGTGTGTAACGACAGACGCCGAATGGATTTCAGCCACTGTTTAGAAAAAATGGTATCCTGAGTTTTTCTAAGATGTGAAGACCACTCGGCTTGGCAGAGAGCCCCGGTTCTATTGCAAAGAAAATGTGCTTCAAGATTGTGCTCACATACATTGTGTATATCATATATAATAAACCAATACGCCACTGAACTCTAAGTATGCTGAGAAAGCTTGTAATTCTACATGTTGGCTCAAATGATGAGGAAAGCTGCATGTGCCTTGCTGAATGTTTGTGTATGTGTGTGTGTTTGTGCTTGCATATTCAGCTATCTCCTAAGATTCCTCACTGCCCTCTTTTAAGAGTCAAATTTATTACATGTTGCTCTTTTTTGGTAAAATTGAAGAGCTTTTGTCCAAAAAATGATGAGAAAGTTGATTAGGTTTTTGTCATTATTTAAGAAAATAATAATCCACCTACAACCTGGATCATATATATTCCAAAAGTCAACAGCAGTAGGAGATTTCCTAGCCAGCTCTTCAATTCTGATATCAATGCAAAACACAATTTTGTTTTTCTGAAGTGTTTGTGAACCTTACGGTTAAAATGGGAGACTGCACAGCCCATCATCATCCATCGCTGAGACATTTTCTTGAGCAAAACCCCCAACAGACTGATTTAGATGAATAAACTGTTTGCCGAAATAATCTCAATGTAAGGTCCACTAGCTTTTCCCAAGCGCACTGAGCATACTCTGTCCAAGATAGTAATTGGGCCTTATGCTAAGATTATTTCGTGAAACTACCCTTTCCAAGGTCGAGGGTGAACTTTAATACTCAATTGTCAAATGTTTTTTCACCGGGAATAGGCCCCTCATGCATCTTTGGTTTTTGTTAAAAAAATAGATTTAAGCTGCACAAACTGACCTCCTTTTGTCAGCTACGAGCTTCCTAAATTTGGCTGTGCAATCTCCGGAACCCGACTTCAACTCGGCCCCAAACAGATGCTCGTGTCATTGCGATCTTTGGACGTTTGAGGGTCAAAATTTCGACATAATTTTCTATCTCATCCCAGAGCTTCTAGCACATTCTGCAGTCATAAAGCTTTCATTGGTTTCTTGTTTTGTTGGTTTGTTCCTAGCTTATATTGCATAATAGAAAACATACATCGTCTTCTAGTCTTTGGTATTTGGGCTAGTGTGTCAGCGTATTGTCCTACAGGAGACGTCAGCAGTGAAAGTCTATGATTCAGAAGTTTTTGTTTTTTCCCCAGTGAGGTCTTTATGTTTTATAGTTTACCCTTCAGCTTTTTTATGGATTTATGATGGATTTGCAAAAGGCGGTTAGGCTACAAACAAGTCGTCGCAGTGAGCAGCCCCTCTCTCAGTTTGTCACCCTTGACAAAAGCAAAACAGACAAACAAACAAAGAAAATGTAAAAAGTTTGGTTTTCCTCCTCGCTCCGACCGGACGGAACCGCGACCCACACCCTCAACCCCTCCATCCCTCCCCGCATCTCGACCACCCCGCCCCACCCCTCCCTGTCGCTTCCCTCCTCGCTATCTATCATCACGCTTTGGTACAAGTGCTGGACGCCGAAGATTGGCCGCCGGGGCTGGCTCCGTCGTCTGTCCATTTGTCCAGGCTCCGGCGGCGGGCGTTCATGAAGAAGTTGCTGACGGTGGTGAGTTCGAGGCCCAGCTGCTGTGAGATGGTGAGCTGCATCTCCTTGGACGGTCGCTTGTTCTCCTTGAAGATGGCTAGCAGGGTGCGACGCTGCAGGTCAGTGAAGACCAGCCGCGACTTCTTTGGCGTGCTGTTGCGGTCCTTCGCCGTGTCCTGCTCCTTCCGTTTGCACGCTGCGAGGAGGTAAGGGGGAGGGGAAGGGAGACAATGAGAGTGGAAAGCATAGGAGAGGAGGTGGGGTGAGGGGAAGACAGGGAGAAAATAAAAGTGTTAGCGTTGTTTGTACTGTTTGAACAACAGTTCAATATTGGAGGAGGATTTGGCAGCATGTTTTAAATGAAACACAAACAGAAGATCTTGTTGACAGAAGTTCATGTTCCTGTGTACATCTGATATCTGTTTACCTGCTGTCTGTCTCTCTGTCTGTCTGTCTGTCTGTCTGTCTATCTGTCTGTCTGACTGTCTTTGCTTGTGGCATCCAAAACTTTACTAATACAGTTCAGGTATTTCACTAATTAGGATACAACAGAATTACATGAGAAGTAAAATGCAAATCCTGACATGCAGTGTGAGGTTTGATGATGAGCTTTTAGTAATTTAGCATGCTTTCACCTCTAAACTGTTACGTTCATTTCTACTAAACACTAAACAACCAGAGACTGCCTGACATTGTGGATCTTAGTCTACTTTCAAGCAAACTTTGGTGCAGACCAACCACAGGATGTTATGATAGAAGATATGTGATCTTAGCATGAATTCAAAAAGATCAACTCCTGTTAAGTCCATCAGACAGACTGGGATGCCCTGGCTTCTGGGTTAAGAATCACATTGTCCATGTTTCCCACCTGCTGGAAAACCATTTGTGACATTCCCCATGTCTCTGTCCTCGTTTCTAACCATCAACAGCCCAATAAAGGCAAAATAAAATATCTCTTAAAGAGTTAAACAGAGGTGTGTTGTGTATTTTAGCAGGTCCTCATTAAAACTGAGTGATGCATAGCACATTTACCATCTCCTCTCTGCCTCTGTTTCATCCTTGCTTCTACTGGTTTGTCACTGACGTATGATATATGATGTCTTGTTGCTGGCTCCACTAATAATTCTCATTTTTCTCATTCATTTCTCGCTGACTTCTTTCTGATGCGGAGAAGAGAGACGAACTCTAAGGTATGAGGATCAGTTGAGTGCAGCATGCACTTGCTGTCAGTCAACAGAATTAGATTTTCTTCCTTTCTTCCTTGTATGATGTCTATCTGCAACCAATAACACCTGTATCCAGTCTCTAATCACACAAAATCCCTTTGAGTGTAATAACATCTAAAATGTCTGTTTGGCAGCACATCACCCCCCCTCCCTCTCTCTCTCTCTGTCTCAGTATATTACACAGTATACTCAAGCAGGGGACTTGTTCATTTTTAACAGGGGGATAGACCTGCTTCATTTTATTCACCCCCTGCGATGAGCAACTGACTAATGAACGACTCTTTTGGTCCCATCCCCCCACCCTTTAGCTAACTAGTTCAGAGAACATTACAGATCTGAGACGAAACTGACAGAAGTGCAGGACTGAGAGAAAAATAGGAAATTACAAATCTGTCTTCTACTTCAGCACCACTGACTGCAACATTGGACTTATCAATACGCAGCATAGCTAGGCCACTGATAATTCAGACTGGACTGGACTGTCCATGAAATCTACTAGGGGATAGAGTGGGGGGATGCATTTTGCTAACATGGAGGATGGCATCCCTTCTCATATGTTCTACTGATGAGACTGAATCATTGTGACATTGCAGTAACAACAGGAGTCACTCCCAAGGAGACAAGTGGCGGTTGATTTACATGGCAGAGATATGTGAAATATGTTAAACTGTTTGCTTCTGTTGTCATTTTCAACCATAACGGTAAAATCATGATACATTATGATATACTGGTGCCTTTTTGTGATCATAAACTTGAAGGAAAACATACCAAAATGCAACAACAATAGTAATAGCAGGCCCTCTAATGTGCTATCTGTTGTATCTCAGTCAGTCAGTGAGGAGGAGGAGGAGGAGGAGGTCTGGGTGCGTTTCATTTGATTACCTCTGTGAATTAAGTATGCATGAGTCTGAGCCCGGCTGATCAGTACGAATCAGGTTAAGGACTCAATTCAGTCACAAAACTATTATGTAAGGGGAAACTATCCTTGCTGTAAACACACACACATACACGCACGCACGCACACACACACACACACACGCACACACGCGCACACTATCATCCCTCCCCCCGTCTCCTCTCAGCTCTTGTCACAGCGTTTAATGGAATAAACAGCTTTGTGTTTCTCTGCTGCTCTTTGTCTTTGTCTCGTGATAGATGGTTAAATAGCTTCAGGGTCTTCCTGATAAACGAACGTATGAGGTTTACACTGAGTGAGAGAGTCAAACCAGATATTCCATGTTTTCAAAGGCTATCATGTTTTATCAACTGGAAATATTCCACATGACTATTTGCTATCTTTAGACAGGTTTGGATCTCCACTCTGGTCTTCATGGCAGCTTGTGTGCACCTGATGAATTTGTAAAGATGAATTTGCCAATAACAGGTAAGAAATATCCCAGAGATTTGGGGGGAAATCTGACGTACTTTAAAGTCAAAATGACTTTTATTCTGAAAACACTTTCCATACATACTACATACATGACCTGCTTTGAAATTTTCACCTTTTCTTTCACAGTCCAGCTGGCTAAATGAAATGACTCGAATGCAAATGTCCCTGGTGATCATTATATAGGTGGTGTTTATAATAATATTAATCATCCACACCATCAGGAGGCAAATGTTTGTAGCTGTAATGTAGTCTGCCGCTGACAGGTGGCACTATTGATCTCTGAATATGAAGAACACTGAACCAGGAAACAAGATTGGTTTAAAATATATAGTCAGTGTTTGTGTGTGTGTGTGTGTGTGTGTGTGTGTGTGTGTGTGTGTGTGTGTGTGTGTGTGCATGTGCACTGGATTTAAAAGTGCTTTTCAATTTGTTGTTACTATTTATACAGATAGTGACACAAACAGATAATCGGAACATATCATGTAGTCAATAGAAGATCATCAACATGAGACCTAGAGCTGTCACAGTTTTCTATGTTTATTCAGTCTAAACCACAAACGATCTTGGACATTGGACCTCACTATTTATTGGACGATCTTTGTGATGAAACATCTGCCTGTGGGCTGAAGTCTATTTCTATCAAGCTGAACTGTTAATAACAGCTTCTCCTTTTGAGTGACTCTTTTTCCCCTCAGAAACCCAAATATTTCCTCTTTAACTTATGTTACAGAACATTATTCAAACAGGGGAGCACATAGCAACAAAGTGCTATTTTCACCTCTGCTATTAAATCTCAGAACCCATTGGCTATCGCCCAGCCTCTGGGGGAAACAGCCAATCTTCTGGCGTAACCAGCAGAAATCCAGATAACAGATATCCATGCCAAGACTTATTTTTCCGCACATCCGACATTGTTTACACTCCGCTTAGCAAATTTAGATGTGAGACTGTAGTTAAGAGACAACTTAAAAAAACTACAGAATGGCTGTTCATGCTGTTTTATTAACTTGTTTATATATTTGTATTTTTTAAATCCCTGCACAAATGGTAATATAACAATTTTTACTTGTACATAAATGTTCTGCATTGACTTTATTCAGACATGACTGCTTCTTATTTTATCATTTCCAACAGTGCACAAGCATAGAATGACAAGACATTAAGTTAGGACTAATTTAATTTTGCTAACATGCCATATGTAAAGCATTCTGCTGGATAGTCATAATTTCATTCATGCAATTTGCATGAATGAAGACGAAGTATAGGGAGCCGGCACCGGTCTGGGTGTACAAGGCTTTTGTTTTGCATTGCAAAAGGGGGAATAAAAAATATACTGATCTGAAAATGATAAGATATCTCTCTTCTCTATTCAAATGTTTCAAATAGGTCGACCAGTAAATAATGAAACAATGAGTACTGTTTCAAATATTATCAATAGATTTTTAAATGTACACCTTCCCCACTCGGCCTCTCCTGTTTTCTGCTTACTGTAGCTCGATGAAAAGCGGCTCAGCAGCAGTTCACCCCAGACAAAAAAAAAGTGCAGACATCTACGTGTAAAAAAAAAAAAGGAGCAATCAAAATCACCCACCCACACACACACAAGGCGCAGTCTGCCGTCAATGGAGCACGCTCGAGTGATTCAATCAGGCTTTTTTTCCTCTGGCCGAGGTTACAGTGAGGATGAAATACGCAATTATATTATTCAAAAGGGGTTTACCGGTTTGAGGAGGGGTGAAAACGGGGAGGGGGAGGGATGGCTTTTCTTTAAAGGTAAGGGGTTGAATCAATGGGATCAATACAGCAGGGTACCTCTGTCTTTCATCAGCTCTCTCAGTCTCTCCCACAGACATCAATGTGCTGCTAAATGCGTCTCTAACTGCAAACGAGATCAGCAGAAAAATTTGGAGAATCACTCGTCGTTTCTTTCTATTTTTTTCTCTCCATGTGAGTCCCCCGTCAGGCTGCTCTGTCACAGAGTGCCTTCCTCAACAAAGACATCACAACTACGATCACATGATTATTCCCCTCAAAGCACAGTCGTATTTATATCCTCATCTGTGCAGCCATTATTGAAATTCTCATATAAGCATCGACAGCACAATATTTATCATGATTTTAGTGATCATTATCGTCTCATAATAATTATTTTAATTAGGACTGGATATTAATCAGCAATACTCTTGTGGTACAGACTAAAATTCAATCAAAAACTGTCGGTTGGTATCAAATGTCTGATCAGATTCATAACCCTTTAACCTATTCTCAATTAAATCGAAATTTTGGCAGCTTTATATTCTTTTCTTTTTAATCATAGAGGTCAACGTTCTTGTTCTGTGCCTTGTGTCTAATTGTGTGGCATTTAATTAAAGTTGTTTTGCAAGTGTGGAGACGAGCCTTGACATTAAAACAGTGAAAGCCCCACAAAAGAAGAGGTAACAACTGCTAGCTGGTTTAGTTTTGTCCCATTAGCAACCAGATTGCGAGGCAAACTTGCCAGAGGGAGATACATGCTGTCTGAAAAAGTTGGCAAGTGGCAGGCTTATAGCCACAGTTCAGATATGATGAGCTATTTTCAAGTCAGGTGTCACAAAAAGGTTTTTTTTATTTCAGTTTATAACCTGGGTATTGTACTGTTATCAGCACTAGTGTCAAAAGTGTTCATAGAACGCGGAGCCATAATCTTCAACAGTGAGAAAACCATCAGAATCATGTTAAATCCTGTTAAAGGAACAGAGTAACATTTTAGGTCATATGCTTATTTGATTTCTGAAAAGCAAGTTGAGGAGATCAATATCAATCTCACGCCTGTGTGTTAAGTTTGTAGCTTACAGAATGTGGTTAGCCTAGCTTAGCATAGTAACTGAGGAAGAAACAGTTAGCCTGGTTCTGTCCAAAATCCAAACATTTGCCGAAGTTCATCGCTTAAGCTCGCTGATTAACACGTTTTATTGTTTGAGTTGTTTAATCTGTTCACAGACGTGAATGTGAAAATAACAATTTGTGCTTTATGACGGAGTTCAGTGCAGTTTTCTTTCGTGTACACAGCTGCCTCAAGTCCTGTTGTCACGTGAGGCTGCCACATTTGATACCATCATGCCCGTATGGAGAAAGAAGACAAAAGCTGTGCACACCGATTGGATATGGTGACCTGTGCTGTAGCCAGAGATGCTGCACAGAAGTGCTGAGAAGAAGGAAGACACTTTTCTTTATCAAGAAACTTAGTGAGCATTAGATGTGTATAAAGGTACTCTGCTTCCAGGCTCGATGCTAAGCAAGACTAACCAAATCCTGATTCCAGCTGTGTGCGTAAGACACAAGCATTACACTGATATCAATTTTCTCATCGCAGTTCCAGACAGGAAATGAGCTTAGTCCTCAAGATGTCGAGCTATTCCTTGAACATCTTCATTGGCATCATTTTCTTTGCGCTCTTAATCCCAATCTATTGTAAGCAAAGTCACCAGTGTATTCATTCTCATCACATCACAGAAACCCTCTCTGCTGTTAAACTCACTCTCATCATCATCATAATCACCTTTATTATCCTGACACCAAAGGCAATCACTCTCATCACAATCATCACTCTCATTAACCACCAACAGAATCCTCATTAATAATACTGCATACATCAGTAATTTTCTCATCTTCATTATCGTTGTCATCACTGTAACTGTGCTCATTGTGTTCATCACATTATAATCATAATCACAATCATCGATCTGTAATAATGTTCACCATTGCTTCCCTGTCAGCCCAGCCCAGTTGCTAGAATATAATTTGGGCATTTCTGCAAACCACAGATATTATACGTGTCATACATGCCAGGTTGACATTTCTACAAAACACGTAATATCACATTCACACATGAGCTGATTTTCAAGTCAGGAGGTGGAGGGGATGGCAGTAACATCATAGAGACTGCTGCCAAGCCAGAGACCACGCTTTAAGACAGTGTTTCGACATCTGTAATCCTGAAACCACTGGATGTTTTTAACAAGATGTTAACAAGAAATTTCCAGCCATGTTTGTTGTGACAGAACTGGATATTGTAAGCCAAAACACGATCTTCCTAACTCTAACCAAGTGGCTGCTGTGCCTAAACCTAACAAGACCACAGCATTGTCACAACATGAAACTGAACCTAATGGAATGTAAAGTTGCAACACATACTCAGTTTGCAGATATGTACTTTATATGTCTTTCATCATCAAAACCACCATCATTAATATGATAACATTAAACCAGTATGGTTTATACCATACTGATTAGTATATTCAGTTCAGCTTGAAGATTTGGTGTTAAAGATTTGTTCTGGCGTGTACTGAACACCTACTACGTACTGACCATAACTTTACTTAAAATGTCCCGATCTGACACAGCTGGGTAATGTTACTACCCTACGTACCACCCACACAGTATCTGATTGGCTTGGCTATTTCTCTGAACCAGGGGTATTGATTGATCTTATTGATATTATTGATCTTAAACTTTTGTCTGTAATGATCACAAAAGTAGGACTTTAGATTGCCATACAAGAACAATGCTAATTGTTCCACATGGGGTAGTGTTAGGGTCATGAACTGGTGAGGTTTTTTTTACTTTTAGCAGAACATCATGTATGTAGCAATCAGGTTCAAATCTAAGTTTTTAAACAAGCTAGAAAGATTAACTAGTCAGCAAGACATGGAGTTTTCAACCAACTTATGTAGCTAATGTTGATGCTAGCACAACAACAACATTGACATGTGTAGTGAAAGTATCAGCAAATTACAACTTGAAAGTTGATGTAAACAGTATTAATAGGCCTGTAGTTGCTAATTAAAGTACCTCTCACATGACAGTAAAGCAGCATTTGGCTATTCACGAATGAAACAGTTCATACGTCTGGAACCAGGCTAAATTATTGGTGAAAGTATCTTTTTTAGTCAGACACAGGAATGAAACAAATCTGTTCACATCTGTTGAGAAGCAAAAGACTTACATTTTAAAAACACAATCAGCTGGTAACACCAACTGCTGGCCAAGAGGTCAAGTCTTCCAATATGGCAGCTGAGAGGCATTATTTCACCTTAAAGCCTCTTCTCTATTTACTTGAATGGGGTTGAGTCAAGTGCTGAGCCTCAAGAGCTGGTACCACTCACAGCAAACACATCAATGTATTATACAGAGGTTTTAAGACTCAAGGGCTGCTAAACATCAATAGAAACATCAAGGTGATGTTTTATTGAAGCACCCATTGCAAGTGAATACAGAGAAACAGAGAGAACAAACAGAGCAGAGAGGTTAGGAGGAGGAAAAGAAATGGAGAGGAGAAGATGGATAGCAGCGGAGAAAGGGGAAAATAGAATTAGGAAGGATGATGAGGACAATGGAGATAAGAAAGAAGTTCGGTATAAAGGAAAATGACAAAGACTGATGAGAGATGGAGGAAGAAAAAGGGAGGTTGATGTGGAGAGAAAGGAGAGAAGGAAGGAAATGAGGAGAAATTACAATATGCTGTGATGAGGGAAAGACATAAGGAAAGAAAACGGAAGAGAATGATGATGCTCTTTCAATGACAACTCACTTTAAAGTTCTTTAGTAGAAGATTAATGAAAAAAATAGTTTGATAAGTTCATCTCTTGCATCAACCCGGAATTAACTGCCAACTAATTCGCTGTCAATCGACTGATCAGTGAAATCACAACTTGTTTCAGCGCTAGTTGTAATAAATACTTAATTTGTAGATAGTTCATGGTGATCAACCACTCCTTATATAGATATAGATATACAGTAATAGACTTTTAATAAGGGATCCCTCTGGGCTCTATCTAAGGCCCCAATTCTTTTCAGCTTGGGGCATTCCATTATTGGAAAACACATAATCAATTTCTATAGCTATGCAGACGCTACCCAACTGTACATCTCCAGAAGTCCAGATGACTTCTTTCGACAAGTTGATTCATTCATTAATGATATTAAGCTATGGATGACAGAAATTCTAAAAACTAAATCAAGATACATTTGAGTCAAGATCATTTGAGAGTGGCTGTCATAAAGCCACCGTTCACCCTATTACAAGATTTTGAAGCTGTTATTTTTAGGTAAAAAAGTTACATAATGTCACTTTAAGCAGAGGTGTCATAACTTTTTCATGTGGACGGCCAAAAGTGACACTTAACAGTTGCCACGGGCCAAAAGCAAACATCTACAATAATAAATACAACCGCATAAACATTATCATAATTTTTTAATATTATTTCTTTTTTTTGCTATAAACATCTGGAGGACCAAATTGAACCTTATAGCATGCCAACTGTGGTCTGTGGGCCTCAATTTTGGGTGGCACTGACATAAAGCATTTTGTGTTGCAATGTGCTCATGGGGTGTAATAAAGAAATAAGGTTCATTAAAAGTGAAAGTTAAAAGAGAGAAAGTGAGTGAGCCAGCGAGCTTTGGTTTCATTTTACAGACAGGGAGAGAGAGAGAGAGAGAGAGAGAGAGAGAGAGAGAGGAGAAAGACGAGCTCAACAGAGTCATTAGAGACTGTTTTCATCCTCACCACAAAGATAGATCACAGCCTGGAAGCTTTACCATGACCGCCTCAGTCTCCACAGTTGCTGATGGACACAAAACAAAAATTCCAACAAAAATGGAGGAACCACTCACAAAAATGTTGAAAAAAAAAACGATAAAATGTACAATGTTGGTCTGAATGTAGACGATTTGATACATGGACTTCCAGTGAGAAAGGGTAGCTAGTAGAAATGATAGCGCTAACCCAGACTATTACTCAAAGGTAGTGAGAAATGAACTGTGAGTGTCCTATACCATCAATGTGTACCACCATGTGTAACATTAGCTTAAAAGATAAATGAATAACGTCATGCGTGCTAATGTTAATGATTCAATGTATGAAATCAAGGTACACCAGACACTCCATATTTTTTAAGGCATGTTACATTAGCGCAAAAACTCATATTAGATCATATCACTAGATGCTAATTGCTAATTATGCATTCTGTGCTGGCAGAATGGGATATTGAACATTTTCCTCTTTTAGCATTTTCAAGGCGCACACCTCGGTCTATGTCTGTGATGGCCAGACACAGACAGTAGGAAAAGAGAGCGACTGAGATGAAGAGGTAGAGACTGAGTAGAGTGAGAGATGAAGAGACGACAGAGAGCAGAGAGTTTGGGGATCAATATAGCTGAATGTAAGGACTCTACACACTCAGACGGACAGGCTTCATTTTGGAAGAAAAAAAATATTAATAGCACAAAGGGCTGCCGTCAACTCCAGAGCCCTCTCTTTATCTGCCGTCTCTTATGTTTCTCTCTGTGTCTCAGACTCTCTTTGTCCGTAATTTAGCATTTTAGTGCAGATTTGCTTTTTCTTTTGTCTACTCCCTTCGTCACTTCCTCTCCCTCTCCTTCTTCCAGTTTTCTTTTTCCTCTTGTCTTTTGTTCCTCTTGTTCTCTCCTGTCATCCATCTTTTGCATCTTACTCATTTTCGCTTTCATCCTCTCTTTTGTCTCCATTATCTCTTTTACTCTCCGTCGTCGTTCTTTTTCTCTATTTCTTCTCCCACTTCGCTTTTCTTCCATCCTGTCTCCTCGCCTCTGTCTCCTTCCTCTCCTTCATCTTCCTACCCCTCCTACCTTTTCTGTCTCTCTCTTCCCTCCCCTTTTCTCCTCTCTCCATGTCTCTCCCTCTTGCTTCTTTCGCTGTATCTTTTTTTTATTGCACCATTACCACTTAAGCCCTGGTATCCATTACACAGAGGGCATATAAGTGCAGGGTAAGTACTAAAGTCGCCCTTCAACATACACTTCACTGCTTGTGTGTGGCGCCACATTTGGATGCTTCGACACTCCGTCATGAGCCGGCAGGGCTGAGCGATGTTTTGATGAAATTGTTAATTAGCTGTGCATCGTTACATTGCTCATGTGCGTGATGTTATCGTGATGTTGCAGGTGAATTCCCCCCCACGGATAATTAGAACTGTAGACTATCTTTTAAATTTGACTACTGCTGCAGGCTTTGAACAATACTTTAAACGCCGCTGCGGTCTACAAGTGTTGAAAAGTAGTCACATGGTCAGTCGGCTAGTCAGCTAGTAGAATGCAACTCAAAAATATACCAACACCTTAAATTAATTTAGTGTGTGATTTGATGACCACATCCATGTAAAGATTGGTTCCCTATAAACCTCTTATTCACTTTGCTATTCAGTCTGCCGCTGGGCTGGATTTTTTCTGGACAAATGAAGGTCCAATTGTGGCACGAAAGACGCGTGGTGGTCTTTGTGCACCTAAAACAACAAAAGGAATTATTTTCCCAGGTCACTATCCCTAGACAACCACTGGAATAACTGTGGAAAATCTACACTGCAAAAGAAAAAGAACCTCGCTGATGGAGGAGGCAAAGAAGGTGAAGAGGGAGAGTGACAGAAACCGAGGTAAAATAAGACTGAACGGACGTCCATTTGCTCAATGCAGAGCGCTCCGGTGTTGTGTCAAAGTTCTGTCAAAGTTCCCCTGGTTCATATGTGTTTCCTTTGCTCATTAGGACATGAGATGGTTCAAACCGGGCATTCTTCAGTTAGTTACAAACCGTGCTTACTTATTAATACAACCAAGTTTTTCTTCACTCTGCCTTTCTCATATCACCGAGATTGGGGTTTCCAGGTTTTTCTTTCAGGTTGAAAATCTGTTCGAGGCAGGTGATGTGAACACATGATCTCACAAATCCATCTCGCCAGGCTTAAAGCTGTGTGCTTGTTGCTTAAACCACACTGGTGGGACACTCAGCCTCCCGTAGGGAACTACCTTTAAAAGCTTTTATGAAGTTTTTCAACTTAATTCAAACAACTATTTGAGGATTTTCATGTTATGTGGGCAGCCTTACCTAATATATCTTTTCATATTGCACATTTACATGAACATTGCACAGTCATATGCACACAGATCCATCTAGAGTATATAGCATTTCTATTCTATTGTACTTTATCTATTTGAGTACATTTTTATTTTCTTCTTTTTTTTTTTCTCTTAGTCCCGGGGATCAATAAAGGTACATCTTATCTTATCTTATCATGTACAGTATATAACATTCATAATGTGTATATTAATGGAGTTCTACAGTAAAAACAAAAAAGGGATAATGTAATAAATGATGCTATGGAGTGTGATGGTGAAATGCAGTTGATGCATTCTTTAAATGTCCTAAGAAATGATACTGTTACTTCTTAACGTGATGCCTTTTCTTTGGAAACAGGATGATCAAGCAGTGAGGTATCAGTCTCGACAGATGACAATGGTTGGGTGACATCACTCTCATTACATATCTAATTTCAGAATGACATTATCTTTTCAGCCATTTTTAACATGTTGTGCAGGAAAAAAATATGTTGTCATGAAAATGGGGACCAAAAGGACCATGAAAAGACCAACCCATGTTGTAGCACGATAATTCACTCTGGAGAAGACTTCCATGTTCCAGAGATGCCACAACTGTCAAGTCAGCAGATCTTTGTTTGCTTTCTTGGCCTGTTTGGAGAAATAAGCGTATCAGTATGTCAACAAGCCACACCATCCCACAACATAAATAAAACTATAAATGAAAACTTGATTTCAGGTCTGTTATGAGTTTTTTTTTTTTTTTACATCCCATTTTCATCTAAATGACATGTTCATTGATCCTCGTTGCTTGACGATGGTGAGAGTTTTACTGATGATTCTAAGCTTTACATTCAGCAATTTTCTGAACATACAGTCAGAGGCCGACTGACCATATAATATTGTGTTAGTTAGTCAGAACGGCCACCTTATCGCCACATACAGTATTGAACAAGTAATCAAGCTGCCACCAAGCAACATCAACATGGAAAAAAGATATTTAGCAACAGTTTTAATCAAAATTAATCAACGGGTTCCACCAAACATACAATGGCGCACCACACTGACATACCTTGTATCACCAGACTAAACTGGGTTAGACCAGAAATGTTTTAGATGGCTCCTGTTACAATGGCCGATACTGGTTAGTTATCATAATGGAGGAATGATGGCCAAAAATATGAAAATATAGTTGTAAAATCTTTACATTCTCTCCAGTAGTTGGTATAATGCAGTATGTTACAGTCTGCAGACTTCATGAGATGCCTAAGGTCAGCATGGCAGCTGGGCAAACACACTTGATGCATCATATCTCAGCACTTAAACTCACACACACAGATATATAGAGACACGCAGCATCGTAGCAATCAGCACTGCACTATGAGCTTGTGTGTGTGTGTGGTTGTGCTTAATGCACATCAATGCTTTCCTCCTTCCGTTTTGAGAAGATAACCGGAAATGGAACAACAGATTAAAGACTCTGCCTCTGTTTCTCTCTCTCTCTCTCTCTCTCTCTCTCTCACACCCACCCCCACACACACACACACACACACACATCCAGAAGAATCTCACAGCATGAATTAATCTACAGTGCTCCACTGTACACCTGTCAGATGAGCAATAAGGCAACACTAGTGTTTATCTTCATATTAATTACTTGTTTCTACATAAAAATGAATTCTTTAGTCTCCAAAAGGTTACAAAATAGTCTAAAATTCCTGTCATCTCCATTTCCAGAACCCAAAGTTACACCTTTAGTTTACCTATGTTTTCAAAATCTTTTATGTTTTTTTTTTTATCTCAATAAAAATACATTTGGTTGTCTAAAATGTTGTACAGGCATTCATGAGCCCCAGAGGATGAATTGTATTGACTATCCTTTGACCTCTCCTGCCTCTATGAAGGGGACATTTTTGTTTTTTAGTGAAACATCTTGACCAACTCTGGATGGACTGTTACTTATGTAACTTCAGTTAAGAATGTACCTAGGGCAGGTACATAACTTCAGTTGTGTTATGTATGTGATGTAATGTAACTATGTTAGTAAATTGAAGTTACCCACCACCTACTTTTGCTATTACACTAGACATGACCAGCTCTCTCCTGGTCGAAAGCCCTACGTTTGTTTGACCCAACCACCTGTCCCTGACCTCCTCCCTCTGCATACTTGTCACTCTTTACACTACTTCACTTGACCTCCTGCTTTGCATCACTACAGCCACCAGAGGCTGGCATGTTTGGACGTTAGCATTTATCCTAAAGGCAGCACCCTAAGTACAGTCTCATAGAGCTGCTTCAGTAGTCTTCCTGAAGTCACTTTGATGATTAACTGAATTATTATTGAGAGTTATTGTAATGACTGCACATTTAAAATAAGTGTCTGTACATTCACTAAAACATATTCAAATACATTAATCATCTCTGTGTGTGCACAACAAACTCTTGACTCATGAACTCATGCGCTCATAAACCGTAGATCCGTGTAGAGCATGGACCCCTTGTATATACTTTAATGGATATGGCTTCTCAAATCTTTTTTTTGGCTTCGTAAACCAACAGTGAATTCCTCCCACAAACAAAGCCTGATAAATCATCTCCCTCTGTACCATAGAGCTCCATTATTGCCCAAAAACATATTAGTGTCACACTGTTGCACTGGGTGACATGATCCATCATTACCATGACCACACACACTGTTGTTTATATTGCCTCAGTCCCACATGCACTGTCCTGCTGCCCCAAACACTCCCTATTAGTGTGCCAAATGAGTATTAATCCGCCGCTGAAAATAGTCCCCTACAAAAGCACAATTTCTTCTTGTTTGAGTAACATTTGTTAAAAACTACAGAGACCAGCAGTTTTAGGCAATGATTAAGGCTTTTTAAAAAATGTTTCTGTTCTCCCATTATATTCACTTTTGTACGTCCTTCACCACATCACATATACAGACACATGGATAGATCTGTTTCTATGACTGACTGCATGAGGAACAAAGGGGGAGAGAAAGTGAGTGTTCGGTGTGTACCCACTGACTCAGTGTGTGTGTGTGTGTGTGTGTGTGCAGAGAGATGGTTTATCAGTGTATTATCTGTATGTCCACACGGTCTGTGGTGACATCACCGGACAAAGGTCTCACTGCCCACTTACACACACACACACGCACACACACACACACACACACACACACACACTGTAATGTATCTTCGGTTGTTTACCAGGAGAAAGGGGCTGACCAATCACAGCTCCTGGCGACTCAGTGATGTCATTGAGCTGATGAGGAAATGGCCTCAGAGGAATTTGATGTCATCCACCTCTCTCTCCCTCTCTCTGTCTCTCTCTCTTTCTTTCTCTCTCTTCTTCTCTCCTTTTCCAGTCCATCCCATCAGCTCTGCTTCTCCTTAGTTAAAGCAGTGTGTCATGAATCCAGGTTTCAGTTGTCAAGTTCTTCTTATTTGTGTTGATAATAAATACAAATGTCATCAGACCCTGTCTGTTTGACTCATTCTTTGATCGCTCACTCTAATTTATAGACGTTGAATTAATGTAGGAACTGGACTGAGAGAACGTATGGAGCAGTGGTGTCTGACCTTTCTGGCTTGTGACCTCTAAAATTCAATTTAGTGCGCACGTGAGTTGTGAGCAGTCCAACCAAAAGAGTGATTTCTCTTCATGTTCAGGGTTTTTATCGAGGCCTGAAGAAATAAAGGTATCAGAAACTCCAAAAGAAAACAGCCCCTCAAAAATGGAAGATACATTTTATTTAACAGAAATATCCTTTTATCCTGTGAGTCCTCAAATGTATCCCCTTACCATAACAATGCATGTGAGACCACATAAGCACCGATTCAACACATTGCACATAGTGTACAAGCCATTGTGGGAATATTTGTGGTCACTATATAGTGCCAACCAGCCACCATTAGGACATCAACCGGCGATTGCTAATATTATCGCGCAGGTGTGTGTGAGAGCCGGAGAGTCCCCAGTGGTGTGTAGTCCCAGATGTGTGTGAGCGGCGAGTTCACTATGTTCCAGCTTTTAGTCTAATAAATCAACAAATTAAATCACAAAATGTCAAGAAAGAAAATATTATTATTGTGAATTCAAGTTATCTTCCTTCATCAAACTAGAGGTAACTTAATTACCTTGCTAACTCATTGTAAAACACACGTCATTCAGACTTGACATAAACAAAAAATAAAACCCAACCAAACTGTCTGGCCTCACTGCCTCCCTCTGCCATTGCTGGCCTCTCACTCCTGAGCTAGCTCGCTGAACGAGAGTCATGACAGCAGCAGCTATCACTCATTTTTACACGACAGGCCATTAAATGACCTAAATAAAATGAAGAAGAAAAAAACAGTAATGGACTAAGCCAATCAACAATAGCCGATACATTTATCCTATCGCCCAACTCTACTTTACACCTAGATTTAACACTTAAAGCTGCTATAATCAATACTTACTAACCATGGATCACATAAATGTGGAAGGGGTCTCTTATTGTTACAAACCTACAGAAATGTTATCACTCTGCAGGGTTACATGCTGGCATTCCGACATCCCAAAATTCCGACATCCCAAAAGTCCGACATACCGTCATTCCGACATGTCACCTTTCCGACATACCACTATTCCGACATGCGAACGTCCCAACATTCCGACAAAGTTTAACCATAATCCGCAACCAATAACCCTATCCCTAACCCTAACCCTTTTAAAAGATGTGTTGGAATGGCAAGACATTTAAAAAAGAAATAAATACCACCATTCTGACCTTAGGAGGCAAAAAATGTGGGATGTTTCATTAAAGGTTTAAGTGTTGCCATTCCGACAATTAGGGCCTAATGTCGGAATGGCGTTATGTCGGAATGGCAGTTGCCTCCCACTCTGCAGTCCCCCGCAGCTCTTATCACCACAGCATACAGCTGTTCTCAGCAAACAATCACAATTAGCAAGTAGCTAATATAGCAGAGCATTTATCAGCTTTACAGCCACATATTTCCCCCTGGAGTTGGTTGAGACCAAAAACAGAGCTAATGAGAGTGAATGTTGGACTCTCATCAGGTGAACACAAACAACTTATTTAGATTATATGCCACTTACACAGTATATCACCTGTGGTGGTATGTCAGTGTTGTATTCACAGCTTGTTTCCACTGCCCTCAAGCTGTAAAATGTATAACACCATGTAACAAACAGGGAGTCGTTTTGGAACCAGCCACTGACTCTATGCCAACATTATACTTCCTGTTTACATTGCCCAAAGCATTATGGGAACAATAATGCCAAAACTCAAACATGTTTATCCTAATCAGATATAATGTGTTTCAGACTTACTGAAGGTTCATGTTACTATTCCCCATGCACTTATAATGATGACTCATAACTGAGCGGAATATTGTCCATGCATTTTTTTTTTTACAGTATAATGTCACATTAACATGGTTGTTATGTCCCTGGAACACTGGTGTGCTCCTCTGTTTATCTGTATATAGATTTTGCCTGTGTGTTGAAAACCTGTGTGCACGAAAAAAAGACTTATTTTGACTAAGAAGTTCATTGAACATGTGGATTACCAGCCGACATGTAAGGTCGTGGTATTTCTGTTTAATCTCACTTGCTTTGAAAATAACAACTTTAGAGCCGAGAATCTTTTGAGGAGCGAGCGAGGAACCAGTGACTTTAATTTAGTTTCTTGTATGATATTCCTGGGTGTTACAAAAGTCATTAAGACATGCAGCGGCTGCGCTATAAGCTTGTCAAAAGTGAGAGAAGGGTTAAATGTCTCTGGGGATAAAGTTGAAAAAACTTCAGAGAAAACATTTACTAACCTTTAACCTGCTAAATGTTGACAGTGAGGATAAGTCAGAGTGAAGCTCTGTTTGGACATCACACACACACACACACACACACACACACACACACACACACACACACACACACACATGCATGCACACTGACAGACTAATGGATGATGAGTTAACCGGCCTCTCAGTACCTTTTCTTATCAGTTCTGTTTTTTGGCAGCCTGAAGCCGTCAGCGCTCGGTCTCACAGCACACAGCTCCAACAGAGAACAAACACAGGCAGAAAGATAATCTACTCTGATCAATAGATTGTATTGTTATCGGGGATTGATCAAAAGGAGGTTGGGCAGCTATAAACGGACATCCTGGCAAACCGCTCACCGCTGTGTTTGTCTCCAAACGATCAGCGGCAAGCGATACGACTTGATCAGGTTTCCTACTCGGAGAGATGAAAAGCAGCGAGGAGACGGACACACAAAGTAAAGTGTTAAGTGTCTCCATACTTTTGGCCACTTAGTGTATTTTTTTTCCCATACCCCTTTCCTACAATGTTTTATTGTTTAGCTTCTTCTTTGTCACCAAAGATTAACCTTATGGTATATATTTTTTGGGTTTTACTTCATTATTTCATTTTTGCTGTATTTCTATCATATTTTCTGTCTTTCACTTCCAACGTGATTCTGCCTGCTCTGCCCTGCTGAACCTGTCCACATTAAAGGCTGTAATATCTACAATTGGATCCCATCCATCCAATATGAAACATAATCCAATAACAGACAGATTCAGCTTAATGAATCCAGTTATGTGGCACAATCAAATAGAGGAGGATTTCCTTCAAATCTATCCGTCTGATACACATCAAACTGGCTGCTTTTAATGCTTTTACCACCAAATCTGCAGGAGGTGAGCAAGAGAGGAAAATGAAGATCAGTTTGACTATGAAAATGTGCTTTGTTTTCTGGGTTATTTTTGGGTTTGGTCTGGACTTAATAATCCCTAACAGTACACATGATGAGACAAAAGAAATTGTGTAGGTCAGATAAAAAAAACAAAAAACGCTGCAAATAAGTAACTGTAGGTCACCAGGTTTGCAAAGACGACTAGCACACTTTTAAAATCTCAACCAGTTGTCTTATGGCCTTTGCACGTGAAAAGCGGATTGGTACGGTAGCCCTGAGAGCTCAATTTACTTAAGACAACATGGGCGCACAGGCAAAACACAAGCAAATGTGCGCAACAACTTCACTAATTTGACACAAATATGCAGCATTTAGAAGGAAACAATAAGTAAAAGGCAGGCAGAATAAAAGACATGCTCCATTCAACAACACATGCACAGCATAATGAAACACAGTGCAAACACAGACACCACAGAAAAGTACAGATGACACAAACACATAGTACTGTCCTCTGGAATTATGTTTACTTTGGACAGATACACACCTCATCATGTAAATCCAGTGCCACTGCAGGAAGTAGTGTCTTTGTATGTCTTTGTCTAACAAGATATGGCATCATACATTCAAAATGGCTGAAGGAAGACAAGGTGAACCAAGAACCTCTGGAATAACTGTTAAATCCTCTTACTGTCAGACCAAATTGTTTAAACTAAGTAAGGTGTTTGAAATATTTTTATTTATATTATTATATTATATTTTTTGGATAGTTTTTTATTGTAACTAAAAATACATCTGTTCACTCAGTGCTTGTCTGCCTATTTAGCTTACCCCTTAATTTGTATGTTTTATTCATAATTATGATGAATACTGAGTGTTGAAAAATATTGTTTTTTCCTGTCAGGTTTTCTGAGAATTAAATGATTGATCAGTCATTCTTGAATCTCTTTTTAATGCACTGCAGTGGACATCTACGTAACTCCTTCAAAATAACATCTTGAAGTCATTGACATGATCTTTCAGAGTAAAAACAGATATTAAATGTTTTGTTTGGTTTTTTTTGTTTAAATGTTTTAATTTGTGATTTAATAGTTCATACATAAAAGGACTAGAGACTATGGTTTGTCATAAAAATTGCAATTAATGTTTAAAAAGCCCATAATCACTTTCTGACCGTAGTTGTCATGTGCACAAATTATAGAGAGATCGTATTTTCTGTTGTCAGAGTTTCATTACGGAATACTTTGCATTCTTTACAGACCAAACTATTACTTTTCAATTACAGCGGTATTAATTTGCATACAGAATTGCACGTTAAAGTGTTTGTGTTATTATTATTACTATCATGAGCCATTCAGATGCAGCTTCTCTCTCTGTGTTGTATAATGTCAGCTCTCTCTCCCCCTCTCTCTGTCTCCCCTCCCTCCCCCCATCTCTTCCAGGAACTGGTCTGGATCAGGTTCCTGCAGATCAATGGAGATCTGGGTCCGCACCGTTTACGTTATCGTTGCCAGTATTAATGCTCTTTTAATCTGCTCGGGATTACAGCCATCGATCCACATCATCCATCTGCACGCACTGCAGAGCCCGAAACTGCTGCTTCACACATGCACACACATTTGAGAAAAAACACACTGACTCCCAGACGGAGAGAGAAACCAGAATACGAGAAAACAACAACATGAGCAGAGACAGGAGCAGGAAGGACAACAAACAGAATGTGTGTCCACTTCCTTGTTTGTGTTCAGTCTCAGTATCTGACCATCAGAGTATTGATCGGTTATAGATACACACCAGCACATTTACATACAGAGAACTGTCAGCTTGAGCAGCAGGGAAATCACAGACTAGATAAAAATGACACAAATTCAAATGGTCTTTTGTATGCAATTTGTGAAAAATAATTATTTATTATTAAAACGTCTTCGAAGGATATCATTATTTTTATGAATGAATCATTAATTGATTGATTGATTAATAAATTAATCAATCGCTTTTTTCTAGAATCAAATTTCGTATAACTGAAAATGATTTTAATTATTACAGGATTTACATATCAGTACAAACTGCGAACGTGATGATAAAAATAATAATAATCTTTCAGTTGTGAATATAAAAGCATTTCACCTGTATGTGTGTGTGTGGCCATTAGTTGTGTATGTGAGCGTATATATTCAGTTTGTTTGAGAGTTTTCAGTTGTGTATGTGAATGTGTTTGGTACCGTGTGTATGTGAGAGGTAATTCTTAATTATGCCCCTAACGGCCCCTCATACATGTAAATAGAATCAATTGTATATACTGTATGTATTTGTTTGTCATCCTCAGAGGTGAATACAGGATTTTCAGTTTCAGTTCAGACACAAGGTCAAACCAGACCTTGTGTTGATTTCCTTTGTGTTTTTTTTTAATACTGTTTGTCTTATGCCGTAAACCCTGCCTGCTGCCTGACAGGTCTGTCCCGCCTGTCGTCGTTCATTACGCCTACGGACAGAGTTATTTCAGCAGCGTTGCGACACCAATACTAATGAACCTGAGTCAGGGGGGAACAACAACGGAGCAAAGATAGAAAGACCAAGAGACAGACAATTCAAAAGGAAATAGATATAAAAACCAGACTTAACAAATGAACAGTGACAGAGAAGAATAAATGGAATTTAAGAGTGCTGTTCTGTTGGCTCAGTCTATTTAAATGCGTTATATGTGGCTCATATAAACATCAATGTTTATATGAATCAATCCTGAGTGATATTTGAGTCATTGCTTACAAATGATCAGCCTCTGTGCTACACGTCCCCTCTAAACCCAGAACAACCCAAACAAGGCCTCAGAACCGGACTGTCTTGTTCACCTCCGTTCTAGGTCAGCGCTGACCTAAATTGTTACCAGTCTCTCTCCACTATTGATTGAACCTGAGACTCTGACACTGTGGGCAAATACTTACTGGATCGTTGAACAAGTCTGAACACATTGGTTTGTTTTATTGTTTACAGGATAAGACCGTTGATGTGCATCATCATCATATACTAAGAAAAATTACATTTCATAAACTTTCCTTCATATGGGCAATTTCATAAATCCAAATATGCCTCTGTGTGAATTCATGAAAAAAAAGTATTGAATTAAACGCTTGGTTTCAGATATGAAAAGGGGCTTCTTTTCAATCAACCAAAAGCAACCATTATTCAGCCAATCAACATGCAGCTAATGCTGTATCATAGGCAACTGGACTTGTTTCAGTTAACAAGTCCAGTTGCCTATGATACAGCACTTAGAATTACCCTGACCGGGATGACTGAGAAAGTTCAACACACCACTGATAATAATGTGTTTTCTTTCTGTGATGCTTTCTTGCATTTTGTCCAGTCAGCCATGTTAGCTCCTGGGTTAGCACCTCTGGTCAGTTTTTGACAGATTCAACCTGTCCACATCAAAAAAGCGACCAATTCAGTGAAACCAACTGTGAAAGCAGCTTATTACGACCTAACGTTTCTTGTTAGGCAGCAACCTCTGGTGACCGTTTTAATTTTAATTTTAATGCCAGCAAAGGTGAAAGTCAGATAAAGTAGTATAAATAGCAAGAAAGTCCACATACCTAAAGTTACATACATAATCTAGTTATTTTAACCCACACCACAATGTTTTCCTAAACCTAATGAAACTGTGAGGGTACAATAAAGGTACAGTATGCCTGTCGCTGGTACACCGCATCTGTCATGTTGTTATGTGAACATGTGATATACAGTATTCAAACTCCGCCCTCAGATCATAACGCAAGCTTTCCGATAAAAAGTCACCAAGCCCAAAGTTTGTTAGATTTAATTCCATCATTATGACATCTCCGGGGTTACTTTGTCTAATCGGACTATAGCTCCTCCAGAAACACAGAAAACATTATACAACTGTTGGGCCTACTAACCATGACAAATAAACTCAAGTGGATGTGTAAAATCAGTGGAGGGGCCCTTTAAGATCCAATAGTTTCTTTGTTAAAGTCTTTACTAAAACAGATGGGCACCATCATTTTTAAAATAACATGACTCAAACACAGGCAAATACATGTGTTGGGGACTTTTTACTTAGGCGGATTACTACAGAATTCACTGTAATTGTTATGCTCCACAGTCTGAGCAGGAGGGAGAAAGACTGATGGAGAAAAATTACTTCTGGCATGTTTATTCTAGTGGGCAGACACACGAAACAACAGGACTGGTGGGAAATGTAGTCTTTAATTTGAGAAAGATGAGGTTTTTAACAATATCACTGTACTGAGATATTACCACTAATGCACTGCTTTCAAAATACATTTGGTAAATTGCGTGAAAAAACTGATTTGGTCCTTTAGGATGATTCAGAGTTGCGTTCCTGTCCTCCCTGCTGCTTTGTACCTGTGTGTGTGTGTGTGTCGTATTGTGTAGCTCTGACTGATTGTGCCGTGTGTATTCTCTGAGCGCTCCGCCTCGATGAGCTCAGAGTCCTTGTGTCACGTTTGATTTGACCACCGTAATAAAGCGGCGACAGGACCATTTTCTCCTCTGAACCCCAACCGCTCAGCTGGCCCCAGCAACACTTCTACCGCTCCAACACCGCCAGGGCGCCGTAATTGGTGTAGACAGTCTTAACAAAAAATCACTACGCTATTCCTCTGATTTTCTTATTGGGCGCTACAGTGAAGGTTGTAGATAGTCTGAACACACAGGGCTGGTGTTTGGAGTTTACAGATTTGATAAAGAGCTTGGTGCTTTGCTGAATGAATATGATGCAGTCAGAGTCTCTACATGGATGACAGACAAAGACATGCAGATGTGTAACTCTATTCTATTCCCTTGTTCTCACCTGCAATGTGAGTTAGATAATGGCATCTGATCTCAGGTCTTTTAAAACGGGTATTCATAATTGCTCTTGGTATTTCTATAATGCCTGCATTGTGAGCAAATCTTAATGTGCAAATTCAGTAGGAGGAGCTGAGGGACAACAAACAGTGTCTCAGGTCAAGGGAAGCAATGTGGGATACTATTGATATCACTACAACAGGCAAAGCGATGGTCACATGACTGGCAGAGAGGCATTTGTGTCTACCTTTCATTAGCCTTGTTAACCAGACCAATGTTTCATACAGGGTAAAAAAGATAATCAGAGTATGGCTGTAACTAATGATTTCAGAGATAAGGGTGTGATATGCTAGCAGTGACTAATGTAGCCTCAAGCATCTTGAGGGATGAGGAGTGGGCAACAGAGGTCTGGTAAGATCACTTCTGATGCACACAGATTTTTTCCATTTTCAAACTTGTGGTCAGAGACTCTGACTCAAATGACATCACATGAGGCACTTTATCAGACTTTACACAGTTCCCCTTGAGCCACAAAAGGCATTATACGGCTTTCTTTTTAACATTTGCCGTAATGCAAAAACACTTTGTCATGTCTCAATTTCCAGCCTCCAAAACTGCTCCTAACAGGACAGGTCAGAGATAACAGTTTCTATCAAATCTTCTCACACTGACCCACAAACAAACATCAAAAGTCTCCTCTCAGCAGCCTGAAATCCATTATTACAGATCGATAGCAGCCTGTGAATATGCAGGAGGTCAGAACAGAAACCCTGAAAACGGACACAAACTGTATTCCCACAGTCTGAAACTGTAAGACCAAACACACACACACACACACACACACACACACACACACACACACACACACACACACCAGAGTAACTGCTGGTAATCTGTGTCATAAAGCAGGGTCCGGCTCATAAATAATGCACTGTGTCTGCTTGCAGCAGGATGCGTAAAATGGAAAATATTTAGGCTCAGTCATTCAGATTTTCAGCACAGTGTGACTCAAGGTGGACTCTTCTCATTCTATCTCATTAAAGATGGATCAGACCAGTGATAAAGTATGGTTTTGTTATTGTCTACAAACCCCATGAAAAGACCAACACCAACAATGAATGTATCCTATACTAACTAGTACTGTCTATGTATCCCTGATATACAGCATCTTCTTCATCTGTGCCATTTTAGTACAAAAACTATTGAAATCACACCAATGAGTCATGTTCCTTAATTCCCATGGAAAGCTCTAGAGCATCTGAAAGTGCATAATAGGTAGGTTTCTAAAGCTGGGGTTGGTAAGATTATAGAAACCTCACTCCAAAAAGGCTGCCTGGTGCTTCAGTTAGCATACTCCTACTCCTGTAGGTGTGTGCTTTGTGCTAAGTGGGTTAGCTTGGCTCAGGGGCTGTGTGCTCTGTGCTAACGTTAGCCACACAAGAAGTGTGTTGGCGCCACAGCACTTCTTTTATTGGGTTGAGTGTTTGTGGTACTCCATTTGCAACTGAATGACAGTCTGTCACTGTCGCTGCTGCTCGCTGGTTCTTTGGCTCACTGGCTGTGTGCTTTGTGCTACTGAGTTAGCTAGCATTTGCTGTATACTATGAGCACAGCGAATCTTTGTCATCACTAAATGTATCCAAATATCTCACGTTTCACTCACATGTAAGAAAACACCCAAAATTCTCATGTGAACTTAAACAAGAACATGTACGGCTATTGTTAGTACTCACTGCTGTCAAGCTAGCATGTTAGCACTGGAAAATGAGTGCACTCTCTCTGTCAATCTTGTGCCACCAGCTTGCTAATAGCTTTGGCAATACATCCGCCTAGTTTTGTGGAGGACTCTATGAACGCATGGGAAGGCAGGTATGAAGGCAGACAGACAGGTAGCCTGTCTAATGTCTTCATGGGCTGATTGAGTCGATTGGAGAGGCTTATTAGAGTCCTGCAACAGTCACAGATATTGGATTTTTGTTCTTTTGTGAGAGCGTTTGACTTATTAATTGCCATCCTAAAGTTGATGATTTTCTCCAAATATAACAAAAAAATGCTTCTAGAATAACTTACCCTAATAACAACCCTAGCTTTAATGTGAAACATCTGTAGGAAGTGCTGAGCTCATTGGTGATTTAACAGCGACCAAAAAATGGCAAGGTAAAAGCTATTTGAATAAACGTGTCAGTTTCTTAAAAAGAAACACAGAGAGTAGCAGTGTGGTGAGTGTGATGACTTGGTTCACTGATTGAATTAGTGCTGTGGAAATGTTCATTATACTGACTTAATCATGTAAACCATTATAGGACAGGTTCATTCGCCTCTGTTTTTTACCCAGCGTTTACTGGTTTGTGCTGACCGAGGCTCCTATCTGTACTCCACCTTTTATACAAGCTATTCAATTCTAACACTGATTTTAGCATCGTTGTCTTTTCATCCATAATTCACTTGGAGTCAAAGGCAGGCAGCATCCTCCGACGGAACAATGGACTCCTCCTCCTCTCTCTCTTTCCCTCCCTCTCTCTCTCTCTCTCTCTCTCTCTCACTCCCTCCATTTTGCCTGGTTAACCTGGCTGCGAGGTGAAGAAGAAGTGAAGTGAGCAGACCGAGGCGGGTCACGCCGAGATTCCCATCAATAATTCATCAGGCCGCTGCTGCCTCTGCTCCTGTGTTCAATTCCCCCGACGATCACATAATACCTCCCCCCAAAAGAGACGGGCAGGTCCAAGGGAGGAGAGAGATGGCGAGAGAAAGAAAAAGATTAAAAATGAGGTAGAGGGAGAGGAGAGGGAAGCACGGAGGAAAAAGCTCCAGAGAGACATTCAGAGATGGAGAGATTTTCAAGCATTTGTCTTGCTTTGAATACACTGTTTCATGCCAATTGTTGTCTTTTTCTTTAAAAAATCTTTGTTTATCCTTTACTATAAACCTCGCAAACCCTACTTTGGTGATACTGTGCTAAGACTACATGGCTAAAAGTATGTGGACAACAAATCAGATCTCTCTGTACCCGAGAAAGAGCCAATTTAGGCTCAAAATATTGTTCTTTCTCTCTTTATTTCGAAAGGGAGCTTTTAACGATGCCGTCGTTAGTCCTTGGCAGGCAGAAATCGCTCAAACATTACACCCATATGTGATACTTGGACGTGCCATTCTGAAACCATGAACATTTATCTGCAGCTATAACAGCCTCCGCTCCACTGGAAAGACTTCCCATAAGAGTTTGGAGCCTGGCTGCAGGGGTTGTTTTGTTTTGACCAAACCAATCACAGTGACTGATGAATTTGCCCCATCATCGACGTTGTAAGTCGACACAGAAGCTGTGATAGCGGTTTCTAGGAGTACTTAACATGTACTACGTAAAAGATGTTGATAGACCAATAGATGTTGACGGTAGGAAGATGACATCCTGATTCTTAATCACACCTAAAAAACTGATTGGTTCATTGTTTCTCCAACTGAGTTTGAAAAGCACATTAGCATATCTTTTTGAATCAATGAAAAAATTGGAAATGCAGACGATGATTAAGAGCTCTGTAAGCAGGGCTACAGCGGCCTAACCCAAACCTTGAAACATCAAAAATACGTAGACAGTTGTGTCCACATACATTTAGCCATGTAGTGTATTTATGGTAATGTCAATAAAGACATTTTCAGTCTTTTGCTCAGAAATCCTTTCTTGCTCAGAAAAAAATGCATTTAAAAAATACCTTTGTGTAACTACTGGTATCAAAAGATACAGCAATTTAGCACTCATACACCCAAACAAAACAAAGAGGAAAAAACTACATGATGATCATAGGTGTAAATACCAGATGGGACATGGAGGACAGAACCACCCATTCTGGGAAAAACATTGGAGGTTTTCTGGCAAAGGAATGATAATCTGGTATAAATTATAGTGAAAAAAGGAATTTCTTTGAAAGAAAAACTGTTGAATGTTTGCATGTACAAAAACTTCACACCTGTGTGAAGACTGTCGTGGTCACGCCATAAATTATATAGAATGAAATAATTGTAAGTATATCAGGTGAACACTGCCTCTATTTTCCCTATAATTAGGACCAAGCTGCATTCTTCTTTCCAGGAATCTTCTTTGGAAATTATTCAAGAGCATTATGAAATATTTCTAAAATGAAGCATTAAAAATGAATCCATGCATCTGTGTCTTCATGCAGAGATTACTGCAGTGTCCTACACTCCTGTCATAATACTTCTAACAAAGGCAGCACTTTTTTCCAGCAGTCCTGCTTCTCTGACATTTTGTGCAAAATGCCTTTATTATGACAAACTCAAACATCATTTTTGTTTTTGAAAAGTGTTGGAAATATAAATAAGTCTTTACTTATTTACTAACCCTGACCAAGAACACTGCAAAAATAAATGAGAGAGCGAGGCCAAGGGGGGAGGAGTAGCTCTGCAACTACTGATTATTTTGATTGTTGTCGATGTGAGCGAAAAAAAATGTTTCAAACGCCCAGCTCAATGTGACATCTTCAAATGTCTTATTTTGTAAATATTTAATTTAACAATATATAACACAAAGACAAACAGCAAATTCTTCAGATTAAAAGCCTGGAACCAGGTCATTTCTGCTTTAAAAATGACTTTAACAATTGTCGCTTTTCTAAAAGGACCCAACCAAAAACAATCCCATCCACAAGCTCTTTCATTTCTTTGCTCCCGCTGCATGCTGCTCCTCTCTGCTCCTCTCAGGGTCAGGGGGATATTTGCTCCATCTATTGTCTCAGTGTTGCAGCGCTGACCTTTGACCTCAGCTCTATTGGCTGCTTGTACTGTTGTTGATCTAGGAATTGAAGCTATCTCTGTCTCTACAGTCGTTTTAAAGTCACAGTGGAGGGAAGAGAAAGCGATGAAATGAGCATGTGTACGCATGTTTCCTGTGTACAAAACTGGACAATATTAACCTGCTCTCTGTGAAACCACAGGACGGCAACACTGGAAAGACGAAAACAATTCATATACTGTATCTGTTCTTGCATGAAAGTATCTTAAAAGTGGAGGCATAATGACTCGAACAAAAAGAAAACTGTGGGATCTGCATGATTCAGAGACAGGTCGAGTACATGTTTAGCCTAGATTAGCACAAAGACAGGAAGCAGGGAGCCGTGTTGAGCAAGTTACTTTCAAAATGCAATGTATTACATATTACTAGTTGCCTTCATTTTAAAGTAATATATTACATTACAAAATTACTGTCTGCGTCGAGTAATCAATTACTTGTTACACTACTTTTGAGTTACTTTCAACAAAATGACCAAATAACCTATAGAGAACGATTAAATAGCCGAGATGTATATAAATAAAGGAATGCTCTTGACACAGTGATGAACAGACAGACAAAGGATCACAGTCTGATATTTTATGAGATAGGAATAAATATTTTTAAATATAGGCTTATTCATATGAAACACAATAGACCTATACCTTCTATAATGTAGCCTATAGTGACATGACAAGACAAAAATCTCTTCTTTTATTTTAGTCCACAGAACAAGGAATGCATGTGTGATTCAAGAATGTAAATTAAAGTGCGCTTGGAGGATCAGGTATTGATTAGGTGTATTAAACACACACAGAGCCTATATTAATATGGTCATGTTGGTGTGGATGGATTCTTAAAAAGACAACAAACGCTTCACTTCAGTCAGTAAAGCAGATTGTAACGCATTACATGACATAACTGTAGTAATATATTACTGAAATATTATTAGTGATGGGTTATATTTCGCTGTTACCGCATCGGTACACAAGAAATACATTACTGTAATGTATCTTGTAGGCCTTATGTAACGTGTTCCCCCTAACACTGGCAGGGAGTACAGTAACTGCTCGCTCCAAGCTTCATCAAGAGAGCAAAATCAAACCTTCCAGGAACCTCAAAACTGTGTGATTTACACAGGCCTGTCACTTTTTTAGATGAAATATTGCATGACAGGCCTAGATTTACATGTTGTTTCCATCCTGTAGCCAGGGTTTCATTTGTAAATGAAACCCTGGCTCACACATACAGCAGCCAGCAAGGGTTTGTCACTATTAGAGGGAAGGCAGATGAGTGCAGCTCCATCAGACAGCAGTATAAATATGAGGCTGTTCAGAGTGTCTGCAGATCACATGAATGCTGCCTTGCTCTCCTCCAGCTCCACCCTCCATCAATAGTCACTCATTTTCAAATTAACCTATATTATCAAGTACCAACAGTGAACACTGCAGAGATAACCTCATCCATGTTAGACATGTGCACAGATTTAAAATATGAGGCGTCTGAACTGGATTAAAATCTACCGACCAAATACACAGTCGGCTAAATAAATAGGCTATACAAATAAGAAACAACGCGCTCTACCCACGTATATAGCTTCAGATAATATAATAACACTGATAATCAATAAATAAATAGGCGACAAATATCAAATCATTTTTCTGAGAATCATCCATGCTGGAAAAATACATCACCTTCATTAAGAGTTTATTCTGCAAAGACTGTTCAGCCAAACCACTTTATGTTCACACCATGAGTAATATCTATTCTGCCTCATTTCAGAAACAACCACAATAAAGCTGAAAACAAAACTTAAAAGGACACTGATACTGGAAAGAAGACTATTAATAGATTTTACGACCAAACATCATAATGTGATGCAGCCGAAAACTACATATGTTATGTACATATGTTGTACTTTATAATATGATGCAAAATCCTTGAACCTGCTATTAAAACACCACAAACACATTGAGATTATTAAAGTGTAATGTAAGTGTACAGAGAGTGGAAATAAAATAGATTTATTTAAAGTTATTGCGGTGATCTTCTTATTAAAAAACAGTGTAAATGTTGTTTTAGGAATAGTATAGAAATATTATATAGTGCAGAAAAAATAATACAAAAACACATGCATTAAGTGTATGATTTTAGAATATTTAGTTATTTGGTTGACATTTGAAATAAAGATATTATAGGATATATATTTTGTATTCAATGCTCAGTGGAAAACCGGTATCTTCAGTCAGTTCCTGGTGCTGTTGTAATGCTAAATCTTCCTGCTGGGAGCCAGTAAAACAATTTTTTACTTGTAACAGCAAAATGATTGGTAACTTAATGAAAAAAAAGTAGGGAGAATCATAGCTCAAATATAAGGGGAATATGAATATCGATGTGGCGATAATAACAGTTTTTACACAAACAACTTTTGGAGCCTCATTTATGAGTCTCAGAGGGGAAACCTGAAGACAACCAGGATCCAGTTTGACGATGTGAGTAAGACAGAATGACTCTCCATTTAGGAACATTTCAGGTTGTGTCCTTTAAATTAATAGTACACTTTTATGATGTTTTTATATCAGTTATATTTGTCATTTCTTTATGTGTTTCTTTATGAGTTTAATTAAAAATGGAACACAAGTGTGTTTTATCACAGATTTGTTTAAAACAAAAAATTGAAAGAACGTCATGTGTACCGACGTTACATTTATTTTTCAGTTTACTTGATTCCACCAGGATTATTAACCTGGTATCCACAGTGGTTTTCAAAGAGTCCAAAAACAACTGCTGGAGATAAAACGTTTATGCTGAAGGTTTACTTATGGATGTTTTATAGTGACACTAGTAGAAATAAAAACACACCAGGCACTGTAGGCTGGCCTTAGTTAAAGTGTTGATTTAAAAATAAAGAAAAAGAAAATACTTAACTTAAAGTAAAGGTCCTTCAGTGTAACATAAAGTTGAGCTTCACAACACATCTATATATTCAAAAAACAAAATGCAAACTTTTCACGAAGTTGGAAAAACAGCCTTATTTTAAGCGTCATGACTATGGATTTTTTTTCACAGCCTAATAAGAAGGAACATTTTCTCCATCCATAAAGTTGGCTGCTATTAAATCCTTTTGTTTAGCTGAGGACTTTGAAATCACCAAATATGGATCTTTTTTTTTTTTTTTGTCTTTTTTTGCTGGACAGAAAGAAATATAATAAAAGTTCCACTTAATTTAAAAAATGTATTCATGAAATAACCCCTGTATACTTTGTAACTGACTAATTATCCTACTGTTCGACAGCATCATTTGATCATTTAAACACATAACACAATTTTAATTCCAGCTTGCCTCGCACTGCCACACACTCTCTCATCAATAAGCAAATCTGCATCCCTATGTATATTTTTTCATGTATATTATATCTGTTTTCAAACCTGTTTTTCTCTACATAATAGTCACATGTCTGTGTCCTTACAGTATCTTCCGTCAGCACTGTGGACTGGTTGTTATATCTATATCTATCCTGAGAGCTAGTCAAAAAATGTTTAATCTGAAAATACATATACACTCTTGTGGTGATGCATGATACATATATATAAACAGATTTCTTCATTTTGTTTGCCATGTGTGATTTTCAGTGTACAGCTGAGTTTTTCCGTGTTGAAACTCATGTGAGATCCAAAATGTTAAATACTGGAATAAGTCTGTTTTAAAGTGCTTGAAAGAATGAGAAAAAGTAGTGAAGCAAAGTGAAAGCATTAATACTGAAGCAAGCTCTAAGCTTTAAAAGACGACCGAGCAGATAGAGACATTTCAAAATATCCCAACACAGATCTCCTGGGCGTATTTCCATAAAGACTAAAGTCTATTTGTTAAAAAACCTACTGCTGGCTACCATTAAGTGCACTGCACTCAGGTGTTTGGAACCTGAACCCGTGCAACATTTGGATCCAAAGTTTTGGGACTTTATGAGATTGAACAAATAACATTCAGTGCTGTGCCATACTATTTTTCTAAGGAAGGTGTGTTTCCCTGTACGTTAAAACACTTTTAAAAAAATAATAAATAAATAAATTAAAAAAACTGAAAACTGTTCTTCTTGGCTCACAAAAAGTTTAGGAGATAGACTGTACCCACTTGTGCTTCAAAAGCTGGAATCTATAAACGAGTCCTTTGCAAAATGATAATTCAACACATCCTTTACTTTCTTTAACCATCCACAGGCCATAATTCCCTCTCTTCTCATCTTCCCCTTTTTTAGTTTAATTAGGCTTTTATTTTATTATTATAGTTGTTACTGCTTGTATAAGATTTATATGATTATATTTTAATGCATTGAGGTAAAACATTAGATGTAGGCATAACTGGAGTAATATAACTGACAAGTTTGAGTGTGAGACTGAAGAGAGCTCATGTTATTTTTGACTTAATGCTGCTGTGATAAACATTTCATTTAGATGAAAATCCCAGTTTGCCAACAAATACAGCAAAACTTTAGAATAACCATCATTAACTGTGGTATATTTATAATTAACCAAACTTTAGTCAATAGTTATTGTTCACAAACAATAAATCCTTTACAAATACTTTATTAAAATATTGTAAAGTTGTAAAGTTGTAAATGGTTAATAAATGCTGTTCAGTTCATCTAAACATTATTTGTTGTAACTGACATTTATAATTGTTAAATTAATGGTTTATGGAGCGTGTCATTGTTTGAAAAACTATGAACTAAAGTTTAAATAACTATACATTTACCATTTATTACTGATGATTATTAGAAAGCGTTACTACAGACACCTCCCACACAGATTAGTTTAAACTGTAACAATTATTAATGTGAAAATGTAAAAACTGCAATTTCCTGAAGAAGCTTATAGAATTAAAAAAAAAAAAAAAAAAAGCCATAAAGCTGCTCTGTTAAATACATGAAATATGATCAGGTCACCACAGACAAACAGCAACATTAAACTGCTCCTGTGCTGCAACAGTGCTGAAAACCTGCCTCTAATCCTCCAGCCCTGACCTGATCCTTCCTCCCTGCGCTGGTCCCTGCTGCTGTCCCCCTGCAGACAATAGAGGCCGGTTGTTGGGACAGACACCGGGTTCCTCACTAGAGGGGGCACCAGACCCACTGATGCTGCAGACCTTCATGTTTGTGTCACAGCCGTCTGATCACTTCAAGCTCCCCACAATCAAACACAAATCCTCTTCCGACGCTCCCTGTCTGCTCTGAGCGTTTCTCACACCTCTGTCCCGGAATATCATCCCTAATCCCTAATACCAGAAACATGCAATAATCCTTTAACAGGCTAATGACAGAAACCACGCCATCTGAACAGTATAATCCCTGTGATTAATATAAAAGCGTGATGATGGTGAGGTACACTGAGAATTAATATGTCTGATTCAATGACGCCTGAACAAGTCGACTTTACTGATGATGAATTATTCACATTTTGTGCAAAATTTCAAAATGTAAAGAATTCTGCCCTTTCCCCTTTGTTACTTAATATTTTCTTCACGTGCTATTTTTTCAGCCTTCACATATTTGCGTAGCCTACATGCAGCGCAGAACAATAACGTGATATTTAGTCAAAGTGCACAAACAGGAACATAAAGCCTGTGTTTGCTGCACTGTCACAGACACAGAGAGGGGACTGTTGGAGGGAAATCCCGTGACCTTGTCATTTCGTATCGATCCCGTTTTGTTATTGATCAATAATGGTAATCATAACACCAGCGATTCTAAATAAATTCCGTGCACCTACATCGGGGTGCCGTGCTGGAGAGGAGACACGAGGAAACACCAAAACAAAGCCAGCGGAAGATTTGTTTTTGTTTTTTTAGAAAAAGTCACAACAACAGGGGCGACAGCAGGGGATGGTTTTGGATCTGTGTTTTGGGGGGAAGATTTAAATTCCTCTTCTGATTCCGACGCACAAAAACAAACCATAACAGCAGCGTGGCACCGCACTTTGTTTATCTGCTCTTACCTGCCAGTCTGAGGGCCGACATCCTCTGAAACTCGGGCTCCTGCAGCCACTTCCACATCCTCCTGAAGGTCTCCCGGCCTGACTTTAGTTTACTCCAGGGTTTGGGGTTCCTCAGGAGGTCCGACAGGGTCCCCTGGGAGCGGCACAGCACCCTCTGGGCGAAGATGGCCTGGGGGATGCTGTACCTCTTCAGCTCCGCCGTGATCCTCTGCGCAACCTCCTTGGTGTTGATTTCCTCCAGCTGCCCCGAGCTGTTCACCCCCTGCGTCCCCGAGGAGGAGGGCGGTCTTTCCCTGGTGGAAGCCAACACGGGCCCGTGGGATGGAGACTGGAGGTGGGGGTTGGAGTGGGGGTGGTGGCCCACCGAGGACGCGGCCGGGTGCCCCGGGTGGTGCATCCCGTTCAGGTGTGGCATCATCCCGGCCGCCGGGCCACCGAGGCCTCGGTGCTGGTGGTGGTCTCCTCTGGCCAGCATGGAGGCTGTGTGGTGTGCGTCGAAGTTCAGCATCTTGTCGTGGCCTCCGTGCGTCGTGGTGCCGTAATTGTGGAGACCCTGCTGGGTGTTGTGTATGGAGCCCAGGCCGTTGCCCAGCACCGGGGACAGGCTCTGACCCATCCCGGACATGTGGTCCTTGTGATAGGGGCTGTACAGGTTGTTCATGCCCGGCAGCCCCCGCTCGTCCCGCATCAGGGTGAAGCTCCCGCTCACGTTCCCGGAGAGCCGCTGGTGGTGGTGGTGATGGTGATGATGGTGAAACTTGTCCGACACGGTGGAGATGGGGGGCAGCGGCTGCAGCGGGGTTAAGGTGGTGTAGGTGCCGCTCATCCCCATCCCGGGAGAGGACGTGTCGCAGGGCACGCTCATGGCGTGGTGCAGCGGCAGGGACAGCTCCGGTCGGTACTCCCCGCTGCCGTCCAGTATCGTGGCCATGCCGGTCACCATGGCGGAGCGGGATGAGGCGGCGGCGGCGGCCAGGTCCTGGTGTATCCGCAGGGTGGACGCCGCCGCCGCCGCCGCTGCCGCCGCCGCCCCGTGTCCCCCCGATGAGCTCCCGCGGCCGTGGTGCGGGCTGTGGCCGCTCATCAGCTCCGCATCAGGGACCATGGAGCTCACCGCCACCCCGCCATGCAGGCTGCCAATGCCATCCATTGTCATGTCCGTGTTCATGGCGTACGCGTCCAGGTCCTTGGCCAGGCATCGATAGGCGTTAGTGTAGGCAGTCTTCATTCATCTGTCCTCTCAGTCCATCAGGTCGCAGAATTATCTCTCCTTATCCTCCTTTCTCTCGCTGCTTCACCCCTGATGCGCCGGGATGGGTCAGTAGCCGTATTCCCCCTTTTCCTTCACTTCCTCGGTTGTTTCCCCGTCCTCCGTAGGCCTCTCCAGCTCCGTGTCTTTGTGTATTTTCCCCGGTATGAGCACATAAAAAAAGTGTTTTTATCTCGATCGTACGGGCCTGTGCGGTGGCTCCCCCATATCCAGCCCTCTCCTCCTCCTGCGTTACTCTGCTCCTCAGACGGGAGCTGTCCACGGTCCCCTAGCCGACCTCTCAACCCAACCTGCTGCGGGAGGAGGAGGGGGAGAAGCGGGCTCGGACGGAGGGGCGTCACCCGCCTGACTGACGCTGCAGAGGACTAATCAGAGAGGGCGCGATGGATCTGGAGGGCGTGGCGCACGGAGAGGCTGACCAATCGGTGTCTTTGATATGAGTTGCGGTTTGGCGAGAGAAGATGCTCTGGGTAGGATTGGAGCGAAAAATCATTATTGTGTAGTATTCCTGTGAGGTGAGGCCACCCTCACTACAGTGACTGAGTTGTCTGCAGGATGTAAATGTGAGTGCAAGGTGTCATATTCTGCTCTGTTCTGGGAAAAGTGTCTTCTCCTAATTTAATATTCTGATAGAATTAGAAATGCAAACTAAATGGCTAAAATCATAATAGTGTGTCAGTGGAACCAAATATTATGTTCAGTCTGTCGGTAAGGTATTATCTGACTATTTCAACCTCATATGTGTATAGGCTAATAGTAGCCTTTCATGATTTATACCACAAGGTCCATTTAGTAGTTGTTCTGGATCTTTCGATCATTTCACATGATCTTGATGGAGTTTGCCTTGTTGTTTTTAAGACATGGATGAGAAGTGTTCAGAAAACACCCTCACTGAAACTCCAACAGCTACAATTCAACAACACAAACTTTATCATCTGATGAAGACCATGTGCTGTGACTAAATCAACTATGTGGTGTTTTTTTGGTGTCTTTATCCAAAGAACTCAATGTCCTACTGCTTCTTCTCTGCTTTTATATATATAAAGGAAATTAGAAGCAGTAGGACGACATATATATATATATATATATATTATAACTCTAAATAAAACAAACTAGAAAAAAGAAAAGTAAATAAAAGACTATCAAAGGAAATGAACTAAACTATTCTCATAATTTTGCTGTAAAAAGCACAATAGCAGGAAAGAATAAAGATTAGAAAATATATTTCTGGTATTTTCATTTTGAGATTAAAATTAAACCCACAAATGCTGATGCTTCATATACTCCCCTATCTGAAAGCCAGTTTTATCACTTGTTTAATCAGTTGTACTAACATGAGGGGATTTTGATGATCAATTAGCCTTTGAACACGACTAACTTGGATAAGCTAACACAAAGTGCCATCAGACCACAGGAGTGATGTTTACTGAACAATGGTCCTCTGTACCCCTGAGTAGATATTCCATTAAAATAAGTACACATGAAAAATGTCTAGACGGTATTACTGTTCAATTTAATGTTATTTCAATTGGAAAAAAATGTGCTTTTATTTCAAAAACAAGGAATTTAAAGTGACTCCTAACTTTTGAGTGGTAGTATATGTTATGGTCAGGCTGAGCAAAAAGGTCTGATGAAATATTTCAGTCTGCTTAGAGGGTCATAGGGTGATGAATGTGAAATTAATTCAGTCTTTATACAGAAAGAGCGAATGGCTGAAAGCAGCATTGACTGTTTGGAGAGTCAATGATGTTCCTTATATCCTGCAGATACTCACATTCACTGTACTGTGAAACAGTAAAAGAAGAAACCCATGATAATCTATCTGTGTATTTTTGTTTAAAAAAAAAAACGATGTTGGTTTGTCTCCTCTGCCGCTGCTGCAACGAAGCAATCTGCCCACAGGGATCATTAAAATTTGATCTCATCTCAACTCTCATCTTATCACCTGCTGCCTCTGATTGTTGAGATAAAGTAAGGTGACAGGAAATAAAACATGATAAACACATGATTAGGTCAGAACTGACGTGATAGACAACATAACCTCCCCCAACAGTGAGAAAATGTTTATTTTCCTCTTCCTTACAAAGCGGCCACTTCCACAAAGGCTTCTTTGTTTTTGAGCTTTGATTTTTCAATGAGAGTGGGAGCTTCTTTTTTTTATTATCTTGAATGTCCTCACAAGCTCACCCTCCCAACACAACTCATCATGACACAATGTGAAGGCTGCATAAACACATATAAAATACTGTAATTTATCAAAAGAGACCATGCTGCTTAAAATGTAATGATTAAATTGATTAATTTATGGAATTTTTCCCATTTCACAGAGAATATATTGATGAGGTCAGAGGTGAACAAGGGGTTGAGAAGAGTACATAAATCTGATGTGATATGACAAGGTCACAGTGTGACTATAACATGACCTACACAACAGGATGTTAAAAGACAAGAAAGAGCACACCTTCTGACCATCTCATAATCTATGAGAAGTGTCGTGGAATAACATGACAAGACATCAGGTGATGTGAAATTACATGGCAAAAACATGATATGAGATGACAACAGAATACATGACATTTTATAACGTGATGGAACGATCCAATAATGAGATGTTTAATGGCCCGAGACAACATACTATGACATGTCATGAGATTATTACTCATAATGGTATGTGACATACTGTACATGTAACAGGATATTATATGTTGTGATATGATACGACACAACACAGCATGATTTAGCATGATATCCTATGACAGCCTGAGGTTATCTGACATGAAACAACTTGTGACACTACATAAATAACATGACCTGAAATACAATGTCATTGACCTAATGTGATTACAGGTGGAACAAAATCTCATAATGTGATGTGACTTGATATGGTATAACATAAAACAGTATCATGTGACATGAAATTAAACATTTCATATGATGTGAAACACGACATGACATTTTGTGAGATATAATACAATTTAAATAATTCTGTTTGGCATGAAATGAAAGTAAAATAAAATAGTCTCAACTGACATAACGTGATATGACATATGACATGACATAACATGCCATAGCATAATATGACATAACATAACAAACCATGTCATAACACAACATAACACAATTTAAGATGACATGACAACATGATATGACATTACATAACATGAAATATCACATGACATGACATATCAGATGAAACGACATAACATAACATGACATAACATAATGACACATGACATATAAAATAACATGATGTGGCATTACATAACATGAAATGACATATGGCATAAAATAACATGACAAAATATAAAATGACATGAAAGTGTAACACATATGATATGTCACGTATTGAACATGCCACTACTCATGATATGACATGAAACGACACAGTATAAGGACATAACATGATGTAGCATAATGTGAGATGAGCAACAATACTATAAGTGAGAACAGTTTGGTGTGCTGTGTGGTGTTGGTGTTGGACAGATGTTTGCAGCTGTGTGGCTCACAGTGTTGAGTGCAGACTGCTGCAGTGTAAATGATGTGTTGGTGTGTGTTGGGACATTATCGACAGTCTCTGGGTGGAGTGATGAGTGTGGGAGCTGCACTGAAAGAGCATTATGGCCTGTAGCCCGTTCACTTTACAATTCATTACACTTCCAAGGACAAATGACTGCTAAATAACTCTGTCTGCCTCTCTCTCCATCTCTCTCTCTTACTCTGGTCCATCATAATAACATAAAAAGAGTAAAGACAGAAACAAAAACAACAAGACTCTTATTTTGTATTTAATTACTAATAATTCTACAGTGAAAGACCAACAATACAACTAGATGCTGTTCAGCTGTTATTTAATCAATAACTACATTTTTTGTAATAAGCAGAATATGGTCTTGTTGGTCCATGTTGTATTTCGGTTTGGTCATTTTCTGGTTGCCTTTCTTTGTGGTTGGTGCCTATTTTTTCTAGTTTGAAAATCAGACATAAGTGCGAATTTGTTTCATTAAGTCTGACATTGTGGTCATGTTGGCTGATTTCTAATTGGGAGCAGGGATTAGTTTGTATTGATTTGCCTCAGCCAATCAGAAGCAAGTGAAGTATCTGTCCTGCTGAGTTGAAAGAGAAACCTAGGATGGAGTTTGCTAGTAACGGTTAGCCTAACAATTTTCAAGACAATTGAAAAAAATAAATAAAGTTGTTTAAAGTTATTTCTGTGAGTTGACTTACAACGACCTGCACAGCTGCATATATCTCATCCACATCTGGCCATTTTTCTGTTGCAGTCTTTGGTGGATATAGCTAGGTTGCTAGCAAGCCAAGTAGGTAGATGATGTCCCAGCTGTTGATCCCACCTACAAGAGTCTAATTGGTCAATTGTTTTACCACTGAGGAACCAGTCAGAATCAGAATCAGAATCAGAATCAGAAATACTTTATTGATCCCTGAGGGGAAATTGCTTGCGTTACAGCTGCTCCCATTCAAAAGTCTTAGAAAATATGCGGAAAAATAAAAACTATATATAAGCAAGAATAATAAAAATCGAATAAAAATATAAGAAATTTACATTCTACTGGAAATATATCTATATATACAGTGTAATAAACAATGCTACAGTTGAAATATGGGTTATTGCACGTTATTTGTACGTTATTATTGTCATCAATAAGCAAAACACTGGAACTACTTAAATCATTAAAAGAAACTAGAGAGGCTTAGATGAAAAACATAACATGACATAAAATAAAATAACATGACATAATATTACAAGACATGACAAGGTATGACTTTGGATCGAAAAAAGAAAATAGAGAGGCTAAAAAGTATTTTGCATGGAAGCAACAGTCTGTCAGAATAAAATGGACCTACATTTTGAAGGAAAGAAAGTATCTCTGTTTTTGTCATCAGTGACCTTCATCAAAAATATACCCAGAATGCTGAAGTACAGAAGTCTCAATACTCCGTCTCAGTTTAGTGATTCTGTAAAGAAAATCCTTTTTTCTGCAAAACATCCTCAGCATGTCTCACTGTTAACATGTAACATTACTGAATGTAAAAAAAGAAATTAGTTATCTTCTCCGGAATTTGTGAGAACGATTATAAGATGTTAATAGAAAGGCCCCCTTCCTTATATAGCAATAAAACAAAAGAAAAATTTAAAACCCTTCACAGCCATGCTTTATTTTACTAGTCAGTAATTCAAAATAATTTTCCAAGAAGTTTCCAGAAAAGAACTATGTATAGACACTTAATTTAAACCCAAGTTAATATTCATTAGTTATATAATTCTTCCTGAAACTTTATTCTCCCAATATATTAAATTGTCTGTTATCCCTACAACTAGTACCACATTTTATAGTCCTTTCAAGGAAATGCCCAAGTTTACTGAGCTGAGGTGATGAGAAGGAGGATGAGGGGTTGTAAAAAGAAGAAAAGAAGGTGGAGGAGATGAAAAAGGAAGAGAGGAGGAGGAGGAGCATGATGGGTAGTTGGGCAGATGTTGCTTTGTTTAAAGACTGTTGTGTAATTAAGGACAGAAGAACAGAAGCCTGACCCATTTTCTTCTTTTGATCAGCTGTCAGAGAGACTGGCAGGGGGTCTGCTGAGGGTCGACCTGTCTTTCTGTCTGTCTGTCTGTCTGTCAGTCAGTCAGTCAGTCTGACTGTCTGTCTGACTGCCTGTCTGTCTATTTCCTCTCAAAACTTTTAGCCATCTTCATGATTCATGAGGCGGCTGGCATTTTTTATGTGGCACCTCCATAATACAGAGAGAGGAGGTAGGAGGTAAGAGAGGAAGAGAGCTATGCAGAGGCACTAATAAAAAAGAAAAGACATAGAGAGGAGGAATGGGAGAGTGAGGAGGAGGAGACGAAGAAGCTTGAGGAAGTCGAGGAGGACATGGAGAGAGGGAGGGAAATCGAAGCGATGAAGAAAGATGAGGAACAGGAGGGGAAGGAGCAGGTGAAAAAAAGAGTTGGGTGTAGGAGGAGATGCTGAAAAAAGGAAGAGGTGGAGGTGGAGGTGGAGGAAAGGAAGGATGAAGTAATGAGCTACATGGGGAGGGTGGAGGGAGAGGTTCATGGGGTGGAGGAGGGAGACTGTAATGGAGCAGCTGCGGGGGGCGGAGGAGGAAGTAAAGTTTGAAGTCAACATGGCGGTGTGGTTAAAACACTGACATCGCTGCCAGGCAAAAGCCCCACCCCCCTCACAGAAGGTTTATTTCATAATTTAAAAAAAAACTGAAACACGTTCCTGGGTTTTTATTATATATTTATAATTTAATGTGTTTACAAAAAAACTGACATTTTGTCATTTCAGCGGGGATGAAACCAAGTTCATTTTCATTAGCTTCCAATAACTGCAGCTCCCATGAGTCTTAGCCACAAGGCTGCTATAAAGGCGTCAGAGTTTGCCAACACTTCCCCATAAAGTCACAGGCTGACTGTCCAATGGCTGCACATACTGAGAGCCTGAGAGACTGACACACCATAGGAATTGCTTGTGGAAATATGAGTTATTGTTTTTAATGCTTTATCATATTGTTACCAAATCTGAATTTATTAGAAGATCACAGATTGAAGACACATCTAGTTATTAGTGGATGGTTGTAGTATGGATAAGAGTTACTGTTTTTCTTAATGTCAACAAATCCCATGAGGAGACCAAAGCCAACAGTGTGTTAGAATGTCTCTAAAAAACCTCTCTGTGGCTGTTGTCCTGTTGACTGTCTACTGAGATAATCATTCGCCTGTTCATCTGCGTACAGACACGAGACAAAAATGGTAATAAATCTATGCTTTTTATTTTTATTTTTCTCGGCTACGCTGACTGTAATTCTGCTTGTTTTTTATTTAAATTGCATGTTTTGGATACATTTGGAATATGCAGTATAATACAGCTGTCAGGAACACTATATAGTTCTTACATGTTTTAATTGCATTTACCTTAAGATGCACTATTTTTATATATGACATTATTTCATGCATTATACATTTTTTATAAGTTTTAAGACTTAAGCATAAATAAGGAAGCACATTAATTAAAATAGTATTTTTATTGTATTTTAAAGTTTCTAAAGTATCTCTCTATTTAAGTATCAGAAAAATAAGAAGACACTTTTAATATTATATGAATTAAAACTCTACCGCAATAACCGGCACTGTGGTAGAACTAATTCAAATTTGACATAATTTCGAATAATTTGCAGAAACATTCAAAATGCAAGCAAAATGTCACAATTGTTAAAAAACACTTTTTTTCCCCCCCGTCACTCATTTACAGTAATGTAAATGTCACCGAAATGTTTCAGTCACTGTCTTCATCAAGTCAGCTGATACATTATAAATAAATTAATAATTATCAATGTTTATCCATGCTCCAGCTTGTGAAACAATTTTTAAAGTAAAGAAAAGCGAAGCAAAGAAAAGAGACGAGTCGGTGACAGAGAGCAGGTTCCTCTGCTGTGTTTCCTGGTACCTGAAAGTGAGTGGCAGGTTGTAAAATGTGAATAAAGCTGCAGGTTGATCAGGACGTTTCCTCCTCCTGCTTCCTCCTCTCAGTGCTGTCCTCTCCCTCTCTCTCTCTCCCTCTCTGTCTCTCTGTCTCTCTCTCTCTCTTGCTCTGTCCCGGGCCATCTGCTGTGTACAGAGCAGCAGTATTGATCTGCAGCTTTGTGCTGGAGACCACATGCTAATCTATAGCGTTGGTGACAAACACTGCTCCGCTTTGCCTCGCATCTGTCCCACTGACTCTCTCTCTCTCTCTCTCTCTCTCTCTTTCTCTATCTCAATATAACCAGTGTCATCCTCCCTCCCTCTCCCTCTCCCTCCCTCTCCCTCTCTCTTTAAATGACCCAGCAGTTTTTGGACGAGGGTCCATCTGTCCGGCTGTAAACTCTTCCTCCTCCTTCTCCTGCAGTGGTTGGTTGATGGTGAGTCCTGTTCAGTGTGTTTCATGTTTCATGGCAGCCATGTTTTGTGTTAAATATAAATGACATGTTGATGAGCTGAGAGGAAGAGAGAAGCAGAAATAGAGAGAATAAAGACATGTGTAAGTGTTCATGTGAATGATTGTGAATACAGACTTTTATGTTGAGTTTTATAGAGCTATATGCTGACAATACACACAATTATACATCTAGATTTATATAAAAAAGTAAATATATATAGAGAGATTGCAGAGTTTGATGGAGATACATAAAGATAATATGACAAGCTATGAAGAGATATATAAGAGATTTGTGGCAAACTATCTGTGGTAATGTAGAGTTATAACAATGACAAACAACTTAATGAGAGATTCAGATAATGTAATTTGAGAGATCATATACAGATTTATGAATATTTTACAGATTATATATATCAAGAGAGATATTTAACTATTATCTATTAATTTGTATTTATCTATATATGTTTTAAGTTACAAGTAGCAGTAATACTCATATTGAAATGAATATGGATAGACATAGAATACAGAATTTTTTATAAACACCTCCAGAAGACTTATCATTTATAAAGACATATTTTGAAATAATGCAGAAATACATAGCAGGCTTATATATATATATATATATATATATATATATATATATGTATGTATATGTATCTATATATATATCTTGAGAAAGAGAGATTCGGGAGTTTATACATAGAGTTATACTGTATATAGACATATTGAGCTAACCTATAAAGTTAAATAATGCAACATTATTTAAATATATGGAAATAAAATGTAATACAAATTCATAAACGATACACAACAGAGTTATTGAGATTGAGAGATACCTACAAAGACCCAGAAATATATATATATAGGTTACTACATTTAAATTTAAAAAAAGAAAATAAGTTACTGTATTTAAATATATCAAAATTAAGTAAGGCTTTATATAAGCAAATGCATACAGATAATACACAGTAAAGAGTCAGACAAGATCTAGAGACAACTAGAAATTTCATTTAATCTAAAGAAATAACAGACATTTATAAGTATTACATCTTTGTGTTCAAAGTTCAAGGTTCATTGGTATTCTTCACTATTGTCATATTGTCATTGTTTATAATATACATATGATAATATTGTGTAAATAATATATCACCTCATAAGTCATTTTGTTCCATTCTCACTTTGTCATTGTAGACACCTTAACACTCTCCACCTCCCTACAACCATATAGTGAGTGTAACTGATTTGCCAAAAAAGAGACAAAACACACAAAAAAACAAAGTTAGAGATGAGTTTCACCGTCAACAATAAATTTTTGGTCACACTTTCTATAGTTCTCACAATAAAATTGTTATTGTGAATCATTTAGGCCACGATTACTGTATAGTGAAAATTAGCCCCAGTAGTGATAAAGATATAAATTAATATATGGGGGTGACATAAAGATTCATAAAGAGATGTAGAGAAAGTCTTGAGATTACTATGGCTAGAGATCATATAAAGATTTATGTAGACAGAAAGAGATTAAATACAAGGAGACAATACGCAATGATGATTATTAATGATGATTAAAATAAATATGGAGATACATCATGGTAATATATGTTTGCAGGTTATTCTGGGTTTGACTTTCTAAAGCAGGAACACACAGACACACACACACACACACAAAATGTAAATGTAATAATATAATAATAACACCGTAGCATCTTACAGTCTATTAATTTGGGAGGAACCTGAGAAAAGTGAGGCACACTTCCTTCATCTTTCTTCTTTCTTTCAGTCTTCCATCTTCTCCCCCTTCTCTTCGTATTCTTCCCTCCTCCTCCTCCACCTCCTCTCTCTCTTCCTCCTTTATTCTGTTCAAGTCTTTTCAAACTTTTTGGACCTGCTGCCTCTTTTGTTGCGGTTCTGTTGGCCGTGAAATCGGCTTTTAATGGGAACACAATGGCCGCGTGCGGAGCCGACCCGCTGTATTCAAATGTGACCACACGCCATTATCCCTGTGTTTCCAACTCTAAATAAACACTCGTTTAACAGCCTTTCATCTCACACCTTTATGAATATGAATATTATTCCCTGTACATTCTTGAACTGCTGTTTACCAAGTGCAGCAAAACAGACATTTGTTTTGTGAATGAAATTAAATTGTTTAATCACTTATATTACAACCAAAATACATCACAATTTGATAGTTAAATTATGATGTACGACATTTTAAGGGATTCATTATCACCTTTAGCTACAACAACAACAACAACAACAATAACAAAAAAGAGAATAAAAGAAAAACAAATGAATTGAACTATTTAACAAATGCTGACATGCTTTTAAAATTGAACGATGTTAAACTCATGAACTTGCAATAATTTCCTTTCATCAACTTGTTTATTTACAAGGACAATGCACATTAATCAGCATTCCTGTAAATGTGCCATTGTTAGCCAGAAGGCTAATCTTCAGCAGCCGTCTGTTGGCAAGTGACAAGTCAAAGAATAGAACATTAGAAAGAAAACAGCAAAAACAGCCAAAACAGCAAAAACGACAAAATCAAGATACACATTGCACAAATCAGGCTGAGTTACAGGAAGAAGTAAAAGATTGATTCAACAATACAATGACCACAACCATTGTTCAATACAAGCAGTCATGCAAAGCAGTGTGAAGCAACTGAGCACAAATGAGCAACACTATTAATAAACACATTATGCACAAATTAGCCAAGCAGAGCAATAAATAGTAAATGATACTAAAGTGGGTAACACTTTATATTACCCATCATTAACAAATGGTACATTTATAGTAAATTAAACTTAGTTAAAATTAGTTTATAGCTTTTTCACTGTTAATAAACTATATAAATAAATCTTTTATAAACCATGTACTGAGCACATGTAAATGGTACGTTGTTAAACTATAAACATAATTTGTTGCAAAACCTTTACAATTGCATCATAGAAATTCATAGAAATAGCTTAATAATTGGTAAAATTATAATATCACTCACTACAACATGCAAGTCTTTCAGAATGAGTCATTATGGGAATATCCATACCACATTGTTAGAATAGAATAGAACATAGAATACTAGTGAATATGTCCATACATTTCTATACTTTTTTCAGCTATTAATCTTAATTAAGATTGCAATTTAGCATATTCTGCAACTCTAACACTATAAAATTTGCTAATGTAAATAATGTGTTTTTTAAATATATATATGTTTTTTGATTGGTCCGTGCAAGATTTTATTAATACTGAGGTCATGAGTCCTCTGTCTCCCACCTCACCCATCCTCCTCTTTAGTCTAAATGTTTTAATCGTTTGGACTTTTCATTTTTCATAAAGTCAACTGTTAATTTCTATTTTCTGTAAATTCAACATAAAGACTTCATTTCTGGCAAATCATTTTGCTGGGTTTAGATTAGTCAAAATTAAGTGTTTTGAGAATAAAAATACTGGAATCAGACTGTAAAATACCCACAATTTGTTAGTTATTATTGTAGAATATAAACCTGTAATGTAAACCCCCGAGCTTCCTAAAATCCCCAAATTTCCCTAAAAATACACAGAACAGAACCTCAATGTAGGGCATTCAAAATAATTAATTTGTAACTTAAAATTTCATTACCTAAATAGGATAGCTTTAATCTAATGTTACATATTTATATCTTACGGTGTTTGAAGTAAAATACATTTATATGAAAGTTAAAATAAACAAGGTTTACATTCATCAATGTTAAAAGAAAAATTGATAAATAAATGAATCCATCCAGATGAACAGCTTTTATTTTTGTAATGTCCAATGAAACTGGAAATCATGGAGATCAGAAGGCAAGAACATACAGTATATAGAGAAATAATGTTTTTAATCAGGATTTTTTTTATATATATAATTCACATCATTAACAGACTCCATAACCTTCCCTCATTAAACTCACTTCAGTCACACAGCTGCTGATAGTTTGAGTGCACACACACTCTATCTCGAACACACACACACACACACACACACACACACACGTATATTTTTTAGCAAACATCAGAGAACATGGCCACAGGCAGAGGCAGCTCATGCTAATTCAGATCAATATTAGTGATGAATTTCCATGTGAGCTCAGTTTCCTCTCAGAGAAGCAGCTCAGTGATCTGAGGGCAGCTTTACTTCTTGTCTGTGCATATTAGTCAACACTACTGAACAGTGTGTGTGTGTGTGTGTGTGTGTGTGTGTGTGTGTGTGTGTACAGTATATACAGTGTAATACACACAGACAGACAGCAGCTCAAAATGTACAATTTACCATTTGGTGAGCGCGGCGGAGACCAGAAGAGCTTACACTTCACCATTTAAAGATAAGATTTTATGTTACACCCAATTAAACAAACACATGGGAAAATATAAAACTGTATACAGCTATATGTATACTGTATAAATGTGTATTAATCACGTATACAGTACAATATTATGTGTTCATATGTACATTTTGATATGGTTTGTTCTTCTCTCAACATAAATGTACCAGGTTGTAAAGTTGACAGTGCACTGCCGGGCAGCTAGAAAAAAGGTCATGAATGTACTTTAATACTTCGTGCTCACAAAATTATAGGTTACATTAACAATTATCATCATTGATAAATGGTACATTTATTAATGATGGTTATCATAAAGTGTTGCTAAATTATATAAATCATCTATTAAACTGTTACTCTGAACACTGCTGTCATTTAGAAATCTGTAAATGTCACTTTTTTCCCCCAGTGATCCACAATACATTATCTATATTATTAGCAGCTTGGGGATGTAGATACAGTTGAACTTTTTGGATGTTTTAAAGGCTGAACAAAAGTCAGTTGTCTTACGGTGAAATGACTTTTGCTCTTTACCCTTCTCCAGTCTGCGTGTGTTTGTGTGTCGCCGTGGTTTTTCTAGTTTGATCAGGAAGCAAACACATTTTGACTTCTAAGAAACAATCATGGTGGAATGAAGACCTGAACTAATCTGAGCGCTTTATGCACTGCCAAAAACAAAAACATTCAATCTAAAGCTATAGTAATTAATTGTTTATTCTATGTGTCTTTTCAACAACATCACTTCAACAACAGCACTAGAACATCAACGTCACCCAGGACTTTTATTATTTACAGTAAGTGTCACTGTTAGGGACTGAGCACATCAACACGAGGACAAAGTAAAATAATAATAAAAATAATTTTAAAAAAGACATAGCAGTGAATTTGCAAGCGAATAGAAAATTAAGCATAAGCAAACTGACCTCATTAAATGACAAACAGGGGTAAGTAAACAAAGAACAATGGTTATCACCTCCTTGTTGACAGAGTAATTACCCAAATCACAGCACAGAGTCATCATTTATTAACTACAGGACTAAAACAGGGGGCTCCCCCCACCATGATTATTTAATGTCCTCTGGCATGTTACTCTTTTAATCATAACTTTTGATTTATTGATCTGTTCTCCTCCTGAAGACAGCACCTACAATCAGGGCAACGGTTGCAGACTGAGGCTTTCTGAGTTTTCCCACTCCTGATTAAAGAGAAGAGGAAGGCAAGCTGCATTAATATTTCACATATCCGCACAGTTGAATCGGAGACGACAGCAGATTAGCAGAGCTGTTTTATGTGTCGGACCAGATTCACGGACTAGTTAGAGATACGCCATGTTGATAATTTTCCAGTATATGATAAGAGTGATTATTTTTCATTTAATTTCACTGTCATATCACCGCAGATCATTTCATCTGACTCTGTGGGCTTATTCTGTGTATTTAGTCAGAGGACAATTGTAGCTGAGATTTATGACTTCTAATTTAGTTGGTTTTGATTTTGTCTCCTCATCTCCTGAACGTGATACTGACCAGCATTTGTTCTTATTCTTTTTTTTAGGCATTTTTTTCTACCTATTCACATTTTTTCTTGTCCTGTGTGATATTGAAATTAACACAAACTGTTTTGCATTATTTCAAAAGAATCATTTTTTTGAATTGTCCAACTTCTCTCTTGGCCTTAAATATTTTTCTTTTTCTCCATGCATATACATATATAAAAAATACATATGTATGATCAAAAAATAGTGTAGCAATGAATTAAAACCCATACCACAGATGTTAAGCTCAAATTAAAAAAAAGAAAATTGAATATTACATTTATACGCCTTTCTATTTTTTTTTTTACTGTCTCTCTAGTTTGTTGTTGCATTTATTATACAGACATTGATATTTTCATTGATTTTATCATGTCAATTTTGTATCATGTAGATTTGCCCACTATCTAACCTATTTGCTTTCATAAATTTATCTAAATGTACTTACTATCTTATTTGATCATTGAATGTTTACATTTTCCCTGTCTGCTCTTTGTGCTCTTCAATGTTGCATTGACCTCATTTCCTCCTGCAGAAATCAAAAATGTTTTTCTATTTATCTTCTTAATTAAAAAAATCCCAACAATGTGATGCTGAAAATGTTCAATGAATGCCATTTATTTATTTTTATATTTGTTTTCAGTCAAGCTCGTTGTTATTCTTCTCTACATTTACATACATCTTTTTAAATTCTCATATTTCAGCAGTGACTTTATGTCTCACGCAGATCAGTAAAGTTTCATCCTTCCAAACATTATCCTGGCTGGTGGATCATAAAAAAATGTATTTCACATTGTTAATTAAAGGTTTGTTACTCAAGATTATAAATTGGATTGCAAATGAGTAATTTAACAATGAGAAAAACAAAACTGTCTTTACTTTTTAGCATCATCTAACTATTTTTCCTGCTAACAAAATGTATAATTGACATCTTCAAACATCAGACAGTAAAATATCAAATTTGTAAACGTTTTTGATTTCATTCAAATTCAAATTAATCCCAATATTTAAGATTACCCGGGCCTGTTTAAAATCCAGCTGTTGACTCCTGCAGGTTTTCCTTTGTTACCAGCTGCTGACATGAAGCGGTGGGGCTAAAAGGGTCAGAGGTCACAGGTCAGCCACCCCCGGCGCACGCCATCTGACCTCTTTCATTTACATACACGCTGACCTATATTCCTGTGACAGGTCTTTCTGTTTCCTAACCCTGTCCCGTCTAACAAAAAGAATTATAAAATTTTATTTCAACATTGAATAATTCCTGCAATTTAACATAAAAAATAAGATTAAAGCATAATAAAAGTATTTCTGTACATACTTGATTTTTTTTTAATATTATATTAATTCAACAATTGCTTACCTTTTATACTGAACCTTCCTTTGGTTTATTTATGGTTGATTATTTATTATAGGGTCTATTTTAGTTATTACACTGTAAGTGTTTTTTTTCTGTACACTGCCGGACCTGGATAACGGATTTCGTTCCATCATGTCTTTAACATGCTGAATGAAAATAAACTGAATCTGAATCTATGTTATATTTATTTATTATCGTCATTATTATTATTGATAATTCAAATCTAGTGGTTAAGAAATAATGATATCATTCATCAGTAGGAGACAGTAGATTCATTATGCCTTTAGGGACAAGACACACACACACACACACACACACACACACATTTTTATTAACAGAAGAAGAATATATTTTTTCAGTTTCAATTTAAAATGTGGTACTTGACTATGACTGCAGTGAATTGCTGTAGTGTTATATTACTGATTTGAGACATTTTTCTTTTACAAATTATTAATTAATTATTACAAACTTAGTACAAACTTGGTTTTTATTTTGTGAAAAAGCAAAGAAGAAGAAATTTGCACATGTAAAAATGAAAAAAACTCTTTCACTGCAAATGATTTTTTTTTGTTGACTGTGTTGCTGCAACTGCATGTTTGTTGCTGATGTTTTGACAACTTTGGAAGACAACAGTCAAAACTTTTCTCCACATTCACTGTAAAACTATAAACAATTCTAATAAAATACACAGTGTTTTCATCACTTCTGGTCAAATCCCCTTTGTCTCATCTTCCTCTCAGTGTCCTCCCATGGTCCGAGGAGGTTCTCTGACCTCTGACCTCTGAGGTTGGTCAGTTCAACACACTCCCTAAAAACCAGCAGCACAGTATCGACCTGCAGGCTGCTGATGACTGACATCATCTCTGTTTGCATTTCAGAAAAGAGAGAGAGAGAGAGAGAGAGAGAGAGAGAGAGAGTGTGTATGTGTGTGCGCGAGCATGCTCTTGTTCTCTATCTTTGTGGGGACTTTAAGTTTTGAACCTGACGTAACGTAAGGACATTTTAATAAAGTGAGAACATTTTGGTGAAATATCAACATTTTAGTAAAGACATTTTGCAAAGCGAGGACAGGTTTTTTTTTCACTGATGACAATGTCTACCACTGACAATCGTATCTGTAATGTTGATGAAGAAAAAGAAAAAGACAGAGAGCTCTGTCTCTGCATACACACACGCACACGCACACGCACACACACACACACACACACACACACTGTGTCCTCCATTAGCTGAATTGGCTTCTCAACAGACAAACAGAAGATGACATGTCCTTTAATAAAGTTTGTTGCCTATATCTGTGTGTTCCAGTACACTTTGGACATCATTTTTTAAGTCTCTCCTGATAGAATATGGTCGAGGACTTGGTTTGGCTGTTTGGTTTTGTTACACAACACAACATTTCAATAAACAATAAGATATTAATTAATCAATTCAAATTTTTTTTTAATAAAGATGAGGTTTTTAGAAGAAGATTAATACAGAACAGATTAGACAATGATAGGTGACGTGAAATAAACAGATCAGTTGAAATGAAAAGACAAGAAGTTTTGAGTATTTGTGAGATAAGGTGAAGATACACAAAGATGAAATGAACTAAATGATCAGAGATATGATGAGATAAAGTCAAGGAAAAATCAGCAGAAATACATTGAACTGAGACAAAATGAAGGCCAAGATCAATGGCTGTAGGACTTGAGCTACATCTGCCCTAATGGTGGGAAGAGGGACCAGGTCAGAAAGTGCAGCTTGAAATATAAGATACAGTTTCAATCAATCAATCAATCAATCAATCAATCAATCAATCACTCAATCTTTATTTGTATAGAGCCAATTCACAACAAAAGTCATCTCATGACACTTTCCAAATTGAGCAGGTCTAAACCATACTCATTGATTACTTATTTACAGAGACCCAACATTTCCCCCATGAGCAAGCAGTGTGAATGATTTCCTTTATCTGACCTCACATTCTACTTTGTTCTATTGTATTTTCAACATGTTATGACACGTCTCCTCCTACACCACCAAAGGTTAAAGGTCACATTGGGTCTGACCCTTGTGCAACGTGGACATATCATTGTTTACTGTTGATAATATAAACACACACACACCAACACACACACACACACCCACCCACACACACACACACACACACACACACACACACACACACACCCACACACACACACACACACACACACATTTTCTGATACACGTTATCATGAGCACCCCTGTCATTAGCTTTAGGTGCCTTAACTTGGATACAGTTGGTCCAGACCGGGGGAATAAATTCTACATTTTCACCTTTTAAGTCTGATCTAGTTCCTGTTAAAACTGACTTAGTACAAGAAAACCAAGAGAAGTGAACAAGAAGTCAAATGGTCTGACAGGTAGCTTGTTGATTGAACAGTTTAGATAAATCTATTAATATTAGTCAATACAACAATAAGCATTAACAAGAACTTCATTTATGTTAGTCAAGGCCTATTACTACATTAACTAATGTTTATTAATGTACCCTGTGTTACTAGAAATATTTCATATATATATATATATATATATATATATACTTCAAAAGTGATATAATGTTGAAAGGACACAGTTGGACCAAGGGTCTTCCTTTTGGGCAACACACATTGGTGGTGTATGACACCGATAAAACATCTGCACGCATTTCTATGTAAGCACTTACATTGGCACAGTATTGATTCACATTACTTCCCCTGGATGTGCCACTGTCATATTTCCCGTTGCTAGCCATTATCAACTCTCCGAAAAAGCCCCAATTTGATCACAGTTGCCCTCAGGATCAACACATACAGCTCCTGTACTTTGGCTACTTCTTCTGTTTGTATAATGAGTCCAGTACGTGCTTCCACTTAAATCCAATAACTTACTAAGATATGATAAAACATGAGTCTTCACAAGAATGTACATACAGCATAAACACCATGAATCAGTCAACATACACACAAAACAAGACAGGATTCACTTTGTCAAACTGATATTTTCATTCATTTTAATGACTTAATGATTAAATAAATACAGAGTAGATATATATTTTCTTTCAAGTATTCGATGGATAAAACATGTTTGTTAATCTAGAGCCTATTGTCTATATCTTAATGTGGTTTAAGTATATATTACTCTTCATAGAGTGATCTCTAAATATATATGGATATGACAGAGGCCAGTATCATTCGAAATGCAAAAAATACATTCTTGAAAAATGTAACCTGACACTTACGTTTTATGGTATTTATAAAACACAAATAAAAAGTGACAAAAGAAGACCAAAATGATATAACGGTACATCCTATTGACCTTAAAAAGTTGTAATGTGCTCAAGTCAAAAAATAACATTATTACTACTATTTATTAAATAGTGATTTAACCTTCACGCCCACAATCTTTTCGTCAAAGTCCTGAAAATATCACATTTCAAGTCATAGATATATCATGTTGGAATGAAATTGTAGAAGACCAAAATATATATATTTAAAAAAGAAGAATGCAAGACAGCTAAAATCCGCATACACATTACAAAAATAGTCCCAGTTTCATTGTCTTAACATTTTGCAGCAAATATGAAAACACATGAAAAAAAAAACACTCAAGAGTCACTCCCTTGCAAATAAATGCACATTCCAGATATACCACTTGACATTTGATATGCCTAAAAACCAGATGAAAATGACTTAATTTACCAAGTTACCACATGGTGTTCCACATGTAACAAATTCACATTTTCATTTTTGGTGGCTTGGTGGCCAAGGTGTTTGACTGACTATTCGTAACAGTTCCTCAGTGAAGAGCTGGCTTTAACTACCACAACACTTGCCTCCGGGGAGTTTATTTATGCTTCTTTCAGGAGAATGCCCAAATGCAAATACCAAATTGCAATGACTGGAACAATCTGGACACTTCAGGACATGATGAAATTATGTAGCAACAAAAATACAACAGAGATCACAGAGCATTTCAAATTAGTAATACTAATTAACTACAAATGACACAAACATGATGGACTTGAAAAACATTAACATACCACAAAACACACAAAAATGCCTCCATAAACACACAAACACAGACCGAAGAAGCCATACATGTATTTTGTATAACTGTACCCATTCACAAAAACCTGAGTTGACAAAAGCACAGTATGCAATGCCAAGAGGGCCAAAATATTTGTCCCCAAATCTACAAAAAACTCTTAACTCAACCCGGATGTATTTTGCCATTAATTATTAGTATTCAAAACCATAACTTACTCTAGCCAAATAATTTCATTCAATCTTAACTCCCTTAAAATGTTGATGAAAGCTACAGTACTGTTATGAACAGAAGGACTGAGGTAATGAACCAAACGATTTGTATTGTTTATGTATAATATGCAAATAATTCATGGCTACGAGAATATCTTGCTTGTTTTTTACTATCTAAGGTTCCACTTGTCTCACATTGTCTCATGATGGACATATTAAACAAAGTGTGAAGTGGGACTCCAGTTCAAGGTCTTTTCTTTCTTAACAAATGAAACATCTGATAGTCACTTTAGAATGATTATTATTATATTCTTTTCAACATGAAAGCAATGCTCTCCAGCATATGTCCCCTTATTTTTGTTTAAAGGTTAATATTTGTGATTAGGTCATCTATATTCCCTTTCAAGCCCAGTTTATCTAAGAATTCTGTTCATATTCACTTTGCAAAGCATACTGTAGTTTATGCCCAATGCCAATCTGCAGTTCCAATGCAGGAAGAAGTGTGCCCTTTGTGTAGCAAGGCAGAAAGTAAGGGTGAATAGGTCAGGGTGGATGGGGTATAGCAGGAGCCCAGAGTTGCCTCTTGTCACTGTCTCCTTTATATTCATAATCCTGCCACAACAATTGATAATGCAATTTTATAGAGCATTTTAAGGATTTACAATAAAGCAATTTTAAAAGAAATACGTTTTTTTTCTCTTCAACCAAACTAATTTTAAATTCAATTTACATGTCATAGAACAAAACATGAAAATCTTCATGAAAATCTTGAGCTTATGCTAACCACAGACCTTATTTGAGACATTAAAGATGTCTCAGGGATGCACAACTTGACTCAGTCTTATTTCTTTGCACATTATGGTTGTGCTAGTTGTTGCTGGAAAATAGTGTTAAACTGTATAAACCTCATTTCAAGCAAACAAGCTCTAATAAAGCCAATGCACACTACTTTCCCAGCACCAAATGGCAGACAGAATTAGCGACTTGCTGGTGAAGAAAGAAGAGAATTTAGCAGCTATCGAGCCAGGTATTGTTCTCAGGAGGTGATGGGGACCAAACTGGAGCTAAAAGAGAGTGAAAGTGACTTACATTCATCGGGTGGACACAAAAACAACTGAAATCATGACGATGTCACTCTCTGTCTGCTTCATGTCTAAAAAGAGGGCTTGTTTACACATTAGCTGAAACAACTCTATAAGCTGTTAATGTGTCAATGTTGCATCTTCAACTTGGACTGTGTCCAAAAATTCAGGGAATGGAGCTTTAGGGAAAAAATTAAGATCAATAGTTTATATAGACCAATGAGTTAATGACTATGCAAGTGACTAATCAATAGTTAATTTAAATTAATTTTGCACTCATTGTAAATTGTATAAGAGATTCTTCTGCATGCTTAAAATTAATTGATTTGTTTAAGTCTATCACTGAGTGTATCAATGGTACTTTCTACTGCCCTGTTCTTAGCTGTTAAATAATCAATTGCTAACCAAAAAGTACTGATTATTTAGTACTTAAGACTGTTCATTTGGTAGGTCCAAATGTTTTCGCATTCAACAGTGAAGATGAAACCCAAGTCTCTTTCTTTTCCTGACTGAAGTGACTGACAAGATTTAGATTTACTCGTAAAACTGCTCTTTCTGTTCTTTCTGGGATCAGACTACATAAAATCGTCCCAATAATGTCCCAACCCAACAGACATGGGAGGTGGGGAACAAAACTGACCGTAGGATATAACAGTTGCTAGTTTTATCCGTTGCAGTGTGAAAGACAATTGATGTAGCATCTGGGACATCTAAAAATGTCCTGACAAAAAGAACAGAACAATGTTTTCTGCCTTCTTTCATCTAGTGTTTGACAAGATGGGAAATTGGAGGGAGTGTATCATAGTGTTACTATGATGCTTACAGGTGGAACAGTGAAGTTGATCCCTGGAACCGCCTGATGGATCACCTGTATGACATTTAAGATGCGAAAGACAAGATAGTTTATGACTAGCCTTATGTGACATAGTGACTATCTAGAAAAGTCCAATCCCAATACAAGCATTGCCCCTCCCATTTATCTCTACCCTTCCATTTTGAGCATTCGAGCCTAGGGGTAGGTCGTCCTGATTCTTGTTGGGATAGAGAGGCAAAACAATAATCATATAAAACAATGGCTACTAGCTCGCTGATGTCTCAGTAGCTAATTAGCTAGCTTGCTAATGTTTCATTGTTGTTGCTGATCTGTGCACAACAGTCATTTTTGCATTTTCACGTATATCAATAATGCAGACTGGCAGGGTAGGAGCATGGGTTGCTAATGGCAGCCTATAAAGCACTTCTAGTGCCCAAGTAACGAAGCAATGTTCCTTTTTATTAGATGACTTGATTGATAGCATAAAGTTGTGAACAAATTGTGAGTGTCCCTGCTTGTCTTTCCCTATCAGGATTCCCACAGTAAGAGAAATCACCACAGTGGAGCATATTGGAAATGTCCAGTCATGTCTGTTTACATAAACGCCAATGATGACAACTGATGACATATCAGGGCCTTGAAGGGTTGTCCCATTTCAAAGTGGGAAATTTCATCCACTACTCCTTGTAACTCTGTTGTGAGGGACAAGTGGGCCCTCGACAATGTGGGGTAAGGGTAAAAATTGGAAATGGGATTGAGCCTGTGTAGTCTGATCCCAGCATAAGAAATGTTTAGGTAACTCTGCCACTGTTGTCAAACTATGAATAACCACATTGCTGTCTTCCAAAGCGCTAAGACCAGAAGCAGCACTGCGTTAAAAAAACGCAAGGCCCAATGTTGGCGGTCATGTCTTGCTTCAGATACTAGTGACACAATGATGTACAATCCAGGATAACCAGTTTGAGTAACAGATTCATTAAATGAAGGCTCATTCAACTCATTTAAATGATCAATGACAATCATTTTCTCTATAATTCAATCTACGAGAAATGTGCACAAATTTTTTTGCCATGGCCCTCTGCATCTGGACCCAAGCTGCATCAAAACAGTAGTCTCATTGAAATGGAAAAGATGGGATCTGCCATCTTTAATGAAGTGCTGATATCGGCCTGAACACAGCCTTGCCTTTAAACAGTCAATCTGCTGATCTGTAGCTGTAGTGCCAAGAGTGATGAGAGATAAAAACACCATGAAGCAATTCAAGGTTGTGATATAATGCTGAAGAACAACGCTGCCTGTAAGTCCAGCTGCAGCCACCTTTTCCAAAAAATTAAATGCAGTCCTTCAAATTCTGGAAGAAATGAATAGAGTCCTTGTTTCTTGAGCTGTTGTGGTTTGCACAAATGGTTCATCTTAAGCTCAGGATTATGGGTTTTTGCTTGGGGATCTTAGACTAAAAACAGTTTAAGTACCCACTGAACCAACTCAGTAATAAAGCCAGGATTTTGCTTTTGGCAAAAGAACATGAATCCTTCCCTTGTCTGCCTCGTCATCTTGATATCTATGGCCTGTGGAAATGTTCGCAAAGTGCTGTACCTGCTGCACTTTAAGGCCTAAGCGCAGTGGGAGAGGCTGAGTTTCAGCAGTCCCTGCGTGTGCATCTTATAGAGGAGTTTGAACTCAGCAGGCAGCTGATGGGACTCCTGCCATTTGGTGGTGAACTTGGTGCCCTTCTTGTCGTAGTAGTGGTACGGCAACTCCTTACCCGTGTTTGGATCCCAGCCAAAGGGCCAGAAGCCGTACAGGTGGATCTGGTCGCACATGGAGGATGCCAGTGTGTACATCAGGATGCCAGTGCTCAGGCGCTTCGGCGACAGCTGCTTTGTTTTCCAGTAGCTATTGAGCACAAGTAAAAAAAACAATTATGTATTAAAAGAGTCTTACATTTTTCAAAATATGTGGAGTTTAAGTCACTCAATGTAAAACACCTGAATGCAACCCTTTAATGTTGACTCTGCAGCTAGTTTGCTTAGTTTTCATTGATTAGGGGTTTACATGACTTAATTTCATTTCTTTTCTCAGGTCATGATTTTTGGAACTTGTGTTAGCTCGAAAAAGGCAATTTGTTAAATGCAGAGGGTTCAGGTTCTCTCTGCAGAGGGAACAACCCTTTATTTAAAACAGGCTTATATTAGAGACAGACCTTTATTTGTATTTTCCCAGCATTATTATATTTTAGTAAGAAGCATTTGTATCTTCTGATCTCTTTTTGTTTTAATTTCCTCCATGTTTACCTGTTATTTCATTTAATACATAACACAGCACTAATTCCATCAGTACAACAGTCATGTCATACTCGCCGCTCTGTCATGGTTTTGGGTTATTTGCATCCTGTTTTTAGTCAAAGAGTCTCTTCATACATGTTATACTTTGTTTCACTTCCTTTCTGTGTCTCTTTCCCACCTTTGTGATTGCCCCAATTTGTTTCACCTGTCCCTGATTGTCAGTCCTTGTGTATTTAGTTGATGTGCTTCCCTCTTTCAGTCCTTGTGTCATCTGCATTTTCAGCCTGTGTAACCTGCGCTTCTTAGTTTTTTGTTATTTTTTAAATATGAGTTTAGTTTATGTGCTTCTGTATTTCCTTAGTTCTTGGATTTGCTTGCCTGTTTTCTTTGTTTTTGGATTCAGCTTATCATCATTAAAGCTCACTTTCTGTTTCTAGTGTCTGCCTTCCTGGAGTCTAGCATTTGGTTCCTTTTTGCAAAAACCTGAAACACTCACATAGTTTCACTGCTCTAAAAGAAGTCTTCGCCTAATTAACTCAGATCGCTTCTACTCAGCCATTTTTGATCACTTTTGAGCTAATGTCAGTGAAACTCAACACTTGCTGTCTAGATTTTTAACAATAAAAGCCTTCCTGCAGCTCAGTGAGGATCATTTCTCAATTTTCTGGTAGGATTTTAAGTAGTAGTCATAGTAGTGCCACTCTCAAACAAACCCTCTACACCCTTTACCCAATTCCACTTGTTTGTGTGTCCACATCGAGTATCTGCAAGATTAGGTGCCATCACAAACCAAAAAGTGGGTTTTTAAAACGCTACAACAGAGTCGATATCAAAGCCGACTTAAGGTACGTGTCCACTGGATCCCCATACATTGTCTAAGTAGAAAGACGTGCAATGATTTTTGGTAGTGGAGCATAGCTTAATGAGAGACGGGGCGACGCATTTCCCACTCCTATTTTGCATTAAGTTGTATTCTGGCTACTTTATGCAAATCCGTCCACTGCATTGACTCCGGAAACTTGTGAAACACTATAAGAACTAAACATTGTCGAGTTAAAATGAAGACAGCTTCTGCAACTGCATGGCTTATTTCTTGTCTAAAATGTATTTAGAAACTTTTTCTTATGTTACATAAACGAGCTGCAGAAGTTGGTCTGGTTGGAAATCCTCGAGCAGCAGTCCATTAGTGGCGTTCGTCCAATCAAGTGCAGCCAATGAGTGTTTGCATAGTTGTCGGAGGGTGTAGCCTGTTTTGGACAGGCTTGCAAAGTTGGGAAACGTCACGTGCCCTCGCATCAAATGATGCCCCTGTGGACACGTACCTTTACTGATCATGTGCAATGTCATGGATGACCATAGGTATAGTGCTGCCGGGCACGCCAGAGCACTGCTCTGCCACTATTTTTCTGTGAGGAAGTGAGGAAATAAAACGTTCAGTTTGCATGATCTGGTTGAAAATCAAATACTATAATTTGAGCACTTGAAGATCCAATTATCACTCAAGCATCTGTCTTGAAAGAGGGCCAAAAAAATACTCGACAACAAAAAACAAACAGAATGGTCAAAGATGTCATATTGACATTCAAGGTGTGCTGACTGATTCACTCATGCTTTGAGTAACATGCAAGGAAATGTTCCACCTTAAAGGATGCCGGTGGTCTTTGTGAATTATTTTTTTCCCATGTATAACGAGCTAACAATAATTCTTAACGACGAAGAGGCAGCAAAACATCCTTTGATTTTTTGGAACAGCTAAAACGAGTTAGTTATAAAATTATAATTTAACAAGTGTGAATGCAATCATTCTACGCTGTAGTTACACGGTTCGGCCACTATGAAAATTGGCTTCAAACCCTGACCCACTTCCTGGGGGCTTGGTTGAGTGAAGCTTTTATTCTACTACTTCCTCACAGCGTCTTCAAATTCTTGTAAAAGTTCAGAGGTCAGCATGAGACTCTCGCAAGATGCGGCACAGAAACATTAGCGTAGCGTTTCCAAGGAAAAAAAAGCACCATGTCCGACAACGCCGACAAGATTTACAATGTCAAATCTAAAATCAAAAGCCTGGAAGGAGCCTGGATTTGAAGGATTTGATGTAAAGTAGACAAAAAACTACTTTGGCTCTGTAGAGCAGTGTTTAAGTACAGTGGTAGCACGTATCTTAGCGTTCACCTGGTGAGACGGCATGGCGCAACCTGTGCAGATGATGAGGATGCTAGTAAAGCTAGCACTAGCAAGAACACAAAAGACAGAGACAAACACTTTTTCTAGCCACAATTTAGTCACAACTGGGTGAGGTCTAAGGTAATCACGGCGTCTATAGCGCATTTTATTGCTAAGGACTTACGACCTGTCTGCTTTTGAACGTGTTGCTATCATTAGCTGTATTCTGTGACTGCTGGTATAACTGCACATTAATAACTGCCATTGTCTACTGACATTATGTACTGAACTGAACCATACTGCACACTGTTTACTGTCTACTGACAGTTGCTGCACAGTGCACACTATTAAGTTAATCCAACTTTTGAGTTTGTTATCAGTAGTAAACATTTGTCTGATTGTTATTCATAGGTGTGATTTCATACACCGATTATTAGGAAGCAGAGGATACAGACAGTCAGGGACATCCAGTTCAGAGAGGTCCAATGCAGACAGATCCAGCTCAGAGAGACCCTACTCATGGAGATCCAGACAACAGGATAGTTTTTCCTCAGATCCAGGATGAAACAGGTGTGTTTTTATACACTGAGGTATAAGCAGATTGAGATAAAGATATACATAATAGTAAGACAATGCATAGGATTCCCTGGTCTTCTGAAATATCTATTTGAAGGTAAGCAATGCCACTTTTATAGAATTGGCTTATTCTCATTTATAATGAAAATGAATGTCTACATGAAGCAAAGAATTGTATCGGATTGTTTCTTATCGTAACTGGATTGGATCGAATCGAATCGAATCGTACCAAATCGGAATCTAATCATATCGAATCGTTCCATAATAAAAAGAATTGTCCCTGAATCGTATCGTAGCTCATTTATCTAGATAAGTATCGGATCGTCTGATAAGGGAGCGATGCACACCCCTAATAAATGTAAACTTAGCGGTTACTTGACCTTCAAAATGAGCCATGATGTACTGTAACTGTGTGTGTGCATGCCCTCCCACACGCATCACGCTCCGGTACTTAAACAAATAATACTACACCCTTCTGGACAACGCTCCTTACAAACATAACCAGCTCAAACTAAGATACAGTAGACATTTAATATTGTCACAGAACTTAACAACTTAAGTTTCTTCCCTAGGTTTCCACTGGAGAGAGGGAAGTTTGTCTCAAAGCTTGCCGCTGCTCTACAGCTTAATGAAGGGTGCTTCACTCAGCTGTGAGTGTAACTACAAACAGAGTGCACTCCATGAGTGAGTGGGAGTGGGAATGGTTTGGTTTGAAAAACCAACGAAGAGTGGTGAGTATGACATGTCTCTGTCATTGCACTGATGGAATTAGTGCTGTGAAAATCTACATCCTGCTAAATTTGTGAGCTATTAAGCCAAAAGTAGGGCTGAACAATTTATTAAAATATATCGAAATCATGATGTGGCCTGATGTAATATCCAAATTGTATGAGCTGCAAGGTTTTGATAAAGGTATAATGTGTCACAACATAATATTATAAATAAGGTATTGGGGTGCAACAGAGCCTCAGCCTATAATTTATATTCTCCAGACATCAGGGAACATGCTTGTTTGGTATAGACCCTGCAGAAATCACATCGTCATCAATTTTAGATTCAGTCAGTCCTAACAATAAGCAACTCCATCTTGTTTTTATTCTTTTTTGCGAAACAATAAAAACAGTGCATGAATTAGATTAAGCCCAGGTACTGTATGTATTTGTTTGTGTGACAAATGAATGTACACATACTTAGATTTCATAAAAACTAACATTTCTATATGTAATTCTCAAAAAAAACAGAATTAACTTTTTTTGATATCAGTGACTTCACATTATTAGATAAAAAAAAAAAACCCTAATCTGATCAGATAGTCTTGCTCTGCAGCATCACAGAGGGGGAACTCTCCACACTGGCTGCCACAAAAGCATTTCCAAGAGTCCTTGAGGTGCTGAAAGCTGTCTGAGCTGCTTAAACGTGGTAATTCTTCCAGAGCAGGTAGTTTTAATGGGATTGGTGAAGATTAGGGTACTGTACGAACAGCCTTTTCTGCTGCCACAACACTAAGCACCAGACCTAAATCCTTCTCCACACACACAGCTACAGCTCTGTGCCATACCTTTCACTAAATAGCTGTTTCCTTATAATCCGGCTTTGGAGCCTAAATCTCCTCTTTGCCATATAGAGCAAAGCTCAATACAATACAACCACACGTTAGTTTCCACAAACTACTACAAATAGGACAGAGATACACGTTGACATTTTAAACACAGAGACACATAAAGAAAAAGAGAACTAGATGGGCAGTCTGACAGGTCCTGACACATGGTACACCTGCTTTAGGAGACAGCACTAACCATCCTGACCTGGTGTAAATGGGGCCTGATTGTGTGTGAGTCCTGCTTGACAAGCAGAAAATCACTAAGAGGCACAGGAGTCTGAAAAAAACAATCAACTGTCTGCCGACCACTTGTATGCAACCTACTGTACATACAAAACACTCTGCACTGGAAAATCTGTTGCCAGAAACATAATTGGATCAAAAATGATGTTCAAAAATGTATTCAGCACAAACCACAGAGGAGTAATGAAGCATAATGTTTAGGAAACAGGGTTGGGCATTAAAATCATCAATTAATGTCATGAAAGGTCAACACCCAACCATGGAGCCATAGAGCTCCATTATTGGTCAAAAACTATTAAAAACACATCAGTGAGCCACACTATTGACATGCTCCTTCATTAGCATGTACATGTTTTGCCCCACTCTCACAATCACAGTCCTGCAGCTGGAAACACTAGAACACCAAATATGTATCAATCCACCACTGAAAATAGTCCTCAACAAATGCAAAATATTACCTCCTGTTTGACTAATGTTAGCTAAAAAGTGCAGTGCCCAGCTGTTTTAGGAAACTACTGAGCCTCTTTTAGAAGTGAAACTAAATATTTTTAACCCTAACTATTCAGACCAATGCATTTTTTAAGCTGGAGAAGACAAGCCTTTTTTAGTAAAAGGAACATTAAGGGCTGGAATATTCTCCCAAACGGACGCAAACACGGACATCTGCAGACACCACGGACATGTAGTAGTTCTGTTAATACTAGGGTTGTCACAATTCACCAAATCCATGATTTGATTGACTTTTGATTTTAAAAACACGATTCAATTCAACTGAAACTTTGTTCAGCACTGACTGCTATGACATTCTTAGACTATTTGGTCTGTAGAGATCAACAGACAGACATTCACATTTTCAAATTCTTCTAAAAGGTATTTCACAGCAGTTTTACTTTATCCTGGTGGCTTTTTGCAGGTTAGGGTTTGAAGTTTAGTTTTTGAATAATATTCACTTAAAATAAAGATTCCAGAGTTCAAGTTTGGTTCCTCAAATCTGTCCAGAGTAAACCCTCTTTCCAAACAAATCAATAAAAGATCTCTGAAAAAGTAAATAAATCCAACACCTCTGACAACAACACAGTTTCCTCTGGTATGGTCCATTTTTCTCCAGCACAGTCAGTTGATTGTCTTAGTGCAAACAGGACAAGTGTCTGGAAGTGCAGCTGGAGACTACTGTGGTCTTTTAAGTGATTTTTTTCCCTTTGGACTTGCAAGTAAGCAGGGGTGGAAATTGTGACACCCTTAGTTTATACTACTTTTTGGAGTCCACTTTGAGGATGCATTCCACACATGCGCAGGCGTATTTCATAGCTTTCGACAACGTAGTGGCCACGTGGACACATCTACGCACTCATAACAATTTGGCTGTATGCGGCTGTACGATCAGAGCTTACTCCTACTCTCTCTGATGATGAAATTCATGCCATGCGGACCAAGTGGACCCTCCTGCATACGCCCCCAGACTTGGGACACGCCTTATTAATTGACAAGCCTGCTGGCTCCACTTACCTTATTCGTATATTGAGATCTGATCACACTGTTGGAATACATTTCAGATAACATATCCAGCCACAGATCACAGGTTGTTATCAGGTGGAGATGGGGTCTTTGTTGTAAATGTACTGCAGTGTTTCAGTGTGTCTTACTTGTTGATATACTGCATGATGTTTCCGGGCCAGGCCAGCTGGACCTTCAGCTGACCTCGATGTTCCACAAAGAAATCGACCAGCGTCCTCGTCACTGTGGCTGACGTGTGGAAGAAAAATGCTGGGATCCACAGGATGGCACCGTCCAGCTTCTTCAAACTCAGGAAGAAGTTGTTCCTGTCCTGCACAGTCAGTAAATTGTTATAGTATTTCTCCAGGATACTGGGGTTAAAGGTTGTCATGTTGGTCCGTCGTCCAACGTCCTTCTTAAAGATCTCAGTTGGCGCGAAGTTGCAACGGAAGACAAAGTCAAACTTCTCAATCTGGGGGCCACAGCGCGAGCCGGTGAGGATGCCGCTGTTGCCGATCACGGCGCAGACATTGTAGTGCTTGTTGAGGATTGGCGAGACCTCAGGGAGGAGGGAGCGGAAGTTCTCGCCAATGGAGAAGACGTATTTGTGGCTGGAATAGTCATAGTGCATCAGCTGTCCGACTCGGACTGAGCCTCGTGTCAGTGAGAAGTTGTGGGGGATGTCAATGTACTGAGTAATCTCCTTTCTGCAAGGCAAAAAAGACATTTTTATTCAGAATCAGAATACTTTATTAATCCCTGGGGGGAAATTGATTTAGTTTTTTGCTCCGTGCAAAGTAGAGATAAAATACAGCATGAATGGAACAAGAGATATAGATATAAATGCAATAGTAAAGTAGACAACAAATAAAATAAAATAAAATAGAATAATAAAGTGCAAGTGTATACAGTGCAATAAAAAATATGGTATATGTGAAATATACATAGATACACATATATATAAATATATAAATATATATATATATATAGCCATTTGAGTCCGATCAGAGGGAGGAGTTGTAAAGTTTAATGGCCACAGGTAGGAATGACTTCCTGTGGCACTCAGTGTTGCATTTCGGAGCAATTAGTCTCTGGCTGAAGGTGCTCCTCTGTTTGACCAGAGCGTTGCGGAGAGGGTGAAAGTCATACAGCAGTATTGCCCGCAACTTGGACAGCATCCTCCTGTCTGACACTGCTGTCAAAGTGTCCAGCTGCACCCCCACAACGTCACTGGCCTTCCTGATCAGCTTGTTGAGTCGTTGTTTGTTGAGCTTGTTGTTCATTACAGCTTCCTTACTGTAAGTATCCGTAAGTCAGAATGAATAATATCTGCACATTGTTTTAGTTTTTTTTTGATAGTCTACCTTGTGACTGACAGGTCGCTACCACTGCACGTCTTCTGGTTCTCAGATCCAATTCAGATTCAGTAAAATGCTTTTGAACCCCAACTCTAAAGCCAACAACACCACAAGCCAACTGGTTTCAACACTTTTTCTGTAAAATGTTCCAGGCCTCATCTTTTGTTACTATGATATTGAAGTGCTTTTTGCTCACGGAAAAGAAACGCAGGCATTTCACCGCTGGTGCTCACTGCTTAAACCACAGTGAGCTTTCAGGACCATCACAAAGTCCACAGAAAGAGAGAGAATGTGTGTGTGTGTGTGTGTGTGTGTGTGTGTGTGTGTGTGTGTGTGTGTGTGTGTGTGTGTGTGTGTGTGTGTGTGCGTGTGTGTGTGTGTGTGTGCGTGTGTGTGTGTGTACACGCATGTGCGTGTGTGTGTAACGTACTTCAGTTGTATAAAAGCAGTGCTGTTGTAGCTCCATCTCGAGGAGTTCTGCAGGTCCTCGCTGAGAGCGCTGGTCAGAGGAGAGAAAGCTGGATCCAGATACTTCATCGCCAGCTGGGAGCTACACAGACAAGGAGGAGGAGGACATGGAGACACGGGGGTTAGCTCAGGCTTTGGAGAAATTCGGCTTCATCCACTTGCACTTCAAGATGTTTTGAGGAGCATTTTAGCCCTTTTAAAAAAAGGTTTGTGGGTAGTGCAAAATATTATGCATTCAAAACAATTACAGGAGAATATTTCTGACAGGCCAGTAAACGAAAGCAGTCAGGCAATCAGAGAAGTTGTAAACAAGCTATTGTTTATCTAGTCAAATTACTGAAACCAATTAGGTTTGCAAAATGTCAAAAATACACAAGCATAAATTTTGTAAAGTAAACCTCTATAACAAATCTGAGATAAAATGTCACACTATTTTGTTTTTCATGTTTCTTACAAAGAGAAAATGAAAGTATTGAGTTCATCCATTCATTTTTTTCACTGCATGAAAAGATTTAATAACTACTTGCTTGGCTTTGTTTAGATATCTTACACCTATGTGTGGAAATACCTTGAAACTTTGAGAGAGATCATCTGACTGCAAGTGTTTCTTGATGTAGAAATGATTTCTATAAAAATTTAAAAAATTTAATAAATCAAAATTGTTCTCTAAAGAGCTTCGTCTAGGTTGTCTTTATCTCTCTCAGGACCACTGTCTCCACAAAACTAAAATGCCCCCAAGAAAAGCTGACTGAAATGTGCAAGTGTTTGAGAACATTTCATTCCATTAGGGAACCAGCTGCATTAATAAACAGATTCAGCCAGTTTCATTTACACTATCAGCTCAGTGTAAAAGCAGCCTTCAGCCTCTTTGAAATCAAGAATAAAACCATCCCAGTGTACTGATGAGCAGTAAGGCCAAACTGTTGCAGAAATTCTGTCCATCTTAGCAAGTTATTCATAGTAAATTTGAGACTTTGGATGTGAAGATTTGGTTGCATGTAGTAATTATCCTTTCAGCTTGGTTTTGAAACAACTTTCCACAGTTTGAACTCATGCCTTGTTTCCTGCTTTTCAAGACTGTATGAGAAATCGAATGATGTCACCTGCTGGTAACATGAGGTCAATGTACTTGATAAGATGAACACTGTTTTTGCAGTGCAAGAAGCCTCAACTCTTTCAATATTAATACCAATAATAACCCAGAGATTTGCTATTTTACTTTGAAGGATATTCTAAATCCTGATTTTTGCATGGAAACCTTGACATTTTTAATGCATTTGAGCTGTCTCTTGGTAGACTCTGCACACCAGAACAGTATTGAGTCCACATGTCCTGGAAAAGCAATGCTTATGTCTCACCCAGAGTCATTTGAGAAAATAGTTGTCGGTGTCATCCATCACTGACTTGTTAATTGAAAAAACACTGACAGACTGATAAAGTTGAAAGTAAAAATTGACTGGGTGGTAAGAACTCTTAGTGTCTTTCAAGGTGGGAGAAAGAAAACATCAGATGTAGCCTGGGATTCGCAAATCCGTGTCAGTCTGGAACCTTTCAGTTCGTTTTAGATATCCTTTTCACAGCAGACATTTTGACTTGTCAAAGCAGCAAAAGCACAGGTGTGAGCAACACTTTTAATGAGGGCTACATCCTATTAAGTGTCCCAATAAGCCATGACAGTAAGTACACAGGCACAACACCAGAGCTCTGGAACTAGCTCACCTAAATAGGATGAAACCATCATTAATGTTATAAATTCCACCTGTGCTTTTCCTGCTTTGACAAGTCAAAATGTCTGCCGTGGTGTAAAGCATGTAAACTCAAGATGCCTTAGTTAAACTCTAGTTCTAGCTAGCTAGCTATCTAATAAGATACAACAAATAACAAACAGCTGTGGAGTCTCTTTTTCCCCTCTTGGTGGATTTAAGCAGGCAGTTTTCATTTGTCTTTCTGGTGAGCCAGGCAAAAGGCATTCTGGATCTCTCTTTGTACTGGACACACAGAGATGAAACCGATGTTCCCATCTGACTCTGACAAGAAACAAGAGTGACTTTCCACAATGTTGAAAGATGGTTTAAAGAGAGAACTTGCCTCTTTAATACTGTTCTTCTGCCTTTGACTAAACATCAAAATGTCAAGGTTTCAGGTCAAGACTCTGCTATGACAGACAAACTGGTCAAATAGTATTTGCATGTAAATTTAAGTTTGGTCCATCTTGCATGAAGAACAAGAAAGGTGGAGTTGACTCCATGAGGACAATTCAGAATTCTGATTAATTCCACCATTCTGTAAGTTTTAAAGTCCTGTATGGAAAACTCCACCTCTGTAATACCTGGCCAGTCTAAAACACACCTTTAAAAGTATGTGTAAATACTGTTTGACCTGGATCTGATGCAGTCAGACCTCCAGAAGCTTTATTTTGTTGTTGCAGCATCTGCCATCTTTGTGGACAGCGAGGCTCAGCCGGAGAGGTGCAGTGCTGAATCAGGATCATCATGAAATAGCGACTAATTACAAACCATAGCTGGGAAAGGAGCTTACTTTTTAGCAAAACTTCTCAACTGTTCATTTAGATTTTTGTAGTAATGTTGGACATTTGAATATATTCCAGGTTTCTGAAATATTATTTACAGCCTTAATATGTGTGCAAGTTATTATCTTGTTTGCAGAGGAAAATAACTAAGATTAAGATTAAAGAATCATGACATACAACTTAAAACTTCTATATTACTGCTTCTTTAAAGGGGGCAATGTGTAAGAAATGGCCAGAATTTGTAGCTCCAAAAACATACAGCAGGGGCAGCATAACCGCTAACTGCTGCTCAATATACTTTTTGCTAGCTTTCTTTGGCTGTAGCTAGCTCTTGTTAGCTAATTAGCTCAGTTAACTGTTTAGCTGGCCGCGCTATTAGCCGACTAGAGTCTGCCCAGATCACAAACTCGGATCACAGGGGGAGTCACAGCGGGCAGAGCTGCTCAGCTCAGTCAGAGTCAGGTCAGTTTAAAAACAGTGGATATAGTAAGGAGGTGATTTACAGCAGCTCTGACTGAGCCAGGGCTAATTGGTTAGCATGCTAACTTCAGTCGATATCTCCGCAACACAACAGCCTACATACTATAGACATCTTTAACATAAAATCAACACTATTGTTTCTTTCCACTCTGCGGTGATGTCATTTTTTGAATGTTCGAAACTAAAATTCTGGCCATTACAAATTGCCTTCATAATAGAAATATATAGTGATTTGATCATGTATTAATGAGATCATGTGACACTCTATTTTGTTAGGACATCTGAGATAAATGTCGGAATATAATAAGAAAATGTTTTGTTTTACACTTTGGATTCATCTTAATTCTTTATTTCATGATGTTTCAAATCCAACACCACACCATCCAAAAGGCTTCAGAGAAGATTCAGGGTCCTGTGTCTTGCTCGTGACACAACCAGTTGGATGGCTGCAGGTTTCAACGCAGCCAATCACAGCTAAAGCAGAAGATGCTGATGGTTTAAAATAAAAATAAAAAATTGAAACCAGCAGGTTCTCTCAACAAATTCAAACAAAGTTGCTCACACTTGGTTTGTTGCTGAGAGTCAGGCGATAGATAGATAGATAGATAGATAGATAGATAGATAGACTCCATTTGAAAAAATAAAAATATTGATATAAAGAAAAAGTATAGACGGAGCACATCCTTGTGTTTTTGATTCAAATGTCAGCACTCTGTATTCACCTCAGGTCGGGTTTGCGAGGCGGCCTCTCGCTGCAGGAGGAATGTGAAACAAAAACAAAAAAACAAACTCACTCTTACCTTAATCAGCACCAGTGACTTTAAGATGACATTTAACTGAAAGAAAGGATTACCTAAAGTAGACTCTTTAAAGGCCCGGCATGCATAAGTACAATGCATTTTGAATACTTACTCTATATCATTATTTTTATAACAATAAAATACTTTGTATTGTGAGGAATAGTGATCATTGTAGTTGCATTCCAGTGCTGACAAAATAACACAAACATTTCAACAACTGGGCACAATTAAAGACGAATAGTCTATCAGCACTGGATTACTGAATATACTTACGATAAAATGTGAAAAACAAACTAGCAAAACAAGAATTTTAGTCATCTTAACTTTATAAAACTTAACTATTTATCATAGTAGCAAAGTATCATTTTCTTGACCATTAGAGGGTTCATGTACACTACACAATTATATGAATAATAAAACATCTTCCAGAAGGTTTTGTAAAGGTCACAACCTACAGCTACTATTGGATGGATTGTCATACATTTGGTACAGACATTCATGGTCCCCAGTGGATGAATCCTAATGACTGTGGTGATATGCTAACTTTTAGTGCCAACCATTAAGTTGATGTTTTTGGTTTTGTGTGAAATATCTGACCAAGTATTGGATGATCTGAAATAAACTAAGATGGTGCATAAGCCTGCAGCTCGAGTACAGATTCATACACCCCTTTTTTAGCTAGCTAAAGGCTAGGGCTTACAAAGGCTCACATTATCAGCTTACATTCAGGGTTCAAAAGAATCAACATCTGGAAGGTAATTGCCTTTCTTTGTGAGCATAATTGCAGTCCATGACACAATCACGACGAGCAGCACAAATCTGTTGGACCAGTCATGTTTGGATGCCAATGTAAGCGTGCAAAGCCAGGAGCAGCACAAAGTCGATATAGTCTGCCACCATGTTCCCCATGATGCTGGGAAATCAGAGCCGTATACAGTCTCATAATGATGTGATTCTACGGAGGCTAGCCCCTGGAAAAGCAAACTGGGGGTTCACAGGTTGAAATAACTACATATTTAATAGCACTTGGTTCACATTGGTGGAAAGGGAATAAAAGTGTCACTAGGGTGACCACCACCGCCACCAGAAAGTCACTGGCACAGTGATGGCTATAGTTAAGACTTTTACATGATCTTCCCTGCCAGTATACTGTAGGTAACAACATATAAGTGATCTTTACCTCTGTATAATTTTAACTCATAGCAAAACAAAATTCTTCCCTGTCCAGTACCATTAACCATTTATTACCATTTAACCATTTATTACCCTGGATCTGGACTTGCTTGATGAAGACTGTAGTTACAAAGAATAGCAGGTGCACAATGATGTGCAGCGCCGGCTTGTAAACCCAATGTATCCAAGGAAGCTTCACCCAGACATGCTTCAGCTACTTGTATACTCTCACTCTTATATGGCCAATATTTTTCAGATCACATCAGAGACCATCAGATTGTCTAACACCCTGTCTATCCACTGGCTGCACAACAGCAAAGTATTTCCCTCAACCACCATGTTCCTGATGATAAACTCTCACTCCACAACAGGACAGCAGGAAATTTAGATCTGTTCACCAGCAGTGTTTTTTCTTCAAAATGCCGGTCTCCTTCACATCTACTCTGAGCATAACCTTGGCCTGTGGTGACGGCGAGCAAAGAGGAAAATGATTGCGGGCGGGAGAAAAATGAATTCAGCTCTCGTGCAATAAATCAGAGCCAAGGACGGCTCACTGGCCTCCAGAACCTTCATCAGAATGACGCGGTTTTAGCATCACACTCCAAACCTGACCCAACATGTCAGACAACAGAGATTTACTGAATAATTTCCCATGGAGTTGTATTGCAGTGACCCTACTGAAACCTGGACTGGAATCAGATGAAGTAAAATGCATTAAGCTCATGTGTAAACACAACTCACAAACACACACTGAGGATCTGACCAGCTCAACTAGTTCTGGAGGCACTCAGACACACAGTTACCCTGAGAGGCAGATACCAGACCTTGGATCTTTGAAAACTCGTGTGAGAGAAATTGGAGCAGCTTCATACCGCACTTGTTCTTGTTTTAATGTGAATCCGGAGCTTTAGTCCTGTTGCTTCTATTTTGAAATGTATTTTATCTCTGTTGCTGTGTGATTTTTGTGTGTCTTGTGATTGTTGCAACTTTTCTATGCTGCTGTCTTGGCCAGGCTTCCCTTGAAAAAGAGACCATTGTGTCTCAACGGGACCGACCTGGTTAAATAAAGGCAAAATGAAAAATAAAAAGATAGATTTGTGAGATCACGTGATCTCAGGAGTCCATCTTGCCAACATATGCACTTCGGGCGGAACCACATTTGTTTGGACCAATAAGCGTCCTGTGAGGAACTACTTGCAGCTACGGGTGTCATTCAGGTGTGATTATCAGCAAGAGAAGTGACTGTTTGAAATCATTTGAAAACAATGGTGGCTCCTCAAGAGGTTAGCATCGACGCTGCTAGCATCAGTTATATCAGAACTGGAGCGCATTACTTTATTGAAAGAAGAGCAAACAACAGCACTGAAGGCTTTTCTCCTGAGGAAAAAAGGTTTCAATCTTCTCTTGACAGACTCCTCCAGTGGTGGCACTCCCCTACTGTTGACCTGATTGGTTGAAGTTAGCCCGTGATAGAGGCAAAAGACAGTAAGTGCCTGCCCTTTCCAAAATAGTTTCCCGTGCCAGGTTAGACACACGGTCCTGTTAACAATAAACTACTGATTGAGAGCCGGAGCCCCATAAAGCTAGTACATCAGTTGGACAACAGCACTGTTACATCACACTCACCACTCTGCTGTTCTCAGATTCTCTTTTAACACAAATGAAGTTGGTGTTAAAACTAAGGCAAACAATGGAAGGAAACAAATGTGTTTATAGCCTTCAGCCCATGTTTTATCAACTTTAAAAATGTATTCCTGAAACCTTTTTCAAGCAAAATTGGTTGCAAACATGGCAGTACATGGACTGAAGGAGACAGAAGAGCTGTGAGTTAATGAGCTGATCTAGTTCACAGCTGTGAGATTAAGTGACAGATGCCCTGTTTTCCTTCAGGCTGATACACACTCTCACTGACATGTACTACATTTGGACCAGGTTACCACGGAAAAGTTGTCCTTTTTTTTAAATCAGTCAATTAGTGTCACCCAGTATATATTAATAACATCCTTGCTGTCTGTTAGAAAACCTGAACTGATTCTGATATTTTGATCAGATGTTTTTCTTTAATAATGGATAAGTTTTGAAGAGGGAGTGGCAGTAAGAGTAAGTACGTCTTTATTTGGGGTATCAGTGGCTTTTGTCTGTTTAAAATCATGTCTGTTAGAGGAAGCTGATGTCAATTTTAGGTTTATTAGTTTAGCACAGAAGTTGACTCTCTTCCATGTTAAATGACTCGTCTTCACCAGTCAGTCGCTCTGAATTCAGGCAGCCGTTAAATACCTTAGCCTACATGTAAACTGACATATAGCTGCTAGTAATAGTAGTAGTAATACCAACAGTTATACCAGTAAAAATAACAATTAACACTTAATAGTTGTTGTTAGTTGTTAGTTAGTACAAGAGTAGTGGGATTAAGAATTCTAGTAGCAATAGAAGAGACAAAATACAAGTATACTAAGTGGGACAATAGGAAACAGTAGCAATATGTGGAAATGATAGTATACACTAGTAGTAGCTGTATGTAGTTGCAGCAGCAGTTATAGTAGGAATAGTAGTAGTGGTCATAGTAGGGATGACTCGTAGTACTGAAGGAGGAAGAGTAGAAGGAAAAGGAGTAAGAGAGTCTATTTTGAATTGAATTTTGGATTATTGCAGAAAATAATCTCTGTCAAACACAAGTTTATGATCCTTACACGTTTTGTTCATCAAGATAATCTTCACAGATGAACACCACCTTTGATAAATTTCTAAGCGTAAATTAAATCTTCAGCAGCAAAAAGCTAATGTTAGGCTATAAACAGACTGCACTGACCGATCTACAAGTCGCAAAGTAAGTGATTGAATAGTTTGCAACTGAAGTTGGCCTGTAAAGAAGGACAAATGAGTAGATGAGTCTCTGTGTTCAGCGTCTTTATGTTTGATGTCCCCGACAACTTCTATAGTCTCATTTAGCCACTTGCTAGCAACCGCCGTTTTTAAGACACGGAAGCGCTTTATAATTCAGTTCAGGGACATTTGCTTATGTATTTCACGTTGCAGAACAAAATGTGTAAATATCTTAAGACTGTGGTAACCACAGACCTAATTTCAGGCTTTTAACTGAAAATCCATTCAAAAAACCCACTCACTTTGAGACGAGGGAACTGGAAGCACAAACGTGCTAACTGATTTCAGGGTTTAAGAGTCATTATTACAGCAACCTATGTGTAGCAGCAGCAGTAATAGTAGGTGTAGTAGTGGTGTTGCTACTGGACGTAGGGGAAACAACTAGCCTGACTGTCCAAATTTCAAACATACAAGTACCAGTGCCAGTAATGCTCATTTTTAACAATGTTGCATCTCACTTGTTTAATTCCTCCAAAAACACAACTGTGAAAGTGACAATTTGAGGTCTGGGCAGAGGTCACTAATAGGCCGACCGCGGTCCGGGTCCAGTTTGGACGGCGTCTCTGACAAGACTTTGTAAATTACTGATAATTATTTTAATAGGAGCGTTTCTATATTAACTGGTGCAGCTTTTACAGCCTTTACCATACTGGTTTAGCGCCCCCTGGACACCCACAGACCAACTGCATGCTTTTTAAATCATCTCACGTGATGCTACTTAGCCAATCAAATCAGCGCATTCTGACAAGTGGGGTGACTCGAGTGAGTGAAAAACTGCACACAGTCAGAGACATCTGTCAGAGGAAATGCTAGTCAAAGAAGAGGTAATTAACATGGGGTGCTCTGAAGAGACAAACGTGTATGGCAAACAGAGCTTTTAATCAAGAACAAGACTCTTACAAGATCATTGTTCACGAGCGGTTCAAAACCAGTACGTCTCATATGTTCTGGTACCATGGTGATTATTAAAAGCAGCAATGTGAAGCGCCACAGTGAGATGAAGCACAAGTCTTTTGAGCAAACATACCCACTCAAATCCAAATTTAGAGCACCAAAAACAAAGGCACCCACTATGTATGGCACTATTCAAACAAAATATCATTCCAGGCTCACAATGACCATCTACACATTTGTATGAGGAAAAGCCCTGACACCATTACAGCCCTCTGAAGGAAACTCTGAAGCTCACGTCTCTCACTGAACAAGAGAAAGTGGAGGAATGGGGCAAAAGTGGGAAAGAAAGACTTCAGATGTTAAGATATGTTGAGATGTTTTTATACAGTTGGTTGAGAGTGGTAAGATGTGAAATGATACAACTACTAGGCTACTTCTATACATATATATATATATATATATATATATATATACTGTATATATATTAATATATATTATATGGCACTGAATTGTAATGACAGTTAGGCATTATGAGGTTCCAGACTCTCTGACTTTTAAGTGAACACCCCTGTCTTAGAGAGAGTTATGTATTGTCAATGTTTCTTGGCGAGCAGCTGCTGGCTGCAGGGACTGGACTGTTGTCATCACTGTGAGGTTACCAGCAGAGATTCCAGGAAGTCACTGCTGCTCTCTCACCATGACATTGACTAAATCTAAATTTAGATTCAACATATTACATAAAAAGTCAGTTTTAGAGATGTTGGAGCCAAGTGTTGGTGTTCCCCTGGCTTCCAGTCTTTGAGCTAAGCTAGGCTAACCACATTGAGATAAGTGCATTTTCCAAAAAGTAAAACTATTCCTTTAATATTTATCACAAATTATCAAATGTTAGCTATGTTATTGACCTGAAGTATCACATGAGTTTAACATCAGCACAGATTATATCTGTCGGAAGCCTCTGTCTAAAAACATCATGTCAGTTTCAGCCTACGTTCCCTTTTACAGGGAGGTCAGTGCCTGTTCTCATATTGTGCCCACCTCAAGCAGAGGGTCGAGGCATCTGTAACCAGAAGCTCGTCTCACAACTTGTTGATGGCAAACGAGAACAGAGCTACTGTAGCTAAAGCCAAAGTGGTACTTCTTTTTAATTAATGCTGCTACTGAGGTATAGAGTGAAGTATGGCGGTAACTCTATACTTGATACACAATACAGGCAAAAGTATATGGACACGTCCACCACTTCCACTTTTTATTCAGATTTTTTTTATATCTGGCTGCAGAGATTTATTTAGTTTCATATTCAATTCATAATAGCATTAGAGACGTCCACCACAGATGTTGGGTGATAGGATCTGGCTCACAGTCCATGTTCCACTTCATCCCAAATGTGAAGGGCTTGAGGTCAGAGTGGAGTGTGGCCAAAGTGCAGTAAAACTGTGGAGGTGGATGGTGGATGGCTGTGTAGCACACACAACTTTTGTGCAGATACTGTACTGTTACAATCCACAATTTAAGGTTCACTTTTAAAAAAAATCTTTCCCGCACAATAAAGTATACCATACACAGATATTGTTGAAATAAGCCATTTTTAAAACTGACATTGAATGTCAAAAAACCTTATTAAACTGAGATTTGGCTGAGTGATCTATTATCAGTGATCAGTCCAGAGGCAGGTGGCACAAAGTTCTAATTATATGCTTTTGCTTTACAATTGTCTTTTATTGGAACAGTGAGTCCATAGAAACACAACCCCAGACCATAAGAACATTAAGCTATGTGAGGTGTCACCATGTCTTAGGCCCTGTACTGAATAAATTATGCTAATTGTGCTCAGTCTGTGAGCTGTCAGTCCTCAGACAGCAGATAGAGGCCTTCATCTGATCACATCAAGGAGTAACATCATTTATGAGAATGTAACATTCATTCAAAACATCAACAATCAAGATTGGGAGACAACTATACATTAAACTGGTTTATGTAGGCCTACACATCTGCACCATTTAAAAATAAAATCCAAACACTCAGCTGATCAGTCTGCAGCTCTACAGCCTGGCCTGGACTCACCGAAACCCTGCGTGGAACATGGACAGCCTGGATCCTCCATTAGGTCCGTATCTGGGGGTGCTGAGCAGGAAGTCCTTCTTGATGGACACGTAGCTGATGAGCGACAGGATGAGCAGTGCCACGCTGAACATGACGAGCCCCAGCGCGCTGGCTATCCGCACCATCCTGCCTCTCTGCGGGCACCAGCCCCCCCGGACCAGAGGATCACTGACGGGCCACGAAGAGGAGACAGCGAGTACCCACGCGCACCGCATCCGCGGCAGAGCGAGGGCGTAGACGCGAAGACGACGCGCGCTTCACGCAGATTTCAGAGTCCATGTGGGGAGGAAGAGCAGATGCGATTACGCGGCAGCGGCAACGCATGGGCGGCGAACAGGCACCTAGAAATGCTAAAGGCCGGGCAGGCGAGCGAGGACGCGCAAACGGCGGATTTATGGACGCTTTTAACAGAAGCCATGAAGACTAAAGAGTCCATGCGTGGAGCAGGAGTGAGGAGCCGAGGGCCGCGTTTTTACAGCCGATGTCATCACCTAAATACGAGGCAGCGACGCGTCTGCGGAAGAAAAGGCGCAGGAAGAACGAGCGTGACGCATTGACAGTCCATGAGTCGCAGAAGAGAAAGCAGAGGAGGGAGGAGGGGTGCTGGAGGTTTTTCTGCAGGCATGCGGGGTTAGATTACAGCCGGATTCATAACCTCAAGGTGGTGAAATGAAGCGACGACGTCCTGCGGGCTGAAGATGGAGGCGGCCGGCGGATGCTGCTCCCTCCCGTCATCTGCATCCTCGGCGTCTCTCTCCGGTAGTCTCATTAATTAAGACGGAGTGTCGCTTTAAGGAGACGCAGCTCTTGTATCGCGGTAATCAGATAAACAGCAGCAGCAGCATCCGAGGCGGAGCTCTGCGTCCTGATGGACGCGGGGAGACGCAGAGGGAGAGGACACCCGCCGCCCAGACACACCGGAGGGAGAGAGGTGTCAGTCTGAGCTCAGACATCCTGAGAAACACGAGGAGATGTGTTTCATATGATAATACATGTTTTCTGCTCATGTAAGATAATAATAAAAATAATAATAATAATAATAATAATAATAATAATAATGTGTTAGTTTGATAGGCCTTTCTGTTTATCACATATATAGGTGCTAAGTTTCTTTTGTAAATAGCTGGCCTATAGCCTGTTTCTAGGCTATATGATGTGTAAGTACAATGTGCAAAAGTATATTCATATATTAAAAGTTAAATGTATTTGACATGTGATTTTGATATATTTCATAAAGTGGTATGGTGTTTTAGCCTCCGAGGTGTACCTCTGTGTACCTCACAGAGATAATGAAGCAATATTAATCTTCAGGTTGTTTTGCAAAACATTTGAAAATTAATTTTTATCATTGTTTAAGATATGTTTAATTAAAACACAGATGTGTGAAGGAACAACTGTTTTGGGATGCTGTAGTATCAGAATCAACACTAATGGCTCTGTGTGTCTATGAGCTAAATGCTAACTTTAGCCAGCCGTTCTCACAATGTAATGTTGAAATGCTGATGTTTAGCAAGTGTGGGCCTACTGCTTACTGTCCTGACCCTCTTTAATGACGTCCCTTTAAAAAATGATAGAATTAATCATTTCAGTATACGGACAAATTCAACTGACATGTTTACATTCAGGTGACGAAACCTTCTTGTGACCAAAGTAGTTATGATTCTTAGATGTTGTGACCACAGGAAGTAGTGTGAGGACGTGACAACAAACTTGAAGACAGTTTCTCTTTTTCAACCAACAGTTAGCGCTGGCGTCCACGGCCTGGGTGAATACTGGAGTCTGACCTACAGCAGACAGTTTTACTGGAACTACTTAGTAGGTGTCCATTATCAGGAGTTACTGGACACCTACTAAGTAGTTCCAATGAAAGCTTGTATCTAAAATGAGTACGCAAATGCTAGCTTTCTAGCTAATAGCTGACTCAAAGAGTTCTATGAGCTGAGTGGGCTAGTTTATCTCCTGTTACTGAGCTGTATCTGTGGTTCACCCTCCAGTATTTACTGGAGCAGTGAACAATGCATAAGAACCTCATGGGATGGTAATGATAGTCCAGGTATTAGTCAAACAATCAGGTGTTGCCAGAGAATTATGAAAATATGTATTAACTGTTCTATTTTCTTTCACTGGTGACTGAGTGACCATAGTGTAAGCGAGATAATGCCTGACAAGTGGAGGCAACCATCCTCTGCTGCCTGTCACATGGTTCTGACCTCTGCGTTGTCCAATTGGTCCTAATGGACACTTCCTCTGGCATTATCCCTTTCATAACCAAGTGTCTGTTATTGTAACTGTGATGATGAAGACCCTTCAGTCTTAACAAAGTAGTCATTTTACCCCAAACCATGATCTTTACCCTACTCTTACCCCAAACCTTCAAGAGTAACGTAAGACCAGGATGAAAAGCAATGTTTCATTGCCTTCTGGTCGGAAGTTTCGGGGGTTGGGGACGGTCAAATGTGTGCTCTTTTGCGTCTTTGACAACTGTGATGTCATGGTGTTCTGGCACACCCTGGAGTACACCTGTACATCACTGCAGCATGAGGTCAGAAGTTAGGCCAGTGGAGGTCAGCAAAAATAAGATATTAAGGGGATGTTAAGTTACTCTGTAACCATAGAGGTGTCAGATAAGAAAATGTTGTTCTGGAGACCATGGACAACAGCATATTTTGTCATTTAATTCAGAGGACTTATAGCAGCAAAAATTTGCCTCAAAGGGTTTTTACAATCTGTGCTCATGCTAATAGCATGCAAGTATATGTACAGATGATGATGATGGGAATGTCATTAGCTTGACAGGTATTTGATTATAAACCACATTAACACTGACCTGATTATGGCACCAGACGAAAAGTTGGATGAACACCGAAGACTAACAGAAGATCACGACTCAACAGCATTTACATTTCTCTTCTTAACACTCTTATATGGTGTCATTTCCTTTCACTGATGTCACTCATAGGAACAGTACAGTATTTTGGTTCAGAAATACATTGGTGTCACAGAGTGAACATTGTGAAAACCCAAATAATATGACTTTTTTTTATTAAACATTTCCCATGAAGAGGGAAGCATTTAAGCTCCTAAAAACATACAAGTCTGACATTTATCAACATTATTGAGTGTTGTCTCAGATGAATGTCAGAAATGGTAAGAATGGAAATGAGAAAATGCAATATTTTAGCAGAAAACAAATCGAAATATATAGATTGTTATTGCATTATTTTATTTATTTTACTTTGGGCTAATTAATAATTAGTTTGTCTCAACAGGATATAACTGATATCTTAATCACTGAATCAATGGTTTAGTTTCATTTAAGGTAAAGTACCCCAGCTTTATAGGACTGCAGATATAAGTAGGCTAATGGATTCAGCATGGCAAACTTAATGTTCCGTAATAAACATTTGACAAAGTTGTTCCAAATGGTTTCATCAAAACAGCAGACAGACAGTCGGTTAGACGCTCTTCAGACACGTACAGACATCAGACAGAGAGACAGGGTGCTGTGACTGCTGGCATTTCAGCACTGACCTTTCTACTGATCTTAAGGCCTGATGGAACCTACACACACAGACACACATGCACACGACAGAGGTTTTGTAAAGGCTGTCAGACACACAGATTAAGATCCTAAAGCCTCAAATCGAATGTCTCTCTTGCTGCCACACACAAACACACACACACACACGCACGTTAACAGGGCCAACAGGGCGCTAAAGTCCTCCACTATCTATGAGGGGACCTCTGTTTCTGGTCATTTTGAAGAAACAAAAATAGAATAGAAAAGCTTATTTTAAGGTCTTTTACCATAATATTACTTCAAATGCAATCTTTCAATTTTTTTAAAGAAATTGCCAAGAGGGTACTTGGATCCTTCTGCACCCATTCTTTCACCCAATGACAGTTTGTTTACGAAAGAGATTGTCTTTGTTTCTTTATGAAGTTGACAATTAACTTTGATGTCATCAATATTTAAACATTTCTCTGTAATACCTATATTACAAAAACAATCATAGCCACTTTAATGGAGAATACGTTTTACCTGCAAATCAGAATTAATTTGGCTGCATGCACAAATATGAGTATAAGCAACTTAATTTACTTAGTAGTAACTAGTAATAAGTACTTCCAATAAAGGAAAAAACAATCAGGATAAATTTAGGAGGGAAACAGTAGGAAGTAGGAATATCGCTTCCTTTCATGTTTAATTAATTGCTTAGAATCCATGTATTATCAGACTTTTTTTAGACCTTTAAAATTGTACAGTCCCTACAAACTCCCCTGACAAGTATTTACAAGCAAGATACATTTCACAGTGTACTTCTGTTCTCAGTCTTTGCTTACATGAATGTAATTTGGTTTCAAGTCCCCTGTTAGTGTGAGTGTTACGACTCCCAGGGCCACCGTTATATAGGTTCATGAGCACAAACACACACACACACACACACACACACACATACATATCAATTGTACAGAGGAATGAAGTATATCATTACATTACAATATATTTTAAAAAAAAGAAGACATGTAAAATACAACATAAAACATTTAAATGAAAGAACAAAGACATTAAAATCCAAATAATACCTTACAAACGAAAATGTCACATGCAGTCAATTGTTAAATGACTTGATATAAGTATAATTTTACATAAGGAATATCAACAAACTACCCAACAGCACAATACCCAGCAGTCAGCATCACATATGATGATGACAAGTAAACTAGCATCTAGGTTGTTTTTTGTTTCAACACAGTCTGAAAACATGGTCTTGTCAGTTCTAGACACATTAAAGGTCCCATATTATACTGTTTTTCATCAATTCCACACAGCTGTCAGAGGTCCAACAACACTGTATTCGAAATGTATTGCCCCAAACCCATCAGTGGTCCTGAATATCAGCTGTCTGAAAGTTGCTCTACTGAGCTCTGCTGAGAGCAGCTGTTTCTGTGCCTGCAGCTTTAATGCTAATGAGCTCCGTCCTGCTACATGCCATTCTCAGGGAGAGGATGCCGCTTACGCTAGCGGTAGCATGTGCTAATGTTTACGGTGGATGTATCACTATGGCTCGCCAAGATGCTGTTGTTCAACCATACCAGTTTGACCCAGAATCGGACCCAGAAGGAGAGGCTCCTGAAGAAATACAGACTCTGCGGCTGCAGCAGCACTCCCCAACACAACCACCCGGCTCCCATCCCCCACTGACCTGCAACAGGTAACATCTAAAAACAGTTAGCGAAAGCTGTGTTTGTCTCCAACACAGTCTCCAAACTCTTGGACACTGTTCGCATAGTCTCTGTCTCCAGTCTGCACGTTTCCAGACTTTTTACTGTGACAACCAAGCTCCTTCGTAATTTTATTAACATTAAACTCGCTCCAAACGCTGTTGCATAGCGGACTGAAGCGAAGCTAACTAGTTAGCCAATTTCAAGCTGACTTCACCAGACTCGTAGGCAACTGTAAATACTATCAAAACGTGGCAACACTTACCTGTGGCTCGGGTGCAGTTGCTGGGTCCCGTATGGTTGGGACTGATCCTTTTACGAGGGTCAGTGTCAAGGCAAAGCCAGCTTTGTACTGACCCTCGTTACTGAAGCAGTCCGGTATGAAGTGGTTAGCACACACAAACAGACTTACAGCAGCCGTAGCCGCCACGTTGTTGTTAAAAATGAAACGCAACCGCTGTCTTTTCTGTTCTTCTGTAGCTGGGACAGAATATAGGCACAAAAACAGAAAACTTCTCGTATGGTGCTTTCAATAGCGTAATGGCGGATCTCTGAGATGGTAATGCTGTACCTGGTGGGTGGAGACACTGTGGGTGGAAATATTCAAATGATCGGTCAATGACGTCGGTGGCTGATGCCGAATTTGAATCGCTCATCTGGAAACTGCAGGCAAGACACCCTCAGAAATCTGTATCTCACTCAAAAAAGCACGGATGGTCTTTTTTCAAAGTTTTTATGCGTGTGGCAGCGCCGTAGACCCAAAATAACACCCCAAATCCCAGAAAAAGTGAGTTTTTCATAATATGGGACCTTTAATGACATTAATGATGAACTAAATGTAAAAAGAAAGATTAATTACATGTGAGAGAGATTTATTAAGAATAAACAAACACTGAATGTCATTAGCATACAGTGATACCTGATGCCTTAATTTAAAAACTATAATGTGTTACGGATTCAATTGACATTGAAAAGCATGAAGGAAAAACAAGCAAATTGGCTTACAAATTTATTTTAACTCTCTGGGATGGCAGCCGCCCTGTCCAGCAACTCAAAGCGTCGTTATTTGACGAGTTGGGAATGATATTTAAAAATCTTTTTATTTTTACCAATAGCTACACAAAGTCCAAGTAGTTGTAGTTAGTTTTTACTCATTTGGAATCAATAACATGTTTATTTTCTGCAAGTAGGACCATTTTTATTGACAGCTTGCAAAATATTTATAACCATCTCTAATAAATGCTACATTTATAGTTAATCAAACCATAGTAAATAGGTAATTTCTAACATACCATGAAATGCTTTATAAGCCATTTATTAATTAATTGAAAATGTTTATATATCAGTTGCAGCTTACACAGTGTTTATGTATTTATTATGTATTTATTTATATATAATCATTATTGATGGTTTAACTGACTCTTATAACTCAATAATTCTAGAAACTGAACTTTCTGACTACTCTCTGTGAAGGTGAGCGTTTTCGTCTTCACTGTCAACCTCTTCCAGGGACAAGTTGATCACTTCCATTTGGTTTTCTACTGTCCTCTGTTTTCAGCAGCAGCTTCTCCATGTTCAGCTGCTGCTTCTCTACTTCTTCCTTTCTTTTCTCCAGTTTCCACTGCGCATCTAATAGGCTTTGCTTTTCTCTCAGGTAGCCCTCTGTTTTGTCAGTTGCCTTTTCTTTCTCACTCGCTGCTATTTCCTTCTCCACTAATTTTACCTTCCTCTTGTTTTCCTCTCTTTCTTTCTCTATTTCTTCTAGCTGCAGTCTGAGTTCCTCACTCTGGTTCCCCACTCTAGTCCTCAGTTCCATTGACGGAGGCAAAACTGCCACCCATGCATTGAATTCTTCTTGTGTCTTCATGGATTGTCTCCGGAGCTGATCCTTTTTGTTCCTTTTTTGATGAGGAATTGTATGACACTGAAAAAGACACTGATGAAAGGTCATGGTAGAAGGAAATATTATACAAATAATACAAACTGAAAGATTTACCAGCTCATGAATGTAGCCTGAATATACAATTTACTCTCAAAAGGAGAGACCAACAGTATTGGAAAAGAATATAAACATTTCTGAAGATTTACACGTTATTTTTATTAGCATATAGTGGAAAAAAATATATTAAAATGTTTTTACCTTTCCAGGCAACCACAATAAATAAAACTCCATTAGCTATGCCACTAAGCACACCAACAATGATATAATAAGGACAACAACATGGAGATGTGATGGAGAAATCACCAGCTGAAATGACAAATAAAAAGACTTTTAATAGAATTTTAATAGAATATTAAAGAATATATACTGTGTATAAATAATAATAAATAACTGAGGCTCCTGTTTGCTCCTGTTTGTTAAATTAATAAATTGTTGAATTGCCAATATGCCTTGTTTCTTCAGATATCAATCATCCAATCCACCAAACAACACCAAACAAGAGTCAATTCATACATTTCTTAATTTTGTATTTAAATAAATATAATAAATGAAGAAAAAAAGTAATGTCATTCTGCTATAGTAAGACATCAGGAGATTTTCCACCTGTATTTTTGGCGACTAAATCAGATATTTTTAAAGAGACGTCAGGACATTATCCAGTCATGTTTAGGGTGATAAAAGCAAAAAAGTAATGTGGGAGCATTATACAAAATATGCACACTCACGAACAACAAGTTCAACATAAAATGTTTTGTCTTGTGAGGGAAAGTAGCATCTGTACACTCCATTATCAGAGAGTTTCACTGCAGACAGATGCAGTGAAAGGTCTCCCTGCTTCAGATTGTCGATGGATAATGATGTTCTTCCTTTGTAAGACGGGTTTTGGTTCACCAGGTGGTTTTGACCTTCGTGCCACACATGGACAAATCTGGGCTCCAGGTCAGGTCTCCCCCATTCCACTCTCTTTGAAACAGCACCCAGGGGAGGTACCAGGCGGCACAGCAAGATGACGTCTTCACCAACTAATGTCATGATTCTTGGAAATGATTGAGCCACTTGGCCTGGAATGACACAAGCTCTTAAATCTTGCAATCAGAACTTCTGCACAAAATTATTGTTGGCTTTCATAAGTGGCTTATAAATAAGTTTGTTTTGTTTTTCCCTTTTTCATACAGGCTCATCATGGTGCTGATGTTTTAGTGTAAATTACCTCTGTAAGAGCCTGCCAGTAGGAGAAGGATCACAGTGTGTTGGAAAATCAAAACTCCGAAGGAACTTAGCTTAGGTTTAAGGAACAATCCATCATTTAGGCCAAGCATCCTGGAGTTCTGGGGAAATAAAACATTTTGAAATGTTAATTTATAGAAAAAAGGACTAAAATTATGTTGGCTGTTTGGCTGACAAATCATCAAATCAGCCTATAGCCTAGTTAGCCATGAAATGAGTCAAAGCTAGAAAACATCGAACACACATGCTAAACACACTGTAGGAAATAGTCGGCCACACTGCTGTAGATACAGAAGCTGCCACAAAATAAAAAAACATATTCCTTTAAATGAAAAAGTAGTGAAAGCACCATTAAGATTTAAATAAAAATATGTTTACTCAACAAAAGGCTCTTACCTGTTGTATCTCTGAGTCCGTTCTCGCCTGAGAGTACAAAGCCAAATGGCCAACGTCTTTCATTGACCCAACTGATAAGGTGTGTACTGTACTGTGTTCGTGTCTAGACTTCAGTAAAATCAGTTACTGCATGTTGCATATATAACATGAATAACATTATACGTTTTATTCTTTAACTGAAATGTTCAGTTGATTCAAGATTCAAGATGTTTATTGTCACTCTGGTTGGACAAGTACACGTGAAATTATTTGTTGAGAGACTCGGCTACAAAAATAGCAAAGCAAGTCAATATCAAATACAACAAAATAAAATAAAAGGAAAACAGAATAATAACAAAATAGTAAAAGTAGGCAATAAGATGTGAAGTGATGAGATGTATAAAAGGGAGTGGGTGTCATGGTTGTGTATGTTTTATATGTGTTTCCTGTTTTCTTGTGCTCCTCACCAGTCTGCTGTCCCTCCACACCTGCACTGCATCTCCATCTTCCAGTGATTTATGATCAGCTCCTTCTGTTTCTTGTGTTTTTCCATTCATGTCCCTCACCTGTGTTTCTCTGCCTCACTCCACCTGCACCTCATCATCTCATTAGTTTAGTTTGTATTTAAGCCTGTGTTCTCTCTGCAGTCTTTTTCAGATCGTTCTGTGTTATTTATCTGAGTCTGTTCCTGGTTTTTGTTCCTGGCATTATGTTTCTGCTTTATTCCTTGTGTTTTTCCTTTTCCTGAGTTGTGCTTTACTCGTGGTTGGTACTTTGTTTTAGCTTCTGTGTTGCTTCTTTTCTTTGGGCATTTTGCACTTCTTGGTTTTTGGATTTCAGCGTGTTATTAAAGCGTGTTATTAAAGCTTGTTCCTTATCCTAACTGCCTCCTGTGCATTTGGTTCCTCACCACTTTCCCTAACCTGACAAATGGGTATGGAGCAGGAATAAAGTGCATGTGTATATATATATACTTAAAGGTTTAAATAAGACACAAAAACATTAGAATTTAAACACATGGGAAACACAGAGGACAAGATTGTGCCCCTCTAACTGATCTCCTGCAGTTTTTGGTTGGTGTATATATACATATATATATATATATATATATTATCAAAGATCAGCAAATGAAAGTCAATGAAATTAAACAACAAAAAAACAACTTAAAAACTAAGGCCGTAAGATGACTTCAGATTGAAAGCCAGCTAAAAGACAAAGGTCTTTAATTTCCTTTTAGAATACCATAAGGGCTTACCATTCTAATAGCAGGAGGCAGTGAGTGGCTGCACCCTGTGTAATGAACATCGTAATGTATACACACATATGAAAACATGATCCAAGGCACATTTACTAAAGTCCCTTTTTTTTTAGATTTCAATAACGAGGACAGACACATTTATAATTCTAGACATTAAATAGTTACACACTCATTTTACAAAGGCTCAACTGCACCTGTGTAATTTTAGGTAAAGTTTGCTATTGTTTGTTGTATTAATAAAATGTAAAAATATTGACCTCAGTGTGATTTGCTGCTTTTATCCTGGTGGAAAAATGATTTAGGACAGACATCATAATCAAGACATGTAGTTATAGTTGTAGTTTATATATTTTTAATGCCTGTCACGGGTGAGATTGAAATTGATTGTGGAGTGCTGAGGAGCAAAGCAGCTGCTCTGTAGTCTGGTGGTACAGCACTAAAACAAAGGTTACTTTGTTTCACCATCACTGTCTTTTGCCCACAGGGCAGTCCCTGTTCCAGAATCACCCGAAAATAAAAGTTCCTTTTAGCAGCTCTAATTATATTCAAATCAGTCCATTTGCAGGCTAAATAATAAATAACAAAAACATATTTTTGTGTTGAATTTTTGGTTGTGTTGACATTTTCTTGTACAAAGGAAATGGTTGCAGTTTGATTGATGTCTGACAGTGTAGTTTATGATCTCCTGTCAGTGAGAGTTGTGTTGATTTCTTGCACACTCACTGCACAGATTAGTATTTAGTACACATTGAACAATCTGGATGCAGCAGTGATGTCCATATGGTCACTGTAGCCTTTCATTCAACAAAATGTTACAATAGAAAAAGCACAGGTGTGAATAATTGGTTTACTGTCACACTGTCATGACTTACTGGGACAGATGAATACAACAGAGCCATCGTTAGTGTAACGGGAGGGTTCAGTGGGTGTGACTGGACTACTCTATAGAAAGAGACAGCAGAATGGAGACGGATAACTTCTTGAGCAGTGCTTTTAATATTCTCCATGAGCAGCTTCACAATAAAGACCCCACATGTAAGAGAATCAGAGAGACACATTTAACAGGTTATTGTAACTGCATGTAAATAAACAAATAGTGTTATTGTGTAAACATAAATCTACAAATACCCCGCTGTGTACACAATATAAATATATTTTAGCATTAACACAAACCTATGTATTAACTTTTGAAATACATGAATTAACTTGACAGTACTTCTGAACCTTACAATAGTATCAACTGTGCTTTTCCTGCTATGATCCAAGTGTAAGAAAGGCCTATTGCTCAGCATCCAGCCCTGAACAGGGATGTGATGTCACAGGTCCAGTGTTGATCATAGTTACCTTTTAAGCAGATCAGTCACGAGGTGTAAACAGAGTGTGAGAGCGATGCTGCACTTTGTACACTTTTATAATTAACATGATACTGTACAAAACGAGGTAATGGCACACTGTTGCAGTAATGACTTCTGTAATTTCAGAACAGATTCAAAGCTTTTATTTGTCACATGCGCATTAAATAAGTGCAATTAAATGCAGGGTGACATACTTTTAAGGCTAACTGAGCTAACGGCAGCTAAAGTAAGCATCTGCAGTTAGTTACAGTTACTCTTGCGATATGCTGCACTTAGTTTTGAGTGTGAATTCGACAGATGGTCAATTTTAACATATTGCACTTTTAAAGAACAATAATCAGAATGAGAGTTAAAACAAAGAATAAAACATCTGATGGGTAAAAAGATTTAAAAGATAAAAATGATAAATATATGTTAAAATACAGGTATTCAAATTCTGAAGTGTGCATTGGCCTGGTGTGTAGGTGGGCTGACTGTGCTATTCACTATATAAGGATGTAAAATGTATGTTGTTGATATACAATATAAGGCAGGCAGACTAAGTATCCTCCTGAAATTTCTTCTTAAAACTTACATATGGCTTTTCCTTAACTGATGGTATGTATTGTTATTTTTTTACTTTTTATCTTCTTTTCCTTAATGCAGCATTATTTTAAGCGTGTCAGTCCACACAGTTAAAGTTGAATAAAGAAATCCACCAGTCCACAAGGAGATGTACCAAAATTGGACGTACGTGCTTGATTTAGTCAGTCGTGATGGTTTTTATATATGAATATGGATAAAAAAAACCAAAAAAACAATCAACAGCCAACGATCACACACTAACCGGCATCACCACTTTTCCGCTGAAAGAAAATGAACGATTATGACTGTGTCAGATCAAATTGAATGTGTGGATTAGACTCCAAACAGTCACAGATGGGTTACATGACTGTATGATACAGTGCTGCTGTGGGACAGGAGGCCGAAGGAAACAGAAACTGCCTAAACAGTCATGAGTTTCCTCACTGCTCTGCATTTAGCTTTACTTACCTTTTCTTCATTGTATTTACTCTATATATCTATCTACTTTAATCTAGAGTAACTTCACTTCATTTCACTTGATGAAATGTGCAATTTCATCAAGAAATTGTGTTGTGTTGAAATTGTGTGAGTGCAACTCACAGATGAATTGTATAATAATAATAATAATAACAATAATAATAATAATAATAATAGGTTACACATAATGACTAAACTAAACTAACTAAAAATAGCTGTTTAGCTAGCTAACTGTTTTTTTTTTAGGGAAGATAAAAAAAAAGAAAAAGAAAAAAGCAGAGGAGAGAGAAAAGAGAAACAAGAGAGAGAAAGTAAGAGGAGAGCATTTGGGAATCCGTTAAATTACGTGAACAAGATGAGGGAAGATAAGGAGTCGGGGTGGGAGATGTGAGTGTAACAGATAGACGAGAAGTAAACTGACACTGAGAGGAGTGAGGGAGGAGATGAGGACAGATCCAGGATGAAGATATCGGCGTTTCAGCTTACGATAGATAAAACAGGCCATTGGGAGAGTTTTTCCTTCAGAGAGCAGCTGACTCTGTAATGATGCTGCTTCATCTCTCTGACCCCTGAGGATTCACCAGCTGTCACTATTCTACACTCTGTAAACAGGAAGTGATGTAAACAAATGGACCACAAGTCTGCCTGTTATTACTGTCATATTGTAGCAGGTAATACTGTAGTTAGATGGTTTAAATTGAACCTGCCACAGATTTGAAATGTCTACCACTGAAGCTTTTGCCTCCACCTTATACACTAGAGATTAATCAAATTTTGTTCAAGCCATGTACATCTAAGACAAAACTCAGCTGTGACGTGTCCGTCCAAAAAGTGTCCCTGTTATTTTGTTGCATCCTCACACCTGACTTATGCTTCAGAAGAAAGTGCAGCCTTATATTTAGTGTCTTTGGAAACCTTCAGAACTTCACTATGAATTAAAACCAATTCATTCAGGAACACTCTCGTCATTGATTAAAAACATTTATTGCAACAAATGGTATACAGTTAGGCTTGGCGCTGAAGGCTCTGCTCCAAAAGCTCCCTGGATTTGACAAGCAGCATGCTAAGTCACTCCAGGGAGTGCAATGAATACCCCCCCGCAGGAGTAGAATCGAAGCAACTAGATAAATTAGAAGCCATTTTAGACTCAGACTAAGCAGGTGGAGGCTGGTGTGGTGGTGGCAAGCTTGTCAGCAGCAGTGTTGTGAGTGCAGCAGTGTTGAAGGAGAGATCAGTGTATGACAGCTTAGATTTAAATAGACCGCCTTATTTGAAAGAATGGATATGACTGGTCAGTGACTGATGCTGATCTGATCAGCTGGCTGTCAGCTGACTACAGCTGGGGCTTATGACTTCCGTGTCCTGCATGAATTTGCGCTATGCTTCATTAAATGAGAGTTTGAACAAAGCTTAACTCTGTGACATTTCTGTAAAACAATGGACCCAACAGGGCAACACAGGGAGACCATGAGTGTTTTTTTTTGCTGCTTCTGGGACACTGCTGAAACGCATCATGGTGGAACCACAAGCATTGTCAACAACGGCGGCGATCAGCTCAGACAATCATGTCGTGGTGGAATCTTGGGCTGAGTTTGATGCTGTAGTTACCTGTCTAGTGTCACTTCTTGAAGTGGTTGGTTTGGTTGATGGGTCATACACTGGACTTTCCTTCCGACCTGAGTTTGTGTCCCGTTTGTGACCAAGAGTCAAGAGTGATTCGTTTTTTAAGTCATGTTACGTAAATAAGTTAATGAAGGTAAAATGCGTAACTTACGGTACGTGAGTACTTGTGTCAGTAACGCTACATGCATTACATCACATGATTTCCAAGTTATGAGACTGAATGTAGCTTTATTTTGTGTTGTTGTTTTTGTAATTCACTTTGTTTTGCTTTTTGAGAAACAATAACATTAAGTGAATGTAGTTATTTTAACTCACAGCATGTGGTTTTGGTGCCTAAACCTAACCAGACAGCGACCGTTAATACAGGTCCAAAAGTCATAATATGTCATGATGTGTGAAGTGTTTGTCAGCAAGCGTTATTTTGAAAGTCAAACCAAATGTTGCATATTATTATTGCTGATTTGACCGCGGAGCCCCTCACGTTCCACACTAAGTCTAGATGGGCAGGTAGAGCATCGTAGTTTGAAGCTTAAGGCCACTGATCATGCTGCCATATTTGCCACGAGTTGGGAGTGAGAACGTGTTGTATATTCACTGTATCATAAACATATACCTACAATAATACCTATAATGGCTTGTTTCACAATATTTTGCAACCTCCAGCTGTTTCAAAGCATTATATTAAATGTGTGTTTCCTGCCTCAGCTCTCTTCTCCATTTATATCCATGGTTATAATGCAAGTGGTCTAGTAGCAGCTGATTCAAAATAAGGGCACTAGCACCTGTAAAGTATGTTTGCTGCAGTGTGAGGTGACAACTCAAACTAGGGTAGAGCTTCACTGCTGCCCCACTTACATACAGATGATTCTTTTGTTCATCTGAACGTAGGCTGAGAATCATTTTGTCTTCAGTATGCTGTACATCTAGTAAAACCAGCTAAAACTGTGCGTTAACTCTGGGCTGGCTGCAGTGGCAGGTAAAAGAAATGAATAGAAATACGTGAAGGGATGTATATAAGGATGGGTTAACTTTATACAGTATTACAATGACCAGTGAAATTTGCACTTCTCACATCCATGTGTGAGTGTAATTGTAATTGTAATTCAGCATCACAAGTCAATTCATCCATAAAAGCACCAGAAAGGACAGTTTTCCATATCTGCATTATCAAACGCAAAATAACATTGTAACTTTGCTGGCATTACTCAGAGACTGAATGTCAGCCAGTACCCTGGACAGCTCCATGATCAGCACTCTTGGCCAGTTTTATTAGAAGTGACACTAGGATCCCATTTACACCAGACATTAACATGTGATCTGTATTGGTTTAAATTTATCTGAATATGGAGAAACACATGCTAACACAGGTGTAAATACCTGCAGAATGTGATTTGATCAGCCAGATCAAATTTGGAGGTGTTAACGCAATCTGTCCAGTGTGACCACATTCCTGAGAGGAATATCTACTCAGCAAGTTGAAAAGTCACCCAAGTCCACCCCACCATGCTGACTCAAGCAAGCCTGGCAAAAGCTACACGTAGTAGCAGTGATGTTAGCAAGCCCGTCTTGCACCATGTTTGTTGACAATAGCTTATTTTGCATATTGAAATCTGATCATAATGCAGGCATCGAGGAAAAGAGAACACATTTTAATAGCAGGTTCAAATGGATCAGAAGTCATGAACATATCCAGATACAAATCACAAGTAAATACCAGGTGCCTTACAACTACCAATGATAGTGTAACTAATAATTATTGTGATGATATCAACAAGACTGAAATCATAAAACAAAATGTTTGTATTTTGCTGAGAAAACACACTGTATAAACTTTTGCTGTAAAAGGATGAAATGTGCATATTTTCCTTTGTTCTCAGTCAGCTGCAGCAGTCCACTGAGCACTTCAATAAAACCAGAATGAACTCGTGAATCAGGTTGATCAGATTTTCATGTGAACTCTGTGATATGAAACCAATCAGAGGAGCTCACATCTCATGAACGAGTCAATTAATAATCAATAGTCATTAGAGCAGAGAGGAGGGCGGACGATCAGAGGCTGCAGCTCCGCCTGGGTTAGAGGAGCGTGAAATTACTGCATTCTGTATACTGTACACACACACGCACACACACACACGCACACACTCAAACCAAGATGTGGGTAAGCCGCCTCTGACCAGCCTTAACAGAAAAGCTATAAATTTTACATTTGAGACACATTCACATCTGAAAGAAAATCACATATAGGCTACGTGATTTTCAGACATTCCATAAATGTAAAATGAAACTCACAAAGTTTCACATATTCACACCTGGAATATGAACATCTGAAACACAGTCTGATCTGTTGGGTTAAGTGCCTTGCTCAAGGGCACCTCAGGGTTGGTAAAGAGGGAGGGTTGCTTTATAATTTTCCTGAAACTTTTTCCAAAACTGGTGAGCTGGTCCCTAAGACACACACACACACACACACACACACACACACACACACACACACACACACAAACAAAAGTATACAGAATAATAAATCAATAATAAATTGTGGAATAAAACAAATAAACAAATAAATAAACAAACAAATAAATAAATAGTGGGAAAAATAAACTATTCGTGGTGGAGTGTGGAGGATGAATTGAGTGTCTCACAGCCTGGGGAATGAAGCTGCGGTGGCTGTTGTCCTTTAGTATCCTTTGGGCTCTGTGCAGACACCTCACTTCACCAGTCTTACTGATGCCAGGTAGACGGGCACCAGTCAGAAGGCAAATTGAGGGGGGACGAGGGCAAACGTGCCATCTCACCCCCTCACTAGCTTCCCAGGAAACTCACAGACCAATTGCATGTTTCGTAAATCACTTACAGGACTTTACTCAGCCAGTCAAATCTAAATATTGCATTAAGCATTGTGATACGAGTCAGACAGATACACACACATACTAGAGAAGAGAGGAGAGACAGCAGTCAGAGAACATAGACAGTGAGAACAGCTTTTAATCAAGAAGCCACTCTTACATGTTCATTCTTCCCACGGGTGGTTCAGACTGAGCCATAATTAAAAGTGGCTAGGTGTAGCGCACACTACTAAACAGTACATTTCAAGTTTTGCGCAAACATACCCAAGCATATCTGAACAAACGGCACAGGAAATGAAATATTTTTTTCTTCTGTTCTCTGTTCACCATTGTTGCTCTCCTCCTGTAATAGGGCTGAGGATGGTGGTGTCGTCCACATACTTCACAACTGAGTTAAACAACAATAGCTTTTAGACACTGAACATGTAATGCCAACTAACTCATACTGTTTGCAAAGTAAACAGTAATTGTTCAATAAATTAAAATACTGATTTATAAAAAGGCCTAAAAAAAAAGATCCATTTTAAAATCAGGTGTAAATGATTCGCTGTTCAATTATGTGGCCTGTTAGCAGTTTATTTGGCGTCCTTGTGACGATGTCAGGTGAGGTGGAGCTCAGCAGTACAGAGGAGACAGAGGGTGTAAATGAAGCCTCCCCTGGACGTCCAAGGTCACTTTGAAGAATCCAGTTTCCACATTTCATAATTCATCATCCCAACCTCAAGATTGAACCTGTTCCTCTCTGTAGATGAGCTGTGTGTGCGTGTGTGTGTGTGTGTGTGTGTGTGTGTGTGTGGGTGTGTGTGTGGGTGTGTGTGCGTGTGTGTAAATGGAGTAGGCTGCAGTGCTTTGTTATGTCCACTGTATCGATGGAGGACAGCAGACAGACTGTATATCACTCAAAGTTCAGACAGTGGACAGCAAAGTCCTCGCTCTCTCTCTCTCTCTCTCTCTCTGTGTGTGTGTGTGTGTGTGTGAGTGTGTGTGTGTGTGTGTGTGTGTGTGTGTGTGTGTGTGTGTGTGTTTAGACAGCAGTGAAGACGTGTACTACAAAGCCAAATAGGCCAAACTGCCACGAGCTGTACACAGACAGAGTTGGATCAGGTTGTGACTTAAAGAACCTGCAGGTCAGCTTGTTTGTTTGTCTTTTTTGGTTCCTGTGCTGAGTTCAGTTGCCAATCCTTGGTCCTACAGACCTCTGAGAGGACCTCCACTAGGTTTAAGCTGTTTCTCACCTGGACAGAAATGTAAGCAATGCAAAAATGGCATTAATACATGAATTTTGCTCAGACACTATGTATGCCAAGTGTGAGAAAACAAAAACTGTACAAACTTAGAGTTCCACTTCCTTTTCTTTTCAGGCCACTTATCTGAAAGTGTCATGAGATGACTTTTGTTGTGAATTGATTGATTGATTGATTGATTGATTGATTGATTGATTGATTGATTGATTGACAAAGAAGAAACATATTCCCTGGACAAAAGTGCAAGCAAAATGACAAAGAGAACTTGATCAACTGTTTTTTGTGAATGGGTCCCTTGAATCATTTGTTTATTTGATATTCAATTGACTCACACAGAAGTCCTGGCTCATAAGCTGCTCTGTTTACGGTAGTTTAAGAGCTGTGGCCTTGCGGGTAAACACACCAATCTCTTAGGCCCTTCTCCTGGTCTTCTGCTGCTCCTCTCGGGGGCGCTCATCCTCCGGAGCTGCTCTTCCCTGCAATTGCAGTGTCTCTGGGCTCGCTAGGTAAGAGCACACAGGCTGGATGTAAATGATAGAGATTTTTTTGTGGCCGTGGAGGGGGGGAGATCAGTGGGACCTGCAACCACAGCTGAGGGCCTGTTCTCAGCTCTCCTTCACAGTCACACCTCCTGTCATTTTCATTTTAGATGTTCATGACCAACTTTTATCCTCATCCATACGTGCTCTACCTACCCCTCTAGGGTTAGTTTTACACATGTAGGGCTCCGCGACTAAGTTAGCAATAATACATAATATGCAACATCTGGTTAGACTGTCAAAATAAAGCTAGCTGATTAACAGTTCACATATTATGACATATTATGACTTTTGGACAGTGATTAACGGGGGTGGCTGTAGCTCAGGAGGTAGGATGGTTCGTCCAGTAATCAGAAGGTTGTGGTTCAAATCTCTGTCTGCATGTTGAAGTACACTTGAGGATCCTTCAGGCTTACAAAACTACTTGGTTAGGTTTAGGTAAAATCATACTTTGGGTTAAAATAAATCAAAGCCTCATGTATGTAACGGAAGTTGCGTCCATAAACTGGACATGAGCCCCATTCCCATTCGGGTAAAGTCCAGTGTGCGACCCATCCAACCATTCCAACCACCCCCCCGGACTTTTCTCACTCCTTACACTACTGCACAAGAGAGGCAATCCAAGAAGTGAAGCTAGAAGGTTAACTACGGCATCAAACAAAGCATAGGGACACTGACCAGGCTGCTGTATGTGACCTGCTGGGACTGAGAATAGGCTATTTTGAGACATTCAATGGACCAAATCAAGCAGGTAGATAGTTTCTTGTATTTATATTGTTTCTTGCAAAACACAGATGTAAATTTGGGAGATGAATAAAACTTAAAGGTTTTTTATTATTTCTTTACCTTAGATATAAAATAAACATTTAAAAAAACAAAAAAAACTCCATTCACTGACAGAAACTATGAGACTCAAATAATTTGTATTGGTCGAGATAAATAAACATATGAATACACTGTATTAACTCATTATAAACACAGGCTCGAAGTTCTTATTTGAATAGAAATATTAATCTTGTGTTTGTATATCTTCACATATATTTTTGACATCTGCTAATGGCTGAAAGCTCTAGGAAAAACAAATAAGCTGACTCGCGGTCAAATCTCGAGTTCTAGCCATCATGGGATGCTTTTAGTTTACGGCGTGGACAGCTGTGATCTCAAGGCACCAACAAACAAGGTAAAAGCTGAAATGGTTGAAAGTGTTTGAACTTTGAGTTAAAAAATCCCAGTGGAGACACGTTCCAGCTCCAGGAAAGCAGCAATTTGACCACAGTTGCTCCCTGTATTGGCACATCCTGGCTACTGCACACAACCGGACTCCAGCTGCTGAACTCTGACTCTGTACTGCTCTGGTCCGAGTCCAGCAGCTCTACATGTCCAGAGCTGAAAGGTCAATTTCCTTCTATTTGAGACCAGAGAAAAGATAAATGGGAGAATTAGGTGAGAGGAGATGGTCTGTGCTGAGAACATACACTCATCCCTCACTCTGCTCCTCCCTCACTTATCCCTCCATTGCCCCATGCTTCCACTCCTTTCCTGCTTGCCCTCCCACATTTTATCTCTCTTTTGCCCCACATCCTTTCCTCCATCTTCACTCCATCCTTCACTGTATCCAGCTCTGCCTTTCTCTCTCTCCATCCCTCCCGCTCTCTAAGTCTTTCCCTCCTCTTCTCCTCCAGTCTCCTCTCTCCCTTCTGTCCCTCTGTCATTCATCTTTTTCCCTTTTTTCTCCTCTTTTCCCTTTCACACATCCACAATACCTGGGAGGGAGAGAGACCAGCTGTTGCCAAGCAACCCGGCTGACCAACGAGGTGTGGAGAAGTGAAGGGGGGGGGGGGATGCAGGAGGATCATGGGGGGAGGAGATGATGGACTGAGAAGGAGGGAAAGAGGGGAGGAAGGAGAGGATGGAAGGAGGTTAGATGATGAGAGGAGGGAGAAAAGACAAGGGAGAAGGAGGAGGAGGACGGAGGTGAGGAGGAAGAAAAGAAAAAGGGGGAGGATAAGGTGGTGGTCACTGCTCACTGATTGCAGGAGTCGCTCTGGCCAATCAATTTCAGCAGGTGCGTGACCAGAGCTGTCCAGCATCAATCACACACACACACACACACACACACACACACACACACACACACAGGGGGAAACTAATTCATTAGAGAGGAATTTGGGAAAGAAAAAAGGAAACAGACTAGCATCCATGTAACAAGGAGGAAGAGAAAGCAGCGGAGGAGTAAAGGAGGAGAAATAAAGGAGAAGAGTTTGGAGTCGCGGCCTCCGATCAATCTGTGTGTCTTTAACATTTTACTGCTGTCATCGAGCTGAACACCACAAACTAATTCAGTTTATGTTTAATCAATCACGATCATTACAGTAATATGCATTAACAATCAGGAAGAGGACAAACAGTAATGGAAAGAGCAACATCATAATTAGCATGCTGTAACAGTAGTAGCTGTAGTAGTAGAATTAGGTCACATTGAAGAATGCAGTTTAGTAGAAGAAAATGTTCTATATTTTAAACATTAGTGGTCCCAGGTGATGCTCATTTTGAGGTTTCTACTTTATTGTATTTTGGGTGTCTATAGAAAATGTGTACATGCTTCATGTTTCTCTCATACTGTACATTGCTGCAGTCCTTCTATTCACCCTCTGTCTGATTGCTTCATTTTGGTGCCTGTCTCTTTAAGGGCCCCCCTCCCAAAAAACCCAGTCCACTCTAATTGGTCAGAACTCACAGGCAGGAGCCGGCACTGCCCACCATGTTTCCACATCAGCTCTGGGGGTGTGGCTGAGATCGGTCACTGTATCGTTGTGACATCACAATTTTACTGAAGTCCTGACAGCTGAGGAAAGGCTCAACAGCTCAAAGGGAATGTTTGTGAATACAGACTGTTCTCATGTCCCCGTGGATACTTTCACAGTATTTATACAGTACCTGGACCTGATTTATAACCAAAAAAGACATAAATCTCACTTTCTAGTCTGGGTCATTTAAAGGCACACTTTAAAATTTAATTCAATCATTTTCAACTCACTCCCATATGGATGAAGTTTTTTAACTCCACAGAACATTTCTGGAGCTTCACAACACAACACTCTTGTAACATTATATTAAACCGCTGAAGTAGATGGGGACTTGTTTTAAAATGTAAAAAAAAAACAACTGAAGGGAAACATTAAATGGCCCCATACAGCTCGTTCATCATAATACATGTCTACATGTCGCCCCGAGATCCCAAACTGATTTCAAAAGACATTATTTACACCCCTGACGTACGGTCAAGCTCATGCACTCACTCAGACCAGGTGCATAGTTTTTAGTCCATCAGTCCAAAATGAATGTGTGACCTGACAAAATGAACATGTAAATGAGTTTTAAGCTAACAGTAAAATACATCAACATTTACACTTACCATCTGTTTATTGTATGTGGTCCCTTTAAAAACACTATAAAATAAAATAAATGAAATAAAAAGAAAATGCTCCCGTTGTATCAGGAGTAGTAGTTTCAGAGTTGCAGATAAAACTCCCCTCTCCTTTGTCCCCCTCCTCTTCCTCCCTGTCTGTCTCCGTCTGTCTCCCAGACATCAGAACTCGCCGGTTTTACTGATCAGTCTGCCTCTAAACAGTATTGATCCGTCCTTATATGAGCTACCATTGATCTGATCTGTTAGGATGATTTTACCCCATGAGATGAACACTGTAAAATATGACAAGCACCACAAATCATCTCCCTCCCTATCACCCTGCAGTCAGACCAGAGATGACTGTCAGTGATGTGTAAGCAGGACAGAAGCTTCCAGCCTCTGTTATGTCTGTCCTCAGAGACAGCTGCCATCACAGTACTACAGTCCCTCAAGTTGCTGAAAGGCCAGAGACCAGCCAAACTGTCTGCTGCTGGAAATACTCTCAAGAGCATCAACTGTGTACCAACCCACTGCTTAAAATAGTCCCAACAAATGCGCTAGTTACTGCAGCTGTTTTAGAAAAATGTGTAAACTAGTATAGAGAAATTGACGGAGACATTTGTGGACAATATATTTATATAATTAATATATCATTATATATTGTCAGCCATATGGTTAGGTTACAGTTAGGCAACTAAAACAGTTGTTAAAGAGGAGCTCCATTATTTTTATACCTGAGCCCAATGTTCACATGTCTGGGTGTGTAAATGATTCATACTCACCAAAGGTTTTTTGGAATCGGCCCAGTAGATCTCCTCAGCTGGCAGCCAAGACATGGCTGCAATCTAATCCTTTGGGGCAACTGAGACTGTCAAATTAACATCCACTAAAAATCGCTTGGTTTTTTCCACTGGCAGGCTGAGGTTGTTGCTCTTAGGTGTCAGACATCACTGTGAAAATTATTCCTACAGAGAGAGAACAGAAATAGGCAACTTTCCCTTCTGTCCTAGTGTTTCCTTGTGGTAGGCTGTTATTGTTGGCGCCGCTGTCGCAAACACAGCATTAGCAACATTGCTAAAGCTAGCAAACTGGTGACTGTCCAAAGTGAACTATAAGAATCTAAATTTGACCTGGAAACACTAATCTCAGTGCTATGAGAGTTACACACCTGGTGTTTAAGTTTTTGGATCAGTGATTTGAGTTTTATTTTTGTATTTCTATCCTCATGTGTCATGTTTCACTCTCCATTTCTTCCCATTGTCTGTTTTCCCGCCCTTTCTTCTGTGTACACCTGTTTCTCATTAGTTAATGACCCCGGTGTATTTAAGCCAGTCACTCCTCATTGGTTCGTCTGCTCCTGTGTTTCCTGTGTTGCCCAGTGCCGTCTTCCCATCATGTTTTCCTGCATTTGCTGGTTTGTACTTTGTTTTGTTTTTTGCTCCTGGATTACTCCTTTTTTGTTGGTGGCCTTTTGCTTGCCTTTTGCTGCTCGTATTTCGGTTTTTGGACTTCAGTTTTCATTAAAGCTCACATTCAGTTTTCAGCTTGCCTGCCTTATTGTCTGCATTTGGGTCCCTTTCACACAGAGAGGCAGCTGCCGGATGAGTTTGTCTACTGGACCGATTGAAAACCCTTTGGTTGTGAATGCTATGAATCATTTACACACCAAATTATGTAAACAGGGCCTGTAGTTAAGTATACTGGAATTCCCCTTTAAGGTCAGGGAAAGATTGTTGTTGGCAGCAGTTTAATTAAAGGGTTTAATTCATAAAAATAAACATGATACTTGGGCTTTCTGTACAGATCAGATAAATGAATAACTAATACTGTCCTGGAAAGGAAACATAACCCCCTTTAAATTTAACACGAGACTTATTTTATAGGGAATTTAAAAAACATAATCTTATTAATACCAAATCAAATGTATTGAGTATCAAAGTATTGATCACTGTTGCTATTGAGCCACAATCTCCACCTGTGGTACCCCACATTAAGATCTGAGCACTGACTCTGTGTGACTCATTTTTACAGTGTAAAGACCTCCCAGCTCATCAGGTGGAATAAACAGGGACAGTCGGACACATGAGGCAGAGCGACACCGACTTCATTTCAGAAAATGAAATCTGGGATGTTTGATTATGAGATGATGAAGGTGAAAATGAAAGTAAATGTGATTTGAGGGACAGAGTGAGTGACAGGGGAGTGGGAGAGAGGAGCAGAGAATAGAGAATACAACAGAGACACACAGAGGAGATGAAGTCATTCACATTTTTATACCTGCTGTGTTTCCACCAGGTATTTCCCTGGATCCCACAAGAAATCTGCACATATTAGAAAATACAATCAATGGGAGTTTAACCAGAATACATGAAAGGTTTAATCATTTTAAATAGTACATAAAATCTTTCCCCTTTCTGCCTGTATACTCTGCAGATTCATTCCAAGTATACAGGGGCATTTGTTTTCAGATATCAGGTAATATATTTTAATGTATAATTTCAACTAGCTTAATTTAACTTTGTATAGGCTAACTATCTGTGGACAGGTTTCAATTTGATGCTTGTTGTCTTGGCCTATTAACATCACAGAAGATGAAGTGAATTAACGGCCACCAGGATGTAGCCATGTGCCAATAAAACTGGAGCGTTTCTGGAGAGTTTACGTACATCCGTGCTGAGAATCAATACATTGCCCTCACGGCAAGGCAAGGTAAATTTAGTACCTTTCAACAATATGGCAGTTTAAAGTGCTTTATGTTAGACAGAAAGGCATTTAGACAACATATATAAGAAATGCTAGGCAATATAAAGAATATGCCATTAGAGAAACATAAATAGGATTTAAAAGAGAAGAAAATTAAAGAAAATTAAAATAAGATGAAATAGAAAATGAGAGATTAAAGGGTACGATAGAAATACAGTCAAAGTTTCAATGAAAAGTCCCAGATTTGGCAAGTTAACATGCATGAAATGACATTAACAAACTCACAGTAGCATGCTAACAGTTGCTAATTAGGAAAGACAAATTACATTGTTGAAGGGAATCCTGTTAATCACTGGATTCCTGTGGGATGGGAGTCAATTCCCTTTTCATCACATGACTGAGATGGTACAGGAAAAAAAGTCAACAGACCAGGCAGGAAAAGCAAGCAAAAAAGCAAAAAGAAAAGCCTTTGTCAGTTTTTATATATATATATATATATATAAAAATATGCAGTTCTAATATGAATAAATGACATTTTCTCAACTTTGAACACAATGACAGGTGTTTTCTTTTTTATTGTTTTCCTATTTGTCTCCTGTTTGATCTGGTGGCTGGTTGGTTGCAGCCACCTGACCAGTGGCAACATGGGAACAGGATGAGACAGGAGTCATTCTTCCAGGATTGTGAAGGAACAAGAATATTCTTCTGGGAGTAGGGTGAGGCAGGAATGAAAATCCACTCCCCTGTCACTGTCTAAGGAAATTGGTGTAAATTGATGTGAAATCCATGATGTAGTTGTCAAGACACATACACTCAAAATCAAAAATGTCAACCTGCTGGTTGTTGCTTTGAAGTCAGGGGAAAGTCATTGTCCAACCCGGTCTCATTGAACTGCGTTCAAATAACAAAACTTTACACTTTTAATTTGCGTGCAGGGCTTATGGCAAAGTCCAATTTTGCGGGCAGGTGATATGCAAATCCTTCCCATTAACTTCTTTAAAGAGCACATCCATAGTCAGTTAACCTCACTGTCATGGTAGCAAAAATAAACACATAACAGTTAAAGGTCCCATATTATACTGTTTTTCATCAATTCCACACAGCTGTCAGAGGTCCAACAACACTGTATTCGAAATGTATTGCCCCAAACCCATCTGTGGTCCTGAATATCAGCTGTCTAAAAGTTGCTCTACTGAGCTCTGCTGAGAGCAGCTGTTTCTGTGCCTGCAGCTTTAATGCTAATGAGCTCCGTCCTAACACACGCCCCTCTCAGGAAGAGGATGCCGTTCACGCTAGCGGTAGCATGCGCTAATGTTTACGGTGGGTGTGCTATGGCTCACAAGATTCTGTCGTTCAACCATACCAGTTTGACCCAGAATCGGACCCAGAAGGAGAGGCTCAGAAAAATACAGACTCTGCGGCTGCAGCAGGACTCCCCGACACAACCACCCGGCTCCCATCCCCCACTGACCTGCAACAGGTAACATCTAAAAACAGTTAGCGAAAGCTGTGTTTGTCTCCAACACAGTCTCCAAACTCTTGGACACTGTTCGCATAGTCTCTGTCTCCAGTCTGCACGTTTCCAGACTTTTCACTGTGACAACCAAGCTCCCTCGTAATATTATTAACATTAAACTCGCTTCAAACGCCGTTGCATAGCGGACCGAAGCGGAGCTAACTAGTTAGCCAATTTCAAGCTGACTTCACCAGACTCGTAGGCAGCTGTAAATACTAGGGGTGTTCCAACAAGGGTACCTCACGATTCGATTCGATTTCGATTATGGGAGCTTCGATTCGATTATTGGCCACGATACTTCGATTATTGCAATTTTTAATGCTTTTTTCCATACAAGATTGATTTTGTCTTCATCTGTGGCTATATTTGTAAATAAATAGCCTATCAATTAACTCAGTTCCTCTAAAACTACACTCATAAAGTAAATAACAAGGTTTTTTGAACATTTGACTTGTATTTTTCAAAGACGCAAAATATTTTATTTTATGACTCTGTAAACATTTGCACTTTGACCTACTTAACTTTGAGCAGGGAAAGCTCCACTTGCAGGAGAGCCCCCTCTATTGGCGGAAAACACTGAAAACGGTCAAGCCCTGGATTTAATGAGGCGTAAACATGTGACGTGACGTGGAGTGAAGCACAAAGTTGGGCAGTGATCAGTGACAACAAAGTTGTCTTCAAAATAAGAGCTTTACATTGCACCCCATTGGACCATTCATAGCTTGCCGCTACACAACAGCTGACAGTCAGCAGGTACTAGCTGTTTGGTTGTGTCCGCTAGCTGTCAGCTACAGAGACCGAGGAGATGGTAGCATCTCCCGGATCTCAGCGGCTTTCCAGTTGCTCATCTTGACATCCGCGGATGACGTGATGAACTGACTGCTGTGATCAGCTGTTTCCTGGTTTTAAAACTCCCGGCTGCGGGACACAACAGTGCACGTTATCGACACCTCTGCCCACATTGACGCCTCGGATTTAGATAGCAATGGAGGCGGCAGTAAGTGTACTCTCAGAGGCGTCAAATTGGCGGACCAAAACAGACCGCCAATTTGCCGCCTTCTGTCTAAATGCCCGGACCTAGCAAAGCATCGACGTTAATTAATCGATGCCGAATCGTCACGTGACGCATCGCGATGCATCGCCACATCGATGAATTGCACCCACCTCTAGTAAATACTATCAAAACGCTGCGACACTTACCTGTGGCTCGGGTGCAGTTGCTGGGTCCCGTTTGGTTGAGACTGATCCTTTTACGAGGGTCAGTGCCGAGGCAAAGCCAGCTTTGTACTGACCCTTGTTACTGAAGCAGTCCGGTGTGAAGTGGTTAGCACACACAAACAGACTCACAAGAACTGTAGCTGGCACGTTGTCGTTAAAAATGAAACGCAACCACTGTCTCTTCTGTAGCTGGGACAGAGTATAGGCACTTATGTTGATTTTTACAAACAAAAACAGAGCACTTCTCGTTGCGCTTCGACATGGTGCTTTTGATAGCGTAATGGCGGATCTCCGAGATGGCAGCGCTGTACCTGGTGGGTGGACACTGTGGGTGGGATTATTCAAATGACCGGTCGTCGACGTCGACTCGTCGAACTGCAGGCAAGACTCCGTCAGAAATCTGTATCTCACTCAAAAAAGCAAGGATGGTCTTTTTTCAAAGTTTTTATGCGTGTGGCAGCACCATAGACCCAAAATAACACCCCAAATCCCAGAAAAAGTTAGTTTTTCATAATATGGGACCTTTAAGGCAACAAAACTACTTGGTCAGGCTCAGGAAAAGATTAAGTGAAATAAGATGAATTGACTTTACCCGGCTTTAATTGTCTTGCTCTTGAGACTACACCACCTGACATCTTTTATGTGTATTATTTGGACACATCTGTTATATGTTATTATTTATTATAAGTCTAATGTTGTTATTTGCATGTAGATTGATGAGACTGGGCTGCAATTTCATACAGCTGTCTGAAATAGGCATAATTTTGTATGCCAATTCATCCTATCGATATCAAGATTTTCCACTCAAGTGAAAACGTTGACCTGCTGTGCGAGGTCAAGAGTACGGAGATCGCACACGTTATTACAGTCCATCGCCTGGGGACCTTGACTGTCTTCACCAAGGGTTCATGGCAATCCATTCAATATCTTCTTAAGATAATTTAGACTGTGGTTCATGTCCTGTGTCCAATGACGTTAAGTTTTGATTCATAAAACACTTCAAGTCAAAACTGACATCTTTAATATTTTACCAAGACCATGAACAAGACCAAGAGGTTATTTGTTTTCCTAAATAGAATTATGAAATTGAAGTTTGCTTTAGTTGCCACAGGTGGATGTTTTAAAAAAAATAAGTTGTCATGGAGCATTTTGCTGACACGCTGAATGAACATGAACATTTTCTTATTTTAAGAATTTATTACTAAAGCTTTTGCAAATGAGAATATAAGGATAGTTTTTAGGAGACAGGGCTGACACCCTCTGAGGCCGAGCCAGCCCGTAGGTTAAACAGAGAGATTGTGGACCGTAAGATAGAGAAGAGAAACAGACACATTAATCATCTTCAGAGGAAATGACCTGTAAAAATGACAATCAATATCTATCCAAATATTAGCTCACACACCCCATCAGCACTCTGACTCTCAGTCTGAATTGCTTAATCATTGACTGCGGCACATTTTAAGTGGATTTTAGTAGAGTGTGTCAGTCTGTTGGCACACACACACAAACACACCCGCTTAGAGCTGCTTTGTAGTTTCCCAATTTAACCGGTTTATTCATTAATGTCCTGATTGTTCACTGACTGATTGTTGCTATCACATTTCTTTCAGAACAATGGCCAATGGTTGACCTACTCTGAATTCCACCGTCAGCTCTGCACTGAGGGTGCAACACTCCCTCTGGCGACCATATCCGAGGTCATGGTACTATAAACATGTTGCAGCACAGCTGAAGGTAACGGGCAAACAAAGTTTCAGGTTTTATGAATAATTTTAGAAAAAGTTATTATTATTTTACAATATGGATGGTGGTTGGTAAGCTTAGATATGTGGACTTATTAGCTAAAATAAGCTAATTTTTCGGTAGCTTACTAGCTTAGAGAAGTTACACACCAGGTCAGAAAGTGACATTGTGAGATTAATTTATGTGTCCCAATATACAGTGACTATTTGTAGGCCAGTTGGCATGCCGCTGTGGCTAGCAAGCTGAATAGTAACATGTTTGGGCAAGCAGTCATAATAGCCCGCCATCCAGGCTTCCTATCCACCTGCCAGCTCGCTACCTTTACCACCATCTTAGTTATTTGTTAAGTTTTAAGTTAACTATGTAACTCATTTATAAAACTACACTGTTACTGTGACTTATTCCACAAACAATGGTCGTTCATTCAAGAACTTGTATCGACTGCTGTCTGACAACTGACTGAACATTTGTTGTGTAGCAGTTAATTAAAACAGTAAGGAAGCTAATATAAAATTGGACAGTACAACACAGCTAATATGTTAGCACTGTGGACTCTTCAATGCTCCATTCCCTAAAATGCGGGCAGTGCCAGTATGGTTGGCATGTCTAATATTTTATTGCTGTTTAAAATGCTGTTTTGTTTGAGCCTCAAACCTGCAATAACTGAAACAAGCTGTGAACACAACACGGTCATTTTATTTTATCACAAGTTAATATGTCGAACTTGTCAGCAGGCAGTTGCCTATTTATACATCCAGCACATTGGGAACAAAATTAACATACATGTGGAGTCATGTGAGGGGGTATACAGATCCAGACTTAAACCTTAATCGGGGTCGCCCCAATAAACATGAAACGTCTTTGATATCTAAGATTCAAAATCTGGATTGATGCAATTGTGATTGCGTCAACTTTCACAATTGCCAGTTAGGGGGATATCCCGCAGCAACTGACTACTGTAGCCAAGCAACAGTAAACAACCCTAGCCCTTGAGGCTAACATTTGTTAGCATACTGCTGACAGATCACAAGAACCAACAGTTAAAATCTCACCAACCATTTCATCATCCAGGCTCATTTATTCTGCTTTTTATTTCTCACTGCAAAGTATTAACATTACTACAGCTAGGTGTCTGCATTTGTTTACATGTGAGATCACATGAGGTGCTACATTGCTCCCTATGGAACGCCAGTCCTGTAGCGTGTGATGTGTTATTTCCTATTTTTCTAGTCTTGTAGTGTGTGCAGGTTTGAGATTAGAGAGAAGAACAGATGAAGATTTTCTTTATGTGCATGATGAATCCCGATTTCACAGTCTGTCAATTCCTCTAGTGTGATCCCAGCTTTAGTCTCTGCGGGTAGTCATGAGATCTAGTGAATACAGCTTCTTTAAGATCAAAACTATGTGTTTTGAGATTGTTAAATGTTAATATGCGTTGGTAAGATAAGAGTATTTTGATCCCAATCAGCTAATGTGGCTAAACACTGTAACATACACTTTCACAATGAAACTGAGCCTTTGTGTTTTGTCCTGACAGGTTGTAGATCTGTTCTCATAGTTAAGAAGACACAATCCAGTTTTTGCCACTGACATAGTGTCTTTGCATTTCATGATGCCTGCAGTATAAACTAGTGAATGATTTACTGGTTAAAAAATGCTAACTGGGTTTTTAGCATCCTGTATCAATCATCAAATATTAACACTAACGAAAAGACACAATATCGTCCGTATACCCCATGGCAACAACATAGATATGACATTCCTCTACTTGTCTGTCCTTCTTTTTTCGCCTCTCCTCATCCTTCCTTACCCCCACCCCCGAGCCCCCCCTTCCTCCTGATATGTAGTAATATGTAGAGATGATGACCTATTGATTTCTGCTGGAGGGATGTTTGACAAGCAGGCAGCTGCTGGAACACACTCAGGTTGTAATCTCACTTGTTCTGTAATTAGTGGTTGACTTATTACACAGAGACCGGGGCTGTGACACTGCAGTGCTACTGATGCTTTTATCTCATTTTATTTTATTTCATTTTTGTGCGTCTTTGAATATTTGAGATGTCATTCCACAGCTTCAGTTTGAGCCTTTCAATGCAGCAAATTACTAAAAATACAAAGTATTCTGGACGTCAGAAAAAGCTCTGAAACGGCAGATGATAGTCGCCTTGACCCCCATTTGTGACAGTCGAGGTAAATTTATTGAATGAATATAATTTAGTCAAGTATCTTTGCTCAGACACTTTCATCAGGCGATGGTCGGTTGACCAAATGTAACCATTCAATAAATTATAATCTCCTGCCGTCATTATCTGAGGCTGTCAGTTGTATCAGCTGTTCACATCAGCCAGTCACATCTGTCTGATAGCAGTGACACACCTTCACTGTCATTGCTGCTGTATTTTTATATATGAGTCTCTCTTTATTCAATTCATCTTCCCAACAACGTCCAGTTTTCTCAAATCCACCACCGCCCAGTCTTCACAGCTTCTCCAACGTCATCCGCTTCATCATCTCATCAGCCACCACCAGTGTCTGAGCTACATGAGTGGATTTTTCTTGCTGCTGCTCAGGGCAGTTGTCCCTCAATCACAAAATCTCCCTTTGTTGAAGCTCCAAAGATTTTTTGACAATACTCAGTTATCACATATCATCTGTTCTAATTAACATTTTCTTTACTTTATTCAATTTTTTTTTTTGCAAATTTGTGTAACCCGGACTTATTTCATAGTCATAAACTTTACACAACCATCAACATTGTGGGTACATTCTGTTTTTAATTTGTTATTATTAATAAGTGAGTAAGTAAGGGAATACCAAAATGTGCTACAGGTTGCTTAAAAATATATATGAATTATTGCAATAATTAAGATCTTTGCACTTTACTCTCCCTCCAAAGGGTCAGGCCCCTAAACCTACAAGGTGTTCCAACACAACAGTTAGTGCCGCTTGTGAAAGAGCTTGTTGACAGTGTCACAGATGACAATGTAAGAGATAATGAGACATAATACTGTAACAGTATGTCATGAAAATAAGTTTTAGAAACGCCCTTTCAACGGTTAAAAAAACACTGACTGCTCTGCTGCTCAGTTTGTGCCAGAGTGCACCAATGGAGTGACTTTTTACGGTCTTGCCAACTGTTCAGTTATTAAGTATAGCAGTGCTTTCAGCTAAATGTTTACATCAGCAGGCTAGTATGCTAACAATGACAATGCTGACATGGTGACGCACAATAGTAGCAGATTCAATGTTCACCATGTTCACCATCTCATCTAGTGTGTTGGCATGCTATGATTTGATAATCAGCACTTAAATACAAAGAACAGCTAAGGCAGATGGGAATGTCTTTAGTTTTGCAGCAATTTGTAAGTAGAGGACAGACAGACCTTATGGCACCACATCCAAGTAAATGGATCTCCAAAGTTCTCACTGTTCATCCTGAGGGAAACATGAAGTTCTGCTCTAAATGTCATGGAAATCTATGCAGGAGTTGTCGAGACATTTAGCTCAAAAGCAAAAAATGTCATCTGCGTGTTGGTGCTAAGAGAAATGTCTGGTGATGAACAAAGTCATTAAGATACATTTTATAAGTGGTAATATAGAGTTGGCATCTAATAATGAGAGTCAGTTCTGATTACTGTATTCCCAATAACAATCAGTGTGGAGTAATTCAGTTAGTGCAGTTAATACTTCATGTGATTTATAAACTGCTTAAAATTAGAGGCTGACCAGATTATTTTTTGAGTTCAATACATTGTCTAGTTTCTACACAGATGTCTTTTACTATTATGGATGAAACACATTATTAGATGTAGACTGTTCTCTGTTGTTCTGAAGAGATTTAAAATGTGTCTGTGAAAATCGACATTGTAGTGACAGAGTCACACCAGCAGCATGCTCATCATTACTAATTTATATCTGATCCTGTCTGCTAACACTCCAGAGACAAACACACACACACACACGTGCACGCATGCACACACACACGCAACACAGACACACGCAACACACACACACACAAAACTTTAAAGCGTAAATCTGCTATGTTACAAAGATACTTTATGTAGGTTTTGCTTAACAATCAGACATGTTTATGGAGCAGATACAATCACTTTGATTAGAGGACAACACTAAACACTGAAGACCTGCCTGGAGAGACAGAAACACACTCACACAAACAGTAGGCCTGCATATGACAGTTAAAAAGGTAATTAATTAATTACTAATTACTAACATAAAGTTATTATATATAAAGTATATATAGGTGTATTTCCAACCAAATGTCAAGCAAATTTTAAGGGAACTTTTGAATGCCTCATAGTTTCATTGGAGGTTGCAGTATAAGCTCTGGAACTGCTGCAAGAACAAGAAACAAAGCCAGTCACCTTGGCCATCTACAAGGCAATGTGATAATTACCTTGACATGGTCGCCAACAGTGGAAACAGATACTTTTTCATAGCTGGTCAGTCATGTGAGTTTAATGTTGAATCATCAGTCATTTGGAAAAGGTGTTTTCAGCTCCTGTTAAGTTCATTAACTCTTTTACAAGAAAGGCAAAAAGTGTCCTCAAGTGAGCATAAACAAAACAAATCAAATCCTTTTGGAATACAATACTTCAAAATGTGTTTAAATTACATTGATGGAGTAGATTTTGATTATGTTAACTTTTACCATGCTTATTGATGAGTCTGTCATACAGTCTGGTTACATTATGTGGTGATTACTGGACTGTTTCTGTGTTTTATGAACACAGTCTAATAAACAACACAGTTTTGTGGTGGTCGTTTTCCTGCCAGAAATATAAAATATGTATAAATACCTCAAAATTGTAATTTAGTACAGTACTTAAAGTAAATGGACTCTTACTGAAGTAATTAATTGTATATGTCGTTACTTTCTGCCAACTGGAAAAAGAGCAGCATATTGTTTATGTGTGTGTGTGTGTGTGTGTGTGTGTGTGTGTGTGTGTGTGTGTGTGTGTGTGTGTGTAAAAATACACACACAGATACAAAGACTAAATCACACATGTTTTCTTGTTTGTGTGTATATCTAGTGTGTGCACATGTACATAGGGCTGTAGAAGTGTGTGTGTGTGTGTGTGTGTGTGTGTGCGTGGGTGCGCGTCCTCTAACTAAATGGACGGGTCTAATCACCTCAGAGGGAGGAACCTCTTCCCCTTCCGCCGCCTCTTAACATTAACGGATATTAACGGCCCCCAACGCTCCTCCGTTTCCTACTGAGAAATGAAATACATCACTAATGGTTTATCACAAACACGGCTAATGCTTTATGCAGACCTCTTACCATTAATAAATGATGGCATGTAAAGTGGGGGAGGGGTACTGTGAGAGCTGACGGGGCCTTAAGGGGGAGAGTTGGATCAGTTTCAGATATTAAACAGAAAAAGGAGAGCTTGATTTGTCTCATTTTGTGGCAATGAGGTGATTAAATCAGTTTTTACCATCTGTGGGTGCTCAAGAATTAAGAGATTTTTTACAAATTTGTGGAAAATGCATTTTATTAGCAGTAGGACCTCTGGTTTATGGAAACAGTTTTGTCTGCTAATTGTACAGGAAAGAAACCTGTTCCCTCAGTTAAGTTACGTCCTTAATCAGTTCATCTGTTCCATTATTTTACTAAATCAGGCTCTGAAGTTACTGAGGCCGCATGTAAGATCACTTTTTGTATTAACTTAGTTCTTATGAAAGGGGTAAAAGGGAATTTGCGTGTGTGGAAAACAGGGTATTTTTCCCACTGGGTGTTTTTGCTGTTCTAACTATGGATCATACTAACTTTGCACTCACTACCGTTGTCGAAATTTGAGAGATTTGTGTAAGAAAAGATAAAAAATGGACTATTTGCAAAGGACTATACTTGAGAAGCGGGTAGTGTTTCTGCTCTGCACAGGAGCAGAAACAGTGACACTTGTTGATGACAGACAGGAATATCTGGATGTCTCCTCAGATTGTGTGTTTCCAGCTGTTTCTATTACAACAAATTCATGGCTCTGACCGACGTTTCAGTGCTGGAGGTTTCACCTTCAAAAAATCAATTGGGAAAAAAAAGAAAGAGGCTGGCTGGGCGGACTTAACAATCAGCTGTTACAGCTCAGGTTGGTAAGTGATTCTAAAAACATGATAATAAGCACGTGCAGTTGTTTCATTCGGCCTGTCTGTCTACCTACACAGCTGCCTCCCCACGTGCACTCTGGATTGCGCACGACTGGATTCTTCCACAAGGTTATATTGTTAAAGTTGTTAGTGAGCTGAATGAATGGCAGAAAAAGTGGAGCCAATATTTCCCAATAGTAACATGTTCGCTTGACAGCGATGAGTACTAACAATAGCAATGCTTGTTCTTTGCATTGATTATGATAATATTAGGTGTAGTTAGGTACCGTTAGCGATGACAATGTTGCACTGTCGCTCACAGTACACAGCTTCTAAGCCTGTTGTTCAGCAGCTGGCTCAGTAGACTAAGCAAACAACCCCTGAGCCAAAAAGTACAGCCGCTGCAGTCGGTGTCTGTAGTCAAGCAGTGCACGTTGAAGGGAGACCTGAAAGGAGGGCTTGGGATTTTTACAGTTGCATACTGGAATGTTTTGCTTGTTCTTGCTGGTTTCTACAAATCACAACAAACTACACTACATATAAATTCTGCTGCCCACCTGCTCACCCACTCCTGCTCCAATGCAGCATTACCACTGTCCTCAAGAGCCTCCACTGGCTCCCTGTCTCACAACACATCCAATTCAAAGTCCTTCTCCTCACCTCCAAAGCCCTCCATAGGTGCCAGGCCCCTTTCTACCTCGTCGACTCGTCACTCCACTGCCACACTCCCTCCCGCAGCCTCTGCTACTCTCATCCCTACCTTCTGTCTTCAACGCTCGGGACTTACCACCAAACTTGGGGTGAAGGAGCTTTCTCCATAGCTGCCCCCTCCCCCTGGAACTCTCTCCCCAAACACCTCAGAGACAGCACGGACCTGTCCAGGTTAATCACTGACCAAAGCCCACCTTTTTAGAAACGCTTTGAATATCTGGTGATGTTTTTGATATGTTTTAAATGTGTTGGTTTCCTTTTCAGATGCTTCCCAGCTTTAATAAAGTTAGCAACAGCAACGCAGTAAGAGTTTTCAGTTTGTAATATCTATTTATCTCAGTTGATATAAAATCATCCATTTCCATGCTCTCCTGTCAAAAGCAAATATGCCGACCTTGTGGCAATATTATTTTATCACACCACCATTTCCAAGCTACAGACTGATGCACATTCTTGCTGTGTCTTTCTGAAGTTTTATGATGTTATTTCAAAGTCACATTTCTTTTTGCTTCTGTTATTATTCCCTGTTAGTGCCGAGCAGTACATACTTTGGATTTCTTGTATAGTAGGTAAAAAAAATCGAGAACAGGTTTTGACTCTAATCAGCTGCTGTAAAGAGATGAAGACTGGTCAAACTCAGCCTTTATCCTTGTGAACCCTAATTTTCCACACACACATACACACGTTTGACCCGTGTCCAGTATCGTACATGCTCCCCTGTGTCCTCATTAACCCAACCTCGGAGGCCACCATTCATCTCACTGCTCCTGTCTCATTCCCTGTAATAACATCCTCGCCCCGTCCCCTCGTTTAACTTTTTCAATTAAAAGAGGAGGATCACTCTATTAACCCCACGCTTCCTCCTGCAATTTTTCCAGCCTAACGTTGTTTTGGAGAGGGCCGCGGGGACGGCCCAGGTGGCAGTATTTTACCCTGAAAGCGGCGTGGCTCTACGTGCGGTGACAGCTAACGGCAGGCGTGGAGGTGAATTATGGAGCCTGGATGGAGAGGGCAAGTCATACGTTTGTGTCTCGTCCTGCTGTTGATCTGGGAGGAGGGGAGATGGAGGGGGGCAGATACATGAGGAGGCACCGCAGAGGTCAACACCTGTCCCTGCCTGTCTCCCTACCTGTCTGTCTGATACTGTCTGTATCTCCCTGTCCGTCCTTTTCTCTTACTGTCTGTGTACCTGTTTTTTCCTCATCTCTCCGTACCAATATGTCTAATACTGTCCCTGCGTCTGTGTATTTTTTAATTTTTGTCTTTCTGTCTCACTGTACCGGTCTGACTTATGTTGTCTCTAAGTCTGTACCTGTATCACATTAACTGTCATTGTCTCTGTACCTCTTACTCTGTGTCTAGACCACAACAGCATGGCTTGTTCATGCGACACTGAAGTTATTTATACCCAAATGTACATAAACACAAAGTGCATCTTTGCAGCTTGATCCGAGACAGAGCTCTGTGGGAACAACAGTCTCTGATTTCACATTGTTTTCCATGTTTGCATTTTGTCCATTTCCTTTTCCTGTGAAGGGACATCAGCCAGGAGCAGCCTTAAACCAAGCTGGATTAGCATGGCTCTTATTCTGACTTTCTTCCTCCCTGGGGTGGTCCAAATAGTCAGGTTGGATGATCGAAAGACACCGTGGACCGTGATGGTCTCAAAGTACGCTGCTCTCAATCCAAAACATGTGATTGAGCAATAGAAATTAATAAAATTTAAAAAAATAAAATGTTGTATAGTTTGAAGGAACTAATGGCCGATGCATCTTCATGCGCTGCCATTGCCATGAGCATCCGTTTCACCAGTTTTCAAAACTTTTCCAATTTTGCCAATCCAAAGTTGTTAACGATGGCTTATTGATCTGTAACAGGCTGACCACACAGGATGCTTGTGTGCTGTGTGGCGGCTGCATTGCTGAGCCGCTGCTGCTCACTCGCGCACGTGTGTCCACACAGCCAGGAATGCTGCTGCCTGCCCACTCTGTTAACATGGAGTTTACCTCTGATATATATCGATAAATATGATGACGTGACTTTCCTTTACCCCCGTCGAAAAGAGCGAGAAAGCGGTTGGGGAAAAGAGAGGGAGGAAGAGAAAGAGTGTACAGGAAAAGAAACTGCCCCTCACCTGTTGTGTGTAGTCTCTCCATGTCTGTGTCATATTCTACACACACAGACATTAAAACTGTAGTGCAACACTGCTATGAAGCCGATATGACTGTCTACAGGTCCTTTTCAGGTCTTTTTTTGCCGAGAACCGCACGCGTGTTGTGGTCATGGATTAAAGTTCTCCGTCACTACGATGGATTTCCGTCATTCAAACTTCACAGAGGCGACTTGTGAGATCATTGTAGATAGAAGGAGAACTGTTGGCTGATGTTTATTGACAGATTGTCACACTCTACAGTCAATTGTATCGTTAACAGCATGTGCTCGCCTGACCAATGACAGTGCAGTGACCCACACAGGGCGGGATCTAAACACGGAGCGGTGCTAAAGTTTAGCTGCTTAGCTAGCAAGGACTCGTCGCGCTGCTACGTTATCAGCTGAGTTTAGTCAGCACGTGAGAACTCGTCTGACACGGAGAGTCTCCTGTTGTGTGCTACATGTGTGAAATAACTATAGTCTGGACTCTGTCTGCAGTGTATCTGTGTAAACGGCTTCATTCAGCGTCTCTCCCTCCCCTCTGGCACCGTGAGTTACCATGGTTACAGGACCGCCCTGAAACTTTATAATGATGATCAATAAGAAGTTTTTGGTTAGTTTGACTGTACAAAATCATGAATGTTGCCTGATTGTAGCTAAATGCTGAAATCTTGTATTATAACATATAGAACAAAGCCTCGGAGCTTCTTTGATTACTAACAGTATGTTAGTGTGTGTCAGAATATCTGACGCACAGACCTCGCCTGACTACTAGCAGATGAATTCACTTTGGTTTCTTATGAAAGTAATAAGGGACTTTTGATTTATGTTGCATCACAGGTGATGTCATTTTACAAAGTGCCTGTAAAAAATAGCTCATTTATAATAATCATTGGGATTAATTTAGTCAAAACCACTAAATGAGCCCTCATATTGAAGATTTGGGTTTTATTATTAAACTCATTCCGCGAAGACCCGCCCTAATCTGCCTCTAATTGGCTTGATTGGTTGCTCTTGCTGGGGTTAGAAGAGCAGCCAATCAGAAGCTTAGTAGGGGGCGGGTCTTCGTGAAATACAAGCTGCGTCACCTAACAACCAACGTGGAACCGCTTAAATATTCCGTTCCTTAGCAACAAGAAATAATGAAGAGGTTAGCAACAGATTTAGTAAGTAAACAGTGTTTACTAACTAAATCTGTTGCTAACCTCTTCATTGTACGAAACACACGTGTAAAGCGATCGTGGACGAACATAACTCAGAGAAGATGTTTAAAAACACATTTCAAGGCAGATTCTTCTCTATTTTCTACAGCATCGGCAGCAAACCGCTCCAGATATGGGATGAAAAGGTAGGCAGCCATTCAGAGTGGATGCTATGAAGCTTATCAAGCTTCCTTAGCTGGTTGTGCTAAAGCTAACTAACTATATTTCGACTGACTGCGCAGCCTTTATATACATAATTTTCTGTGTGTACACAGGCAAGGAATGGTCGCATCGAGAGAGTCACAGACGATGACATCCGCTCCCAGGTGTTGGAGGTCGAGGGGGCAAACGTCTGGTGAGTTTGTCTGTTTAACTGATTCTTCAGCTCAGGGCAACTCATTAAAGCACCCTCATCTCTTCTCATCTCTGTAGTACCACCTGCATAACATGTCCTGCAGACCCCAAGAAGACACTGGGCATCAAGCTTCCCATTATTGTTCTGATCGTCAAGAATCTGAAGAAGTATTTCACCTTTGAAGTCGAGGTAGGTATATTCACTCTCACAGATACCGACCTGTTCCATGTTGTGGTGGTATAAACAAGTAAAGTGGACATATTCTCCCGTCTTTAAACTTTAAGGTGCTGGATGATAAAAACATTCGCCGGCGGTTTCGGTTGAGTACCTACCGGAGCACGACGCGAGTGGATCCGGGTAGATGCACCATGCCCCTGAAGCTGGACGACGGCTGGAACCAGATTCAGTTCAACCTGTTGGACTTCACCAGGAGGGCCTATGGAACCAATTACCTTGAGACGCTGCGTGTACAGGTCAGTGCACAGAGGCAGATTACAAACCAGCTACAACTCTGACTGTATTCTCTTTCAGTTGCTAATGTCTGACCTGCTGTTTTCCTCTCAGATCCACGCTAACTGTCGAATAAGGAGAGTGTATTTCTCAGACAGACTGTACTCTGAGGACGAGCTCCCAGCAGAGTTTAAACTGCGCCTGCCTGTCCAGAAGCAGAAAGCCAGGGTGACACACACATCCACGCACACACATCACTGCATTTACTTGTAACACCACATATAACTTGTCTTACCCCCCTGTCTGTTTTTGTGTTTGTCTCTTGCAGCAGTAGATATTCTCAACCTGCTCTCTTCCCCCGGACCTGATGTGGAGTTTTGATGTGTAAGATTTTCTGCACAATAAAGTTTTTTTGTCCTCAATTTCAATGCATGCTGTATTTTAAAGATATTTCAGTCAAAAGATTTTTTTTTGCTTTAATCAATGCACGGTAAAAATTGGACTCCAGTTGAAGCGCAACTCACGCAGCCAGTGTGGCTGCTCTTACCTGTTAACATGGATGCCAGAATGAAAAGCAAGACATTAGACTGTGCACAGGCACTGCAGAGGCTTTGGTAATTATGTATTTATTAGTAATAAGTCATTGTCTACAATTCATAAAGCCTTTTCACTCCTGTCTGTCTTTCACTGTCTGTAGACGATCTTTCTGTCTGTTTTTCTCTCCACTTCTTCCTGCACTTCTCTTCTCTCAGTTGTCCCTCACTCCCTCTCCTCATCCTCTGTCGTCCTTTCAGTTTCTGCCTCTGTGTCCCTGTTTCTCTTCATCTCTTTTTTAATCTTTCCAAGTATTTCTCTGCATTAGGGTCTGTCTGCCTGCCTCTCTAACAGATAGTGGGCCAGGCCAGAACTAATGTGAGAAATTAAATAGTTTTCCATTCAGTAAGAAATATACTGTAAACACCATATCAGGATGTGAGAGCAGAAGGGGAGAAACCCCTTTTGCTGTAAGTGTCATAGAGTCAGACGAGAGACAATTGCCTCTCGTCTGAGGTGTTACAGGAAGATAGATGGTAGACGACATTTACATTCTAATGAAGTAGCAAAAGGGTCACTGTCCTGGGAAAGAGACGATCCACCAAACATCAAGGAGTCATTGTTCTGGGAAGAAATGTTGTAACCCCCCACTCTGTTTTGTATTTAAGTCAGAAACCTTTGGAAGACGGGAGAGAACACTTTGGGTCTTCTCTCCATGCAGCATGTATTAAAGAGATCTGATTCATGATACTGATTCTGAAGTTCTTCAGAGAATTAGCAACTCTCTACTTCAACAAGGAGAATTTCCCTTACACTGACGATGTCCGTGATGAGCTTCAGTTATTAAAACCGCCACCGTACAATTAAACTTCCTGACAGATGACATCACTGTGACATCATCAGCATGTGTCTCACCCTGTCTGACTGTGAAGGTCACCTTGCTCTGGACAAACAGTCCATTTCTGCAGAAACACTTGGGGCAGACCAAAGATCATTACTGGGGTTCATCTCTGACGGTTCACCTGTGTCATTATCTGTAGTATTTTACTTTGACTTTAACACATAAGGCACAATTTACATTTACTAGAAGTTTTGCTAAACTGTCATCACATTAAGGTAAAAATGAATATTTGTGTCAGAAACCTGTAATGTTATATTCTGATTTGTACATTTTGGGTAGAATTACTTGGAGGGAGACAAATGTAATATATTTACAACGCATCTATAATTTTACTATGTTGGTCTATTCTGTATTGGGACACAACATGCAGGCAGTACGCTGACATTTATAAAAACGTAAGATAACGTAACATTATAAATTGCTTCGGGTGTAACGCTTACGTTACTGTCAATGGCTGTCTTAACATGTGTGTCACGGTTATCACGGATCCCACTGGTTTTCTTGCAAGACCCACCCTACTCTGCCTCTGACCGGTCGCCTTCATTCTCTACACTTGACTCAAACTGTTAACTCACAAACAGGTTGGTGTGAGACTACAGCTCACAAGCCACTGTACCAGCTCTGCTGCTGACTGTTTGCACAGATGCAAACCATCAACACCAGAAAACCACTGAACACAAAGTGAGGAAATAACACACTAGCTAGCTTATTCTTGCCTCATATGTGGTGTGATTAAACAGTAAATTCATCGTGGCCCACTGACGCCCCTCCAATGTGTGTGTGTGTGTGTGTGTGTTTGTGTTTTAGTGTGTGTTAGAATGTCAAACAAACTGCTGTAGCGCAGACCTCGCCTGACTACTAGCAGATGAATTCACTTTGGTTTCTTATGAAAGTAATAAGGGACTTTTGATTTATGTTGCATCACAGGTGATGTCATTTTACAGAGTGCCTGTAAAAAATAGCTCATTTATAATAATCATTGGGATTAATTTGGTCAAAACCACTAAATGAGCCCTCATATTGAAGATTTGGGTTTTATTATTAAACTCATTCCGCGAAGACCCGCCCTAATCTGCCTCTAATTGGCTTGATTGGTTGTTTTTGCTGGGGTTAGAAGAGCAGCCAATCAGAAGCTTAGTAGGGGGCGGGTCTTCGTGAAATACAAGCTGCGTCACCTAACAACCAACGTGGAACCACTTAAATATTCCGTTCCTTAGCAACAAGAAATAATGAAGAGGTTAGCAACAGATTTAGTAAGTAAACAGTGTTTACTAACTAAATCTGTTGCTAACCTTTTCATTGTACTAAAAACACGTGTAAAGCGATCGTGGACGAACATAACTCAGAGAAGATGTTTAAAAACACATTTCAAGGCAGATTCTTCTCTATTTTCTACAGCATCGGCAGCAAACCGCTCCAGATATGGGATGAAAAGGTAAGCAGCCATTCAGAGTGGATGCTATGAAGCTTATCAAGCTTCCTTAGCTGGTTGTGCTAAAGCTAACTAACTATATTTCGACTGACTGCGCAGCCTTTATATACATAATTTTCTGTGTGTACACAGGCGAGGAATGGTCGCATCGAGAGAGTCACAGACGATAACATCCGCTCCCAGGTGTTGGAGGTGGAGGGGGCAAACGTCTGGTGAGTTTGTCTGTTTAACTGATTCTTCAACTCAGGGCAACTCATTAAAGCACCCTCATCTCTTCTCATCCCTGTAGTACCACCTGCATAACATGTCCTGCAGACCCCAAGAAGACACTGGGCATCAAGCTTCCCATTATTGTTCTGATCGTCAAGAATCTGAAGAAGTATTTCACCTTTGAAGTCGAGGTAGGTATATTCACTCTCACAGATACCGACCTGTTCCATGTTGTGGTGGTATAAACAAGTAAAGTGGACATATTCTCCCGTCTTTAAACTTTAAGGTGCTGGATGATAAAAACATTCGCCGGCGGTTTCGGTTGAGTACCTACCGGAGCACGACGCGAGTGGATCCGGGTAGATGCACCATGCCCCTGAAGCTGGACGATGGCTGGAACCAGATTCAGTTCAACCTGTTGGACTTCACCAGGAGGGCCTATGGAACCAATTACCTTGAGACGCTGCGTGTACAGGTCAGTGCACAGAGGCAGATTACAAACCAGCTACAACTCTGACTGTATTCTCTTTCAGTTGCTAATGTCTGACCTGCTGTTTTCCTCTCAGATCCACGCTAACTGTCGAATAAGGAGAGTGTATTTCTCAGACAGACTGTACTCTGAGGACGAGCTCCCAGCAGAGTTTAAACTGCGCCTGCCTGTCCAGAAGCAGAAAGCCAAGGTGACACACACACATCCACGCACACACATCACTGCATGTACATGTAACACCACATATAACTTGTCTTACCCCCCTGTCTGTTTTTGTGTTTGTCTCTTGCAGCAGTAGATATTCTCAACCTGCTCTCTTCCCCCGGACCTGATGTGGAGTTTTGATGTGTAAGATTTTCTGCACAATAAAGTTTTTTTGTCCTCAATTTCAATGCATGCTGTATTTTAAAGATATTTCAGTCAAAAGATTTTTTTTTTTGCTTTAATCAATGCACGGTAAAATGCTCTTACCTGTTAACATGGATGCCAGAATGAAAAGCAAGACATTAGACTGTGCACAGGCACTGCAGAGGCTTTGGTAATTATGTATTTATTAGTAATAAGTCATTGTCTACAATTCATAAAGCCTTTTCACTCCTGTCTGTCTTTCACTGTCTGTAGACGACCTTTCTGTCTGTTTTTCTCTCCACTTCTTCCTGCACTTCTCTTCTCTCAGTTGTCCCTCACTCCCTCTCCTCATCCTCTGTCGTCCTTTCAGTTTCTGCCTCTGTGTCCCTGTTTCTCTTCATCTCTTTTTTAATCTTTCCAAGTATTCCTCTGCATTAGGGTCTGTCTGCCTGCCTCTTTAACAGATAGTGGGTCAGGCCAGAACTGACGATGTCCGTGATGAGCTTCAGTTATTAAAACCGCCACCGTACAATTAAACTTCCTGACAGATGACATCGCTGTGACATCATCAGCATGTGTCTCATCCTGTCTGACTGTGAAGGTCACCTTGCACTGGACAAACAGTCCATTTCTGCAGAAACACTTGGGGCAGACCAAAAATCATCTCTGATGGTTCCCCTGTTTCATTATCTGTAGTATTTTACTTTGACTTTAACACATAAGGCACAATTTACATTTACTATAAGTTTTGCTAAACTGGCATCACATTAAGGTAAACATGAATATTTGTGTCAGAAACCTGTAATGTTATATTCTGATTTGTACATTTTGGGTAGAATTACTTGGAGGGAGACAAATGTAATATATTTACAACACATCTATAATTTTACTATGTTGGTCTATTCTGTATTGGGACACAACATGCAGGCAGTACGCTGACATTTATAAAAACGTAAGATAACGTAACATTATAAATTGCTTCGGGTGTAACGCTTACGTTACTGTCAATGGCTGTCTTAACATGTGTGTCACGGTTATCACGGATCCCACTGGTTTTCTTGCAAGACCCACCCTACTCTGCCTCTGACCGGTCGCCTTCATTCTCTACACTTGACTCAAACTGTTAACTCACAAAGAGGTTGGTGTGAGACTACAGCTCACAAGCCACTGTACCAGCTCTGCTGCTGACTGTTTGCACAGATGCAAACCATCAACACCAGAAAACCACTGAACACAAAGTGAGGAAATAACACACTAGCTAGCTTATTCTTGCCTCATATGTGGTGTGATTAAACAGTAAATTCATCGTGGCCCACTGACGTCCCGCCCTCCCTCGTGTTCTCTACCAGGGCCGCAAAAATCTCTTAGATTTTTTCGAAGTTTGTTCAAAGGAAAGGAAATGAGCTGAACTTCACCACTTTTATCATCTTCTTCCATCAAATGGATTCATGGGTGTATTTAGCAGGAAGTACCAGTGCCACAAAACCACTGAGGCATTTAGCACAGAACACCAGGACCACAAAGCCGTCAAGGCTCCAATCATTAGAAAAAAAAAAGAAACACGATTCAGAGCAGGGAACTTGTCAACTGAGGAGAGCCAGCCAGTTGTAACACATGGACACTGTGTGTGTGTGTGTGTGTGTGTGTGTGTGTGTGTGTGTGTGTGTGTGTGTGTGTGTGTGTGTGAACAAGGTGTCTCGATAGATGGCAACTACACCTGTTACAATGTTAACTGGTCACAACACAGATGGCAACAGCTGTAATGTAGCTTCACAATGCTAAGAAGACTTAAAGATGCATGGCTACATGAGAATTACATTTCAAGGATGAAACCTTGAGTAAAAGTTTTTTTTTATTTTTTTTATCAAAACTCACCTAAAATGACAAAAATCAAATGACTAAGACTTAAACATTTTCGCCAAAAGACGAGGAAGAGAACTAAATCAATGTCAGGTGCTAAATGACCACTAACAGACACACACTCACACATACTCTGTTTGACGTACAGTCACGCAATTAGGCCTTGGATCCATAGTAGCTCTGCCTGTATAGAGCTCAACATGTTGTCTATTGATTGGCCTGTGAGTAGAGAACAGACCAGAGGCCATGTTAAAGTAAGTGTGTGTAAAGGCGTGTGTGTGTGTGTGTGTGTGTGTGTGTGTGTGTGTGTGTGTGTGTGTGTGTGCGTGCGTGCGTGAGAGAGAGAGAAAGAGAGAGAGGGAGAGAGATAGGGAGGGATGAGGAGGGCCAATCAGAGTGAGTAACGCAAAAGACGGAGAGACAGAGAAGAAGAAACAGATCGAGGAAAGATGTGATGGAGGGAGAAAGAAAGAAAGAAAGACAGAAATAGAATCAATCATATGCTGTATGATTTAGATCGATACATCTCTGAGTGACACGGCTGCTTGTTCACAGACTCACTGTCACCATACCAGTTTCCTGTCTGACTGTCTGGTGCAGGCTGTTTATGTCTGTCTCTGTCTTTACATTCGTCTTTCTGCCTGTTATTTAGATGTCGCCCAGCTACTTAACCTGCTGGGGGTCACTGCAGACTGGAAGTTGCATAAAAGTAATATTAAGGGACTTGTGAATATGTGATAGGTTTGTGTAATGAGCTAAGCAAAGTGATGATCATCAATGCTAGTCTGTTTGAGTTTGTGTAGTTCTGTCTAACATTCCTACAGTTAAAAAATAAAAGGTGTGCGTCCTGAGTCAATTGCTGAGAAAGAAACACAAGCAGTGAAACTGTAAAGCACAGGAGGTTTTTATAAAAGTGGGATGTCAGTGCAGTTAATTAGTTACTGGTGAATTATTAAGGGAAAAGAAATGCAAAATGAAGTCACACACCGGAGGCACTTTCCTTTTTTTCCAGAGATCCACTGACTCAATGAGATGTCAGCTTCTCGGTGACGCTGTATGACATGTCCTGGACGGAGAGGCTCTGACTGAGGAGCACACTAGTCTCGCATAACTGGACTTTTTGTTTGTAAGAGCTGTCCAGCAGTCAGAGCTAACGTTAGCCTGTCTGCCCTGGCTAGCTTGACTTTTAGTTCAGCATCCTTCTTCTTCTCAGAGTGCTTAACCATGTGTTTCGTCACAGCAGCTCTCCGTGTCGTAACATACTCCAGCTGGAGATAACAAACTAGCTCTGTGACTCCCTCGCCCTCTACCACACTGATTTGCAGCATATCTCCTCAGACCAGCACACTTCTCTCCCTCCAGCTTGCAGCGACATGATCTTTGGCTGTGAGTCATCCACGGTCATGGCAGCAGGGCAGCGAATGACTAGTCGGCTACTACGACTAAACTAAAGAGGAACATCACATATTTTAACTTAGATTTGACTTTGGCACCTTCCTGGAGGATGTTGGATGTTCCCACACTGAGCCTCTTTAAGCCCGCTTCACTTTTTACCTCAGACTGCTGTTGTGAAGCCGTTAGCAGACAGTGTGTCTGTATGCTCATTAACCTGTAGACCAACTGACGTGACCAGTCAAACATATTCTCTGTGGTCAACCAATTAACAGTTAACCACTGACATTCCGGTTTGGTTCCAAGCTGTCTGACTGTCTGATTCTTTTAAGTATGTTCTTCATAGAAATCTCAACAAGTTTAAACAATATTTTTCAATACAATACTGTACAGTAGGCTAATATTACCATTCTGTATGTAGCCATCAAGTGCGTTCAAGATCCTTCGACAGATCTGCTAACAACAGCTGTTCTTTCAGTCTTAAGTCGACGGTCATCGGCCAGAAATTAGAAACATGCTTTAATACCAGTCAAAGGTTGAGACTCACTTGAGGCGAGCGTGTGTCCAAACTTCTGACTGGTACAGTAATTCTTTCATTAACAATAACTTAATGAGTACAATGTTATTAAATAACACTGAGACACTAAGATATGAAGACACAAGTTGTAATAAACTGGAATTGTCCTTTAATGGAGCCATACAAGTTAGAAACATAAAAGCAGATCAGCACTGGCTTCATTTATTCTTCCTCTCAGCTTCATGTTGATAACTGGCCTACATGCATGTTGTATAAGAAAACACAATCAGCCGCGTCATTCCAGTCCGCTTCTGTCCAGCACCGAGCTGATGGAGCAGCTGCACAGCTGTATGAAGGTGTTTGGACTGTCTCCTCATGTGGAAGCAACGCATTGCATTTAGGCTCTGCTCTTGTCCGCTCAAGCTCCTGTTCAGGTCATTTTCTGTGTGTGTGTGTGTGTGTGTGTGTGTGTGTGTGTGTGTGTGTGTGTGTATGTGTGGGTGGGTGGGTGTGTGTGAACAAACTAATACCCTATCAGAGAGAGAGGGCATGGGAATGGGGCGATAGAATCACTGCAAATAGAGCATGAGGGCTGGCTTCACAACGGGAGGGAAAGAACAAAACACATACACACAGCCAGCGTAGTTGTGTGTGTACCAGGTACAGTGGCTCTAAAACATTGTTTGTGCTTGTGTCATTGTTTTTTTTTTGTGTGTGTGGGGGGGGGGGGTTATTGTTTTTGCATTAATTGTTTGATATTGTCAATCAGTCTCAACATTGATTTCAACATGTACTCCAACACTGAAGTCATCCCAACAAGCCAATTTGACCACGCTGCTACATGTCCAATCAGGGAACAATGAGCTCTTGGGTCACATTTGATCAGATTCAAGTCACATCTCTAGATTTCTCAAGTACTCAATCAGGCAGCTGATGTCAGGGAACTACAGAGCTCAACACACATCCAAAAAGACAAGACACAAGCAAAGTAAGGAAAACATCTTGATCAATTAGACTTTTTTTGTTTTATGCAGGAAACCTTGCATACTAGGAAACACTGTTTATGTTCACTTGGTCGTTTCTACATTTATAACCGGCTACAGTCTGTCTATCATCACTGATGAACCTGGGTATTATCTCTGATTAACAGCAGTTTTCTGTCATGTTTTTTCTCCAACTTTTAAAATTAACCATCATTTTCAATTTGAAATCTACGTGCTCCCACCAAGTCAGTGCATACTGCAGTTCAGACTGCGCAAAGGAAGCAGAAAAACTATGCATGAAGTCTTAAATAACTTCATTAGTCACAAACCATGGCACCAACAGGGATGTCCAAGCCGTGTTCAGAACTCCAGTTCCTCAGCACATGTATGTATTTCATTGGGTTGTGTGAATTTGCCACATGTTCAACTTTCACCCTTATGAACTGACAGCAACTCTCCAGTTCTGAGTTTTTAATAAGCTACACGTTAAAGAGACATTTCGCAAATTTAGGCTTAACCATCATTCTAAGCCTGTGCTTGATTTGTATTGAAGGGCAGTGTCCAATAGAATTGAATTTTCAAACAAATTTACAAATTAACCAGAGCAGAATTATATGTTTTAGTGTACCACAGGTTTGAGGTTTTAACTTGTTTGTGTTATTTAAAAGTCTAAAGGTGTTCTGTCCATGTGAAAGCAGGTATTAGAAAGGTTAAAATGGAGGCATGGGAGAGAAAAACAGAAAACAAAACAAAAAGAAACCACAATAATGGCATCTCACGCCTGTGTGTGTGTGTGTGTGTGTGTGTGTGTGTGTGTGTGTGTGTGTGTGTGTGTGTGTGTGTGTGTGTGTGTGTGTGTGTGTGTGTGTGTTGGCGCGTGTAGAGATGGGCTGAAAACAACAATGGATCAATAGGTTTACTGTGGCCTCTAGCCAGCGGCTCTAACACTCTGCTTCTGCGTGTGTGTGTGTGTGTGTTTCTCTTTCCTTTGCTCTCATCAATACTTCCATTCGGTCAGCCCGAGGGCCCCGGGCCCCCCCACAGTGATCACATTTATTTTTAGAGGGCCGACAGAGTTTCACTGCAGGGCAGATTACTGCTCCATGTGTTTGCACTGCAGCAGCGCTGTATACGGTCAACATACAATTTATACTGACTCCATTTGCTGCATTACAGAAGAAATGACACGACACGTTTCAGCCTGATAATCAGACTGAGTGTTCATTTTATATCACTTCATTACTTAGTCTGTTAGTTGTTATATGTTTTTTGCCCAAACAAATCATCAGCTCAGCAAATGACTGACGTGTCTGTCCCACAAAGTCATTTTCAGAAGCTGTGATTGCGGTAGCTAAGAACAGTTAGCTTAGCATTAGCTTATCACTAAAAATGTATTGATTTAAGCTGACGTAAAAAATCTTTATACCTGTATTCATCTTATCCACACGTATTATTTGGAGCCATTTTTTATGTTTGCATTTTACACGAATGCTGCAAGATAGCTAGCTAGCTACGTAGGGAGATGACATCCCCACTCTTAATCCTGCCAATGTTCCTCTGATTGCTCAATTGTTTCACCAGTTGGTGAAAACAGCCATGAAAGACACCAGCACCAGGCTGTTTAGAATCACTGAACAAATTGGACATTAAGACGGTGCTTCAGAGGTCTTTATATAGCCTGCTGAGGTGTAAGAGCTACAAAAACAACAATCTGTCCAATCCACCTTCAGCCTTGAGACAGGGGATTTAGTCAACGCTCAATTATTCAGTCTGACGTTAGTTGTTTTTTCTGGGTGACGACGGTTTGGTTTTGTGCTATGGAGAGCTGGAGGTGTATATAGCACCATTATCTCGACAAATGGAGAGATTTTGCTTTGCAGTGAGCACATTGTTAGTGTAGTGCCTGCATGAGTAGGTGAGTATATTATATTATAGCCTCCACTCTACCAGGAAAAAACAAAATACAGAAGAAGAAAAAACATCAAGTGTGTGAATGGAGAAGACAAATTTATTATTCGAAATATGAGAAATGCCACATGAACAGTAATACGCCGTGATGGACCAGAACTACAGCGTTAATGGGGCTGGTTTTATTCTGCCGTTTTGTCACATTGTCTTGTAAATATTCATTTCACACAAACCAACAGAAACCCAGTGATTCACAGTCAGGTTTGTTCTAAAGTCTGGATGGAAACAAACCGTTTCTCTCACTTTCTCGCCTCCGCTCTCACTTTCTCTCCTTTGCTTTCCCCCTCAATTTAACTCATTCTCTCTCTCACACGTACACACAGTCGCACACACAGTTTCACCCCGAGTGGCTCAGGATATTACCTATCAACTGGAGCTTGATTAATTAGTCCTTAATTGGTTGTCATGTCACTGACCAATCGTGTGACAGCACCCCTGAGGGCCGGGTGAGACAGAGGACACCAGGGAGAGAGAGAGAGGGAGAGGGAGAGGGAGAGTGTGTCCTCAAGCAGGAAAAATGATCTGAAACAGACAATATTTCACCACGATGCTACGAGATTCACACACAAAGTATCAAAGGAAATGGTTTTACACAGAAATGAGAACATTTACTTAGGAGTGGCTTTCACTCAGAATAGCCTATATTAAATAAAAACAGGCCTGAAAATGAGAGTGCTCGAAATGATAACAGACTGATTAAAATAAAGTGCATTTGCAGGTTTTTTCTGCTTAACAAAACACACAGCAGTGATGGTTCAGCTGTTCATCTGATCTTTTAAATCTGAATCATCAGCAAATAATTGAACCATTGTTTGTTCGCACTCTTTGCTGCCTGTCTGTATTACTGTATTACTTTCCACTCTTTCCTTGATATTGTGGATTCATCCAAATACATGTAGTACTGATATCATCAGCAGCCATCATCCTCCTGCAGGTCTGACCCAGGTGCCACCCACCCCTTGCTTAAACCAAAGGAAGTATTTCCAGTAGTGTAGGTGAGATCATGTTGCCGTGTGGTTACATGTGTTGCCTCCTGACTCTCCAGAGTTCGTAAAAGAAAACAGCTTGGATATTCTTCAGCAGTATGGACCTTCATGGTGCAGAACGTGTTAGTGAGTGAGGGTCGCGTTGTGTGAGAGAGGAGAGATGCATATACGGCTTTCTGCAGGGACACGCAGGAGGAGAATAGTGGCATAGAAATGGGTTATGTCTCATCTTATATCTTGTTTGAAAAAACATTGAAATACCTTGAAACATCAGTGTACTGCCAGGGTCTACGACATACTACTTAAGATGCTGGAAAACAGACTAAACACTGCTGTTAGCAGCTGATGGGCTCCTCATACTGAAAATCAGACTGCTGACTGTCAATATAGATCCGTATCATCCTGTAAGATAAACAGCCTATAAATAGGCCTGGGCGCAGGCAGGTAAACCATGAAGAGAATGCTCTGTGGTACAGGCAGACTTTATGAGAGTGATGTCTATTTTTTGTCTTTAATCAGTGTTTTTATGCCTGTAATGAAAATGGCCCTGCAGGGAGACATAAAGTCTATTGAACTGAATTGAATTGTTCTCTGCGATCTCTGGCTACCAGGCACAGACAGGCCGTTAATAAAAAGGCTATTTGTCAGTCTGTCAGCACTCGCTCCTCCAATCAATGAAGACTCACCGAGTCTGGAAACGCAACTGTAGGAGGACGCAACATGGAGAGGACAGCAACGAGAGGACAACATGGACAGGGGCAACAAGGAGGAGACAGCAAGTAGGAGACAATATGGACAGGGCAACAAGGAGGAAACAGTAGGGACAGGACAGCGAGGAGGAGACAGCAAGGACAGGACAACAAGAAGAAGGAGTTAATGAAGAAAAAACAAGAAGGCCTCAACAAGGAGGAGAAAACAGGGAGGGGTTGATAAGGATGGCTCAACAAGGAGGAGACAAGACAGAGACAGTAATATAGTATAGGAGCCAAACATAAGGAGAAGTCAATGGTCAAAAATAGTAACAAAAAACAAGCAGACAGATCGATTATCCATAAAGTACTTTCTACCTCATTTTCTCCTCACCTGCCTCCTCCTTTCTTTTTCTCATCTGGACACAGATCTCCATCTTGCCAGCCATCCAAAGGCTGAAGGACGTTAATGAAGCTGCAGCTGAGTTCTCGCTCTAGGAATCCTTGTCTGATGCAGCAGAACAACTATTCTATATCAATACAGACTCAACGTGACAGCTCAATACTCACACAGCATCAACAACCATGACTGGGTAGGTTTTGTAAATGTTAATAAGTCAGTAAATCCCCACGTTTATTCATTTACCAAGATTGAAGATATTTTTGATAAGTTTGATTTCAGTTTTCTGTTACAAATTGGTTATATTGCAGATCATAACAGGGCCCTTCACATGTAATGAACATGGTCTGTTAAGTCAACTGTCCTCCTCCTGACTAAATGTGGTATAAGCCAGTATCAGCGCTCCCTTCATGCTCCTGTCTTGCTTTTGCATTTCTTGGTCGTACACACAGCTGTTCAAAAAGTCACTGTAGGTTGCTGTACCTTGATTGGCTTTCCTGATGTAAGCACCTTTTGAATTATTATTTTTTTTGTCTCATCCATAGATATAATAGAACTAGATAATGGACCCAAAGGCACCTATTCAGTCTGATGAGAGCTGGTCGCCTGGAAACACATAGTGAAAAAGGTTTCTAGCCAGGTTCACTTTCTACTGAATCCAGTATGTGCAGTGTTTCTCCTGCTGGCCCCGCCTGCAAGTTCTCACTCACAGATTTTTAAATCTTGGCTCAATGAAAGTTTTACAAACATAAACCCTCCATGGATCAAAAATCCATAATAGAAAGAGTCATAACTGACCTTGAAATTCGAAATGTCGTGTCAACAGTTGTACCCATAAACTATGAATGACTGTGAGTTTTGTCAGCAGTCCGTTCACGAGCAGTGGGGCTGCACCGTCACGTTTTATTGCATTGCTTTCTATTGGAATGTCCTAGCATACGCTGCGCAGTAAATAAAAGCACAGTATCATGGATGAGGAACAGTTCATTAAGAAGTGATCTATATGATACCTCCTTATGTATGGCTGGACTGACAGTTTCTGGTAAGAAAAACACTACCTCTACTCACTGTTGGCTGTATTGTATGTCATCTCCAGTAAAGAGACATCTAAATATCACAATATAAAATGGGTTTTGTGTTAAAATGTTCAAAGGTAGAAAGATAGCTTGTACCCACCCATCTTTTTTTAAGCCCATGGCACACCAATCCATCTAAGCGGTTACATCTTCAGTCTGATCTCCAGCACACAGCTGATAGGTGTGGGGTTTCTTTACATGAACATTTACAGTCAACATGCCGACTGCATGCTCCCTCAATACTTGTGGCATCTCTGGAATTATGTTGTTTAATAAAACTGCACATTTCAGAGTGGCCTTTGATTGCAACCGGTCCACAGCTTCCATCATTTGCACTTAATGATGAAATGTCCAATATGGAGGTAATAATGATAATAAAAAGAAGAAGAAATAATGTTGAGGATAGTGGGCTGAGGTGTGTCAGATACACATGTGTAGCCAAAGCCCAGAAACTATTTCCTCCGCTGTGTGTGTCCTTGTCGGCTTGTCAACGGGGGCTGTACAGGGGGTGCAAGCAGGAGAAGGGTTTGGACCAAAAAACACCTTGAGAATGTCACAGGTGAAATACTGAGCTTTCAGGAAAAACCTGAAGCGATTCCATATTTGACGGACAAATGTGTTTAATGCAGGAAGAGCTTCGTGAATTAAATGAACTGTTGTGTTGTCCAAATATCAAACAGGCCACCGTGCCAACATATTTTTAAAGACATCAAAAATTAGAGCATCAATTATCAGAGCTCTAAAATGGAGGGATGGGCAGATAGATGGAGGGAGGGAGGGGAGGGAGGAGGAGGAGGGGGACGTCAGGAGAACAAACTGAGAGAGAGAAATCCCAGGAAGACTTTCTCTCATAATTAATAAATGAAAGATGTTGTTAGTGCATTTGATCAATAGAGTTGTTAGGGAGAAGCAGCGATTGATCGGACGACGGGATGAGGGATGGAGGGATGAGGTTGGTGGAGGTGGGGGTGAGGAGGAGGAGTGGGGGGGCGGGGGGTTACGCTATTCACTCTTGTGGCTGTTTCGAATTTTCACCCTCATTTAGAACAAAGGAGTCTCCTGAGCCTCATCACCACTGATAGACACTTAGCACCATCCTGACCTTAATAGGGGAGAGGGAGGGAGGGAGGATGAGGGAAGGAGGGAGGGGGGAGGATGGAGGGAAGAAGAGAGGGAGGGAGGGGAGAAAAAATATGAAGGAAAAAGGAGAAAAGAAGGAAAATGGAGAGGATGAAAAGTAGAGGAGAGAGATGGGAAAACAGGGAGGAAATGGGAGAAAAGAAAAGTAGGAGAGGAGGAAGAGGGGGAGAGAGGGGGAGGTTTACAGAGGAGGGAGGGAAGTGGATGAAGACAACAAAGAGGAAGGATCAGAAGTGGGAGGATAGTGCAGAAGAGGAAGAATGGACAGGGGTATGGAGAGAAGTGGGGGAGAAGAAAACAGGTAGGGAGAGGTGTGAGAAAATGAGAGGAAATGCAGGAGAGAGAGGTGAGAAGTGTGGGTGTGGAGGGTGAGGGGGAGAAAGCAGAGATGGAAGGAGGGACTTAAGGAACAAGACAAATATGTAAAGGTGTGGATGGTGAGGGAGAGAGAAGGAAAGGGGATGTGTGGAGAGGAAAGAGAGGAAGACCAAAAGCCAGAGAAGAGAGAGAAGAGGAGAGGGAGGAGAAAGGAGTGACTGGGAAGGAGAATGAAGAAAGAGGGTAAAAAGGGGAGAGTGAAGAGGAGCAGGGGTGGAGAGGTGAGGGAGAGAGGGAGGCAAAAGTAGGAAAAAGAGGGAGAGAGAGAGGAGGAGAAAATGGGGGAAGAGGAGGAGAGAAGGAGTAAATTACAAATGGTGACAGCAGATTTCTTCTGTACTCAGGGCTTAATGTGTTCCCAGATTGGAACCGCCACCTCTTTGGTTACTATCAAATACATGTTGTATAATATTTCATTCGTTTGCCACTTTTGTAGTCATTTTAAATCTGATTTTAAAAAGAGATAGAGAGAGCGGTCATGTCATGCAGTAATGATAAAACTAAAAATTAAAGCTCTGACTTTTGTGCATGAAGCACAAATTACAGCGGCATGTAATGTATGCATATTATCACTGTAAACCACACATGGCTGTTTGATGGACAGACAGACAGAACATGTCACTTAGTTTGGTTTCTTCGCCTGCTGCTTTTTGTACTTAGTAGATCTTCCAGCCCTGTTTCATTTCCCACCATTGTAGCAGTCCACAAACAGAGATGAGTCGACAGGGGGTGAAGGGACAAGGAGAGAGAGAGGAAAAGAGGGAGATGGTGCATGCAAACAGTAACGCACCTCTCCCTGCTGATTTTGAGGGATTGTTGTGAATGTTCTGATTATTAATGTGAATAAGTAATGTTCAGTTTGTAAGGACAGCTTTAGCTTTGTTAACTGCTAGCCCCCCGGCGTTGTCCAATGTGCTCCAGATTTTGATGTGTTCCGTGACTTTTTTGTTCCCTCTAACCCGTCAGAACAGAACCCTGTCTGTGGTCCGGGACCTTTTGATTTACAAAGTAAGCACTGCCTGCGCTTGTTAAAGAATGCTGCGAGTGGGGTGTTACAGAATGTCATTTTTTACATTGGAAGCTTTTGATGTTTTTGAATGAAGCTTTGAATATCTTTCATCATCGCCCCAAAAATAAGATAATAAGACATCTTGCGATGAGGTCACACCAGCCGTGATGCCCAATAGGATGTTGATGTTCCCACCCATGAGTATTCAAAGTTCACTGAATTGTTATTTCACATCACAGAGTTGTACAACAAAATTAAGTTATGGTTCATTTATACTACACAAGAAAAAAAACAACATTTTTTTATAGGACAGCTTTGAGTTCAGTCTCACAGCCAGGGGAGAGAAGCTGCTCTGTAGTCTGGTGGTATGGCAGCGGATGCTTCTATATCTTTAGCTAGATGGCAGCAGGGTGAACGGACTGTGGCTGGAGTGCTACAGTCTGTTCTAGGGGTCAACTGATTATCGGCCTGGCTCCCATATCTGGCCTCTATAACTGAACCGGCATCTGCGTTCTGTCATTGACCCAGAAGTCGTCCATGGCATAAATCCGTAGCAGGAAGCCGGGAAAAACAAAAGAAGGAGACGATGATGAAGGTAATAATACAGTTTATATTATGTAATGTACAGCGAAAAATCATCCATGTTTCCACCGTTCGTTGTTCAGCCCGTTTGCCACTTCTTAACTGGTTTGGTATGTGGCGTAATAGGTCAACCGGATGAAGGTCCAGTAGCAACTAGCTGAAACGGTGCACAACACCACCTACCGTGGTGAAGTTAGACATGCTTCCGTCAATAAATCAATTTTCCCCTGGTGCATGTACACTGGGACAATGCCAGTAGTCCAATTAAATGGCCTAATCGCGATATAACCATAGCTGGACTTGTGCATGGAAACATTACTTACACTTACCAAGGCCGGTCATGCTCCTAGTCTCAACAAGTAAACTGGAGCAATGTTATTGAAGTGTCTCATGAAGCTGTCTCTGATTCGTTCTTGTAAGAAGTACTTTTTACTTCACTAAATTTATTTTATGACTTTAGTTACTAGTTACTTTGTTGATTCAGCTTAATATAGAATGAAATTCAACTACTACAGTAATGCACTGTATTAGATTAAGCTATCCAACAGTATAAACAAAATAAATATGAGCTCCCCCTTAACCAGTTGCAACATTAAAGTAATGAACACATTAATGCATAATTATAATTATCCAGTAGTATAATATATTATTCTGAATTGCTATGAAACTATGAACGTTATATTCTAATTAAACAAATGTTTAAGGGCATTTCAGCTGAGCTTTATGTTGGAGTTTGTGATATCTCAATTCAAATTTGGACACTAAAAATTTCATATTTACTGTGAATTCGTTTCAATTCCAAATATTGGCGATTAGTCACCTTGATAACTAATGGGCATCGATATCGGCCCTGAAAAGTCGACCCTTAGTCTGTTCACCACATTATTACACTGTTCACTTCAGTCATTATACCATATCATTACATGAGTGCTCAGAACTCATGGGTTGGACCACACCTTTCATTTTGATGTCAACTACACACCTGTGAAGATATGCGACACATCTCGCATGGTTTTGACACTATCACATTAACAAAACTTGTCCACACACAGCTTGCGATTGTTTTTACATCAACCCTGCTAGTGGAGTGGTTTTAGGGATGGGAATGTTGGTCAGACACAGACACTCATGGTAACCCCAGCTGATGAATCCTTTTTTAAAACCGTAATGTATTCAGGGAAATTCAATGAGAGTAATGCTTGCTCTCTCAGGATCACCCTGAGAATATTCCAACAGTTAACATTCCCACCTGGAAGCTGCTCAGTACAACCACAGTCTGATCTTTCGGCCACCGAGTTGCTCCACTGCAGCAGTTTGAGTTAAGGGCCTTGCTCAAGGGCACCTCAGTGGTGGTAATGAAAGAGAGGCAAGTGCTGCCTTTGCCCACCCAGCTCAGGTTTTGCAAGTTAAACAGCGTGCAGGATTTCAACTCCTAATCTACTCATCCCTCTCCTGTGCACCTGTCTAAGGAAATAGATGTGCGAAGCAGATGTGAATAAATGGAGAATGTGGCGCAACAACTTGCTGTAACTTTGCGGTGAGAAAAAACAAAACCAGAAAAAAATGTGTCTGAATTATAAAAATGTTTGGGGAGATGATGTGTTGTCAGCAAGAACTGAAGGTAAGATTGTGACTGTCAGATTAAATATCTGGAGCTACTCTATCTAATACTCTAGCATAGAGTATTATCAGCACCGATAAGTTGTTTGGTATATGATCACTTTAAACTAATAAACAGTTCTATGTTTACATGTAAGTAGCACACTGTACTAAAGGTGTGTAGCAGCATTGGTTCAAGTCACAATTAAAGCAATTTGAAATGTAAAAAGAAACTGCAGTTTACTCTCTTATGGTAGAGCATCAACTTTCAGTAATTTACTTATTGGCTGGATAACACAACCTTCTAATGCTTAACATTTTCAGTGTTCAATTACTGAAGAAAAAATCCAAACTTAAAGTGAGCTGACCCCTTGCATGCTGTTGATGCTGAGCTAAATATGTTTGATAACCGTCCATAGGTGCTGAGGTTAACTTTCACATTACCAAGTGACAGACCTATCCAGGTGTGTTTTCAGGTGCCTGATAAGGTTTGATGTGGTCGATCCAGCATCCTTTATATTCATTCTGCAAACGCTGCATTTGGTGATTCTTTTGTTTGCACCTTGTGTGTAGTTCCTGTAGGCAAAGCTTATGAGAAACAGGAGACAAGCAGCAGTTGTTGTGCTCGTCAACAGTGTTGTTGTCACCTGTGGCGGCACCAAACAAAGATTGTTCACGAGTCCCAAATCTTGAGTCCGAGTTGAGTCTCAAGTCTTTTTAGGGCGAGTCTCAAGTCAAGTCTCAAGTCAAGTCTCAAGTCACTGAGTGTGTGACTTAAGTGCAACTCGAGTCCAAGTCGCAAACTCCCCATCTCTGCTGTCAGATGCTCCGGGATCCTCCTCTCATTGGCAATTGTAGTCCGACTTGGAAAATACTGATGTAATCATCCAGATTTTAAAGCTTAAATATCAAACATGTTTGATATTATCCAGGCTGCCCCAGTGAGTCTGAGAGCAGTCTGAGATTTAAGACTGGATCTGTACACCCCTCACATTACCAGATAATCTGGGCCGAACGTCATTACCAATTTCTCAGAATGTCAGGACAGGCATATCGCGATTAAAAGGGCCCTAAACTCTTGTAGTGTGATCCCGGACTAAGAGGGTAAACATGGTAAAGGTTATGTGTGCTGTGTCAGCATTTTATGGCCGCTATGGCTCATGGGTGAATGAGGCAAGGGTTGTAAAACGCTTTTCCAAGTCCATTTACCATTAACATGTTAGCATGTTAAAATAAGCACTAGCTCACAGCACTGATGTGCCGAGGTACATGTAGAGCTGCTAGCATGGTAAAGTCAGATTATGATAAAAAAGAACTAGTTCTATACAAAGTGTAGATCGACCACATCAGAAGGCATAAGTGTAGCTGTTCCAAACCTTAAGTGACTTGAATGTCTCTTTGATGCAGGTACAACACTTTTCATGTACAGGTAAAGTCACAATGTGACTCGAGAAACCAGGAGTCTTTCTGACGGTGGGGGCCCTTGAGGCACGTCAGCTCATCGAGGAGCATCCAGAACCTGATGAAGGCTGAGAGCTTCATCCTTTGGCTCCATGGCTCTGCTGGTCTACTGGGTCAACAATTCAATACATAGAACATGAAGATGGAACATATTTTAATCCTGCTAAAACAGATTTTCTACTGACTTGAATGAGCTCTCACTTAACTGTTGAAGCAATCCAGTGTGTGTGTGTATGTGTGTGTGTGTGAGAGAGAGAGAGAGAGAAAGAGAGATAGAGAGAGAGAAAGAGAGAGACAGAGTGAGAAAACGAGAGAGAGAGAAAGCCTGTAGTGTGGTTGGGTGTTTGTCCATTAACAGCTAATAGCAGCTCTGTTTCCCCATTATCACTAATGGATGGAACTCTCTGGACACACACACACACACACACACGCACTCTTTCTCACACACATACACACACATGCACACATACTGTCTGCCGGGACCATTACTTACTCTCTCATTCCCATGCTGTCAAAATTAGCCATGCAACATAAAAACTACACACATACACACAGCTCTCTAAACGTCTCGGCGGACAGGAAGTGAGGGCGTTAGGGCAAACAAGGAAGTGTTTCCCGCGGCAACCAAAGAGCTTCGTGTCTGGCCCGCCTGTCTCACTTCGCCTGTAAACTCTGTATGTGTGTGTGTGTGTGTGTGCGAGTGTGTGTGTGTGTGTTTGTGATGTAATGATGAGATGCAGTCGGGGGAATCCAAAGTGCCTGTTGACTGTTTTAATTGTCTTCTCACCTCCCTTCTCTCCCTTCCTTCCCTCGCCTCTCTTCTACCCATCCCTCCTTTTCTCTTCTCTCTCCTTTCTTTGCTCTGTCCCTCCTTTTATCCTTCCTTTCTTCTTTTGTCATTCTACTCCTTCCTCACACTCATCTTTTATCTCCTTTTTAACACCTTCCTTTGTCCCTCCTTTCTTCCATCTCTCTTTCCTTCCTCCATTCCTTCATTCCTTACCTCAGTCTCCCTTTCACATCCTCCTTCTCTTCTTTCCTCCATCCTCAGCTCCTTCACCTATCACCTCCCTTCCTGCATCCCCTTCCATCTTCCATCCCTCCATCTTCTTGTCTGACAGTAGGGTTGGTATGAAAATGTAGCTTAATATGCAGTCAGCTGTCAGAGCTTTGGGCATCCTGCCTGTTATGATACTATGTGGAAGATTAAAGAAAGTGAGATCAGTTTAGCTGAAGTGAAAAGATACGTTTGTATGAAGGAAGAAAGAGCAGATAATCTTCCAGGTGTGCCAATCTCAAGTCAAATCTACTTGTTCTGCAGACTGTGACTGTATAAATGGTTGGTTTATGATTAACAGTCATAGACTTTAAATGGCGTTCTGTGTTTATTGACTTGGAGAGCTCTGATAATAACGTGTAGTGCAGGATATCTGCAGATCATTAGCCCTGTTAAATCAATTGTTTTCAATTGCTACAGTTTCTCTGAATCCGATTTAGACACACACACTGATCAACCACAGACTGATCTGAGATTATGTCAGCATATGTGGGGGGTCCTCCAGGTCCCCGTCTCTCAGGGGCTGCTGCTGGCCTGGGACCGGTCGACCAGTCAGTAGCCTGTACGGTAGACTAGTCTACCGACAGAGCCAACGGACCCTGTCGACAAGCAAGCACTATTGGATCTGGACATGACAGATCACTATGCAAGAACTGAATTGTGGATTACTTTTTTTTTCTCCTGTTTTAGCTTTTATTAAGAAATTGGACTTTAAAGCTCTTTATTTAGGACAAAACATTCCTGGATTCAAAGGCTTGTGATAAGGATTGTATGTTGGACTCTCATACATTCTATTTCTCTCTTTAGCAGGCTGCTGAAAAAGAAAATCAAACCACTTGTTGTTCAACCATCTTACTTTGAACTTGCTGTCCAGTTAACATTGCGCTCCCTTGTCTGAACTTTTGACAGCTTTGACAACCTTGACAGCTCCAAGGCTCTTACAAATCTGTGTAGTTGGAAACACATTTACAATAATGGTCACAAACATACTGTATACTTCCAGTTAATAGATATTATTTGTCTGTTTCCATGTCAAACAGCACTGCTTTAAGTGTTTCTCAATATCAATAATTATAAGCTGCCTATTGTCTGCAGTCTTGTCAGAACTGTAAGTATTGTTACTTTCAGTTACACATTTATGTCCTGTAGTGGCATGGAAAAGTCTTATAACATGTAAAGCTTGTTAAAACCTGCAGATACCCTGCGGTGTGTGTCAGATTTGAGGTCTTCTAATGTGAGATTCTGGTAGATTGCAGTTGTTCTTGCTGATATGAGATCAGTTATAGCCTCAAATGCATTAAAATGTATTCTGTTTTTGTCAGTCCCTGTCCAAAACCTCCACTGGTCTGTCTCACACTCCTCTCTCTCCTTCCTGTCTCCTCTAACCTCACACACACACACATACACACACACACACACACACACACACACACACACACACACACACACACACACACACACACACACAGTTCTTCCAGTCCACTGCTCCTATCTGTCCAATCAATGCAATATTAATGAGCCACAGCCCTGCTGGCTACACTTGGTGCTGTGTGTGTGTGTGTGTGTGTGTGTGTGTGTGTGTGTGTGTGTGTGTGTGTGTGTGTGTGTGTGTGTGTGTGTGTGTGTGTGTGTGTGTGTGCCTGTGTGTGTGTGTCTAAACAATGATATTTTTGCATACTTTCATCTGTGTCCCTGCATTTGCATGTGTGTCATCAGTGCACCTCATCAGTATGTGTGTGTGTGTGTGTGTGTGCGTGTGTGTGTGTGTGTGTGTGTGTGCGTGTGTGTGTGTGTGTGTGCGTGTGTGTGTGTGTGTGTTTTCCCCCCAGCTAAAGGACATGCCTAAGGCTAAAGTTAGTGTCAAGGTTACACACACATACACACTCTACCCTCTGTTTCATTCGGATTTTTGTCCTTTGACTTCTTTGGGACCGTACTATTCATGGACTCAATACGTTGTATTCAAAAGAAAATAAAAACTGTATCAAATGAATTCAGATCAAAGTTGCACATTGTTTGTCCTGACGTTGGAATCCTCTGGCCACACACTTGGTCCAGGCCTGCAGCTCTCTTGGGGGACTTGGAGAAAAACATTGCAACAACTTAGATGTTGGTGAAAAATATTCTGACAGGTTTGATGAGCAGGCCTGTTGCATAATAAGGTTTACCCAATGAGCAAAGAAGTGCACAAAGCTAGTGAGGGAACCTTTCTTTTAGCCTTGCCTGCAAGCCTGATGATGATGCTGTGTGACCTGTTCACTGTCCAGTTTACTGTATATGACTACGCTTTAAAGTCTGACCCTGTAGTTACCCCTCGAGCATCCTTTCTCGAAGCACATCTCTAGATTGATCGTATTGCTTGTGGAAAAAGTCCAATTTGAGGGGTGGACAGGGTGTTTGGATGGGTCATACACAGGACTCTCCACCAGAGTCAGGGTTTGAGTCCTGTGTGTGACCAAGTGTCAAGTTTGATTTATTTTTAAGCTACTGTACATTACGTATGTATGGTAACCTACGTAATTAACTTAACGTTAGTAAAGTGAAGTGACAGAACTGACATAAGGAACGTAGTTATGTTAACCCAAACCACTGATTCTGGTTTAGACCAGTGGATAAACCAGTGGATTCTGTGCCTAAACCTAACTGTCATTGTTGCCTTACCCTAACCAAACCATTTCACAATGTTTATGACTGTCTAAAAGAATATGTCATCAAAAAATGTGTAATGTTTGCTGGCATTTTTGAAAGTCTAATTAGACTTTGCATACAGTATTTGTTACAGCTAACTTGACCGCAGGGCATCATACTTTGAAGCGTAGGGCCACTGACCAAGCCGCCATATTTGACGAGCTGTGAGTGAGAACATTAGTGAAGGGCCGGAGCTTCTCACTCATACATTTTGAGTCCCACCACATTTCTATCCATTGATGGGAACAAATAGAATTCTTCACAATGGAACATGTGTTGTACCTGGGCACGATCACACACTGGCTCCCAAATACCACATCGGTTGTCTCGTCAACTTGTACAGCCATAAACAGTCCCTGCAATATGTACATGGTAACCATTGTGTTTGACATTTTTTCGGCTAGCTTGCTAACTAACAATGAGAACTCCAGACACACATCTCTCTGGGGTGAAGTCAGGGATTTGTGTCCGATAGAAAAGTTATTAATACATGTACATTCCTACAAACTGTTACATAAAGCCCCTTTAAGTTTAAGTTAAGTTAAGACAAGATTGGCTGTTGTCTTGTTGTTTTAATACACGTGTACCTGCAGGCTCAATCCCCATTTAACATAGTTTTGAACTCTCCGACAAACAAACAGAATAAAAGAGAGTAATATCAGACCTCTCCCTCTCTCTCTCTCTCTGCAGTAATCACAGGCCTCTCTCTCTTTCTGCTTCCAGCTCTCTGTCCAGGCTCCGAGAGTATCGATCCGTCCGCTCCCACCAATCTTCAGCCTTAACCAGTCGATGCTGCTGCTGGTCACATCCTGCCCGCCGCCGTCTCTCCTGCTTGGCTTCCGGCTGTAATAGACCTGAGGAATCTGGTCTGGAGGTGATTTACCTCCGTCAGGTGACAACCTCGCTTCTCCACGATGTGTCTCCTGCAGACGGGGGTTTGTTATTTGTTATTGTTCGTTGTTAGTTTTGTTTTTTGTTACTCAGGCTCGCTCTGAGGTGAAATTACAGAATGATGTGAGAGTGTTTCAGACGTGGTAGCTTCACGGAATTGACATTTGCCATTTAGGAGAGAAAATAAATCTTTCTTTCCCCTCGCTTCCTCTGGACTTGGTTTGAGGGATTTTCAATTTCAGAAAACTTGCAGCACGATGTTTCTCACCAAAAGTTTCTAATAATGCTTTTGCTTCAGTTTGAATCTGTCACAAAGTGCCTCGAGCAGCAACAACACACTTTAGGATGCTTTAAAAGATTATGCTGCTGATCCTGCATTTTTGTTGTTAAATTGTTATCTTTAAGATTTGGAATCATAGACAACCCTATTTAAAAATGATTCTCTCTTTATGACTTTATTATCAAGTGCCAACAGAGAGATGACAGGAAACAAGCCAGACAAAAATCAGCGATGTTCGAGTCCAATATTTTTAAAGAAGTATCCATTCAATGTATGTGCACTTTTTATTCACCTCTATTATAGTTTTGGTAAGGTTTTATTTCATAAGTCTCTTTTCCATTGATATTTCCTAGAAAGGGAAAGACACTGTTGGTGTACACTTGGTAGCATAACCTTTATTTTATACCAAGCTCATCTGAACTTACAAAATCGTCAACATATTTTTCCACCTAATGATATAGTGTTAGCTAATGGTGATCCCAATGAGCGTAAATCAATATACTGTCAATATACTGTCCGAATGGCTTCAAATGGTTCTGTCACTTAAAACGATTTAAGCAGCTCTCTTCAAACATATTTATATTACTACATAAATACCTTTCTCCACATACTCCTAAATTACATTTTTCTGTTTAGGAAACTTTCAGAAATGATCATACTAATATTGTTAATAAATATGAATTTGCAACAACAAGAGATAACTTCTATGTCACCTGAATTATGGTCGAAACAACATAATGACATTTTTTAATGAGTGTGAGCGGCAATGTATTTTATTAGTTTTTAGTGCAATGTCTGCTTTTGAAATACAACATCAGCTCAGAGCAACTCAAAATTGATTAACCAAGAGCTTTGAGTTGCCGAAACAGAGCCATAAGAGTTTAAATATTAAAATTCAGAAATAATGGTGGTCATGACTCATGGTTCAATAATGAAAAAGTCAAAAAGTGACTTAGTTACTTAGACCTGAAGACACACAGGATTCAGGAGGTGAACTCTGGCCTCTGCACTTCTGCATCCCATCCTTCCCATCGCAAGCTCTTTCTACACTAGAAAAAAAAAAGTTACCACTGAACAAAATCCAATTACATTTCCCTCCAAGCACATTTTTTTTGGCAAAACAAGTTTTGCTTTATAGTTTTCTAGGAGACAGCGAGGCCCTTCCTGTCCATGAGACATTACATTTTATGGTTTTGACTTGTTTCCAGCAAGTTGGTTTACTTCTAGATATCGAAGATGTCCACATATAAATGATGTGCGTGAATGTATTTGGTGACAACACTGCGCTTATGGCCGAGTTTAGTAGGCACAAAAACCACTTGGTTAGGGTCAGGAGAAGATCCTGTTTTGGCATAAAATACCTAATTTTTTTCACCCCAAAGACGGCTGGAAATGTCCCAGCTCAGCTGCATGTCAAAAATATGTGGTTTGTAGACATCAAAGTCAGCTCATATACATGTAGCGCAAAAGTAAAGTGCCACATATTTTAGAAATGTCAATATGATACGTATGACACAAATTTGACACCTAGCATTTATTCTGGAGACTTGGCTGAATGTGGTTATGTATATAATTACCTGCCTAATACATTTTTAAGGGTGTAAATCATACACCTGTCACTAAGGCCTCACCTGCTATACAGTGACCAGAAACACCAAATCATCCAGGACTGAAGTCTGTAGGATTTTAGATTCAACAGAAATCAGCATCCTTATTTGATTTTCCATTCCTTCTGATCATTTCCCAAGTAATTCATCACTTTATAGGTCGATTCCCTTCTCTCCAGCCAGCCACATGTTTCAGTTATTTTCTTTTAAATTCCAATTTGCAGAGACTTGAAAATGACTGCAGGCAGGGGAGCCTTTATTTGTACTTTCACCTGTTTTAAACAACACCATTTCTTGGTTTGATCAGCCTTCAAAGCCACACATCTCGACCCTGATGAATACAAACTGAAACAAGACTTGCCAACAGCTGTAAGCTGGAGATACAAGGTTTCCTTCTTCATTTATTTTCCCATGAATGGATCACAGGCTAAAGACAGCCAGCTGTCAATCATCTGAGGTGTGATTATGAGCAGCAGCTCGGACATACAGAGCGGATGCTACGCCACAAAACCAATTCATCTCCCATCAGCTGCTCATAAACAATCCATCGATATCCTCACTGAGATCGTCTGTGTCCAGAATGAGTTCACATCAACTCGCGCGTTGTTAGGGAGTCATTTATCGACACGCACAAAGATAAAATATTTATCATCAAGCAGCTCTTGGTTTGGTAACGTGATCAATCGTTATGCCCTCCGGTGTACAAATCACTACGGTTAAGAACGGAATCGTACCGATGCTTGTTCAAGACATCAAACACAAGAACTATTGATCTAATGTTTCAAACCAAGCATGAAACTGATATGAACATGGAGACAAGGGTTTATCTGCTTCCCTTTAACAACAAGAGGGATTCAAAAATATATATCATGCTGCATTGTTTCCTGTTCGAACTGACTCTCTTCCCCTTTCACAAGCAGGTCGGAGGTCAGGAAGGCTATGATGGGGCTTTTCAGCAATTTAAAGACACTTAACAGGAGCTTCATCAACTTCCCTGGAAAACAAAGTTGTTTGTTTTTTTTTCAAGTTAATTTTTGTATGTAAGAACAGTCCCCAAAAAACAAAGCACTTTGTCTTCAATCCAAAAAAGTTCCCTTATTATCATTCATCCATCAGAAATGAAGAGAGACCCTTGACAGTTTTTCATTAGTCTTAGTAGAGGGATAACAGTGAAGGACACAACCGTCCTTAAAAAATACTCCCCAGCAAAGGGAAAACCATAGTAAAAAGTGTTTGAATAGATAAACAATAATACTGAAAGACACATCTTGTCCATCTCTGGATTGGTGTCGTATTATCACAGAATGACATTATTTAAACTTGCAGTAACAGATATTTTGGCCACTAGAGGAAAGCACAAATAGATCTTCTAAAGGTCCCATATTATGTTCATTGTCAGGCTAATGTGTATTTTAGGTGTGTACAGTAATAGGAAATGTTTACATGCTTAAATGTTCAAAAACACATTATTTTTTCAAACTGTCCATTGCTGCAGCACCTCTATTCGTCCTCTGTATGAACGCTCTGTTAGTGCCTGTCAGCCCAGTCTACTGTGATTGGTCAGCTCTCACAGGCATGAGCAGGCATGGCCCACCTTGTTTCCACATGAGCTCTGCCGGTGTTTAAAACAATGGCCATGCTATGGGCATAGCTGAGGATGGTGACTATATAGTTATGACATCACAACCTTACAGAGGTGCAGTTGGCTTGTTTAAAGGCACAGGTTCTGGATACTGGCTGTTCACATTTCTGCTTGGGTTAAGCGTTTTATTACTTTCACAGAGATTATATAGCACTTGGACATGCTGTATAGTCAAAAAACACAGGAAATCTCACTTTTTGGGAATATGGGACCTTTACTGTATGTTGATAATGTGAACATACACACCGAGTGTGGTCAAAATAAGAATCAGAATTATTCCAGTCTTCCACTATGGACCCCTTTTCCATGAAAACAATATTAACTGCAATCCATATCGTCTACATGCTTCTTCGGACAGTACAAGCAGAATAATCATTAGCTGCTGGTAAACGACACATTTCTTTTTTAAAACAGAAGATATAACATTCATCCTCTGAGAAAACAAAGTCTTGTGGAGAGAAAAGAGGAAAACATTTTTAATTTTTTTTTTAATTGTTTTATTATCTTATTGTTCACTCATAACAGGTTGCAAACACGATCTTACAAATAACGCTGCAGAAATGACGTTGGACGGAATCCAAGAAGAAAAACCCCACATTCCATAATGTAGTTGTTTTACATAAGACAACATGTTCATGATTTAGGTCTGTACAAAACATAAACAGACCATCTTTCCTTACTGCCCTGTTTAAATTGCACTATAATACATTTGTGTTGCTGCAGGCTATTTGAACATGTGTGGTTTGGGGTAGATCTTGCCCTGCGTGCACCCACACAGTTCCTGGTACTTGACCTGGATATGAGTTGGTTTGGGGATTAAACCTCTGATCTGAATAGACAGTTTAACAGCTCCATCTGCTCTTTAAAGCACCACACAGTTGGGTTTTTTGCATTTTAGAAGCGAGCTCCGGAGCTTGTCGGAGCTAAACACACATATCGTCCTGTTTTTGATCTGCTTTTCACTCAGCACTTAACATCGACTTTCCTTCGCATTTTTCTTTAAACGTCGACACCGTGTACTTTGTCCCACGTTTAAGTATGCACGGGTACTTTCTCAGGATTAAAGAGAATTTAGCATGTTGAAGGCTCTGATGTTGAAATGTGCTGCCGCTGTCACGAGGCTCAGAGAAAAGATGCGGGTGGATAAGTGGACTACTTAAAACTGTTTGTAGGGATAAAGGTCTGACAGTGGAGACTGCAGGGAGAAGTTTTCATCTGAAATCTGAATTCAGAACACAGAAGCAGGGGGTGGAGGGACCCTGGAGGAAAATGTAAACGTTAAGTTAAAGGGCTACACCAGTGTTTTTTCATGACCATCTTGTTTATACATTGTAATCAGTTTTTAGATTAATTTCATCCTTTATCCTCAAGAAGTATAATTTCTTTAAAATTACAGTTCTTTTTTCTTATTGTATAATACTGACTGATTACGACTAAATTTTTCTGTCTTTTAGTTTATTTGCACAAATACTAATAATAATTTCTCATAATTCCAAGTTTATTATTATAACCATAAAACTGATTTCTTAACATCACATAATTATTACATTTGCATTCCCATAAATTAATGTCACGTACTTGTCTTGTACTAATGTGGTAGGAAAGTATTTCATTATTATGAGAAATTAAAGTAGTTTTAAATTAAAAGAAACCCCAGGGGAACATAATACACTTTGTGTAATAGTTAGAAAATATTGCATTATATATATATTATTTTGGGTTAATGCGTTTTAGAGCAGAGTTTCTTTTCATAACGTGCTGCTTGTGTTGTGACACTCTGTGGCATCTTTGTAGCTTTCCCTTTGTGAGTTTTAAGATGAGATAAGATGAGATAAGATAAGATAAAATAAGATAAGATAAGATCTTATGGATCCCGCACTGGGAAATTGGCTTGTTTCAGTGGCTCAAGAGTCAGAAGGAGAGGGGGAAAATGATGTATAAAAATAAAGCAAGACAAAAATAGAGTAATACAAAAATAAGATGAAAAAAAAATAATAAAGACTGTATACACTTTATTCACATTTCAGAGATAGACAGACCAAGATGGATAATTGCAGTCATGATGTGCGGTAAAACACCAAGTATAAAAATATATAAATAAAATTGAACAGAGACATGGATTGCAGAGAAGAGTAGCGCAATATAAATAAAATTGTGCAGGATATTTGTTTGGTGTAAATATGAAGTTCTGTCTTGATTTCAGGGTTAATGTTAAGCTTCAGGTTAGAAGGACAGAAATACAAACATCTGTGTGTCCTAAAAAGGGACAGATGGGTTGTTTCCAGGAACTCCTCCTTCCCTCCCTCCTCCCACACCCACACGCACACACAGATGGACGTGGTGACATTGTGATGAGCAGTGCAGGGGTCAGAGGTCACAACCCTAGAGGGTCAGAGGACGTGTGTGGAGGCGGGATGGTCTAAATAGACAGTAATGTGTGTGCCACTGAGCTGACACACACACACACATATGTAGCTTTATGAATTCTTTGACAGTAAGTTCATTTTCAAAGTAAAAAAAAATGGGGGGCATCCTACAGGCTCCCATGGATCCTGGCCGCGCCCGGGTCGTGGATCGTGGATGCGCCTACTGCCATGACCCTGCCTGATCATGGATGCGCCTACTGCCATGACCCTGCCTGACACCCACCACTACTGTTGCTAATATTAGTCATATCTCTGTTACATACGTTCCACTACTATTATTGTAATGCATTACTACATACTATCCTTACCATTAATCACTACTACTGTTATCACTAGTAATCACATTTCCATGTGCATTTCATTATTATTGCTGTAATACATCTTTATGTACTTTCACTCCTGTCAACCATCGCTTATAATTGTATACATTGTGATCTCGTTGATCTGCTCTGTACATGCGACATCTATTGCACGTCTGTCCGTCCTGGGAGAGGGATCCCTCCTCTGTGGCTCTTCCTGAGGTTTCTTCCGCATTTTTTTTTCCCTGTTAAAAGGGCTTTTTTTGGGGGGGGGCAAGTTTTTCCTCACTCGAATCGAGGGTCGAAGGACAGAGGGTGTCGTCTCTGTACAGATTGTAAAGCCCTCTGAGGCAAACTGTGATTTGTGAATTTGGGCTATACAAATAAAATTTGATTTGATTTGAATTTGATTTCCTGCTTTTGCTTGATAACAACAGGGAGAAACTGTTATGTGTAATCTTAGCAGTCTCATGTTCCTCTGAGCTGCTCAGGACTACAGGCAGGACCGGCTGTGGGTCACCAGGCGGCTCTCAGCCCAGAACACACCCATCTTGTCTCGTTCTTCCCCTCAGAAACCTGCAGCCAGTGAAACAAGTTCAGACAAACAGCAGAAAAATCAGACAAGGCTCATTAATAAATAATGACAGCTGATTATTTATGACAGAGAAAATGAGAAAGAACAGAAAAATACTACTGATGGTACCGGCCTGCTCCCTGTGGGCTGCTACGAGTGCTTCTACTTTTGCTATTAGGTTACTGCAATAATTACTGCTGCAGCTACTTACTGCTACAACATAAAGATCATTTCTCTTGATCTGTGGTATGAAGGTATTTGTATTGTCTGCTGTGTGTGTGTGACATGGCTGTAAGATCATCTCCAATTATGTAAATCCACTGGAAGAGTCCTTTAAGATTGTAAAGTCTGGTAAAGTTTTTGATCCTAAAGAAATTTGAGGCAGCGAAGTCATTTTAATCACAATGTGTTAGTATTAATAAAATGCAGGATATTATTGAGGGCAATGGAGATTATTGAGTCTAAAAAAAACAGCTACAACAGCATTCATAGTAAAAATTAAATAAAAAACACTGGCGTTACAATAGTGGCATTATTGCGACCAATTCCACCTCTACAAAAAATTGCCTTGCTACTGCTGGAACTATTTTTGTTACTACTACTATTTTTACTATTGATACAATTGCAAGTACTTATACTGTTGGTGCCACAGCACAGTTACAACTGGTAACCTTACAAACACTCGTTTAGAATCCCAGACTACCGCTGATACTGCCCTAGTTTATTACCATTATTCCTAACTGTCAGGTGATCTGTGAGAATCACATAAAATAACAATTTTTATTCCTTATTTACCACAGAGCACAGCCCAGTGACAAGACCCTTTAAATTATTCTTTTGAAAATAAAACAAAAAAACTTTCAACTTAAAAACCCTTGAATGAACAAATTAAGCATAACTTAAGGGATGCCTGACATTGGCCGCGTTTCCCAGATTCGATCGTTCTTAAGGACTTAAGAAGGCTCTTAAGAAGGGTTCGGCTAAGAAGGAGCGCTAAGATACGGGTGTTTCCCAGATGCGTTCTTAACTGCCTTCTTAGGAGAACCTTAAGATCCAGCCAAAGAAGCTTCTGAAGAAGCTCTTAGTGGGAGCTGTCCACCGCGCTGCTGCTGTGCTGAATCAATCGATGCCAGGCAGATCGATCACCCACCTCTTTATCAGCGCATAAGTGCGTGTGTGTGCGCGCGCTGTCAGACCGGGCTGTCCAGGCAAAGAGATCCAACGGCCGTTGGATCTCCGCACGGGGCAGCCGGTACTTTGCCTGGACAGCCCGGTCTGACAGCACGTCCAGTGGGGAGAAGTGCTGACGCACGTATGCATTTATGTAAACCGTCTGGCTTCGCGCACGGCGACGCTGTTGGTTCGCAGGGAGAATGTGCTGTATTGCAGCCATGGTTTCTCACACGCGCGGACTTTGGCAACGCAGAGTAGCAGGGGAAGCCTCTCTGGATGAGGTTCAGCTGAGTTTAATACACCCGTTCCCTTGATATCTGTGAAATGCCACAGGGTTGTTGTTTTTTTTATGTGTAGTACTATAAACTCATATATGCAGATGTTGCGGAAAAGTTAAACGTGTAATTCAATAAAAAGGTTTTTTCCATCTACCATTTTCTTATTTTGTTTTTCTTGCGCCAGTGGTCCGCAGCTATGAGCGCATTTCAACACTGAGCATTGTTTTATTATTTCGCAAAGTGGATGATATAAATTTCCCTGACGCGCTTGATCACCGAGCATTTGGTCGCTAAGAAGGCTGTTAAGAGTGGGTCAGCTCGATCTTACATTTCCTTCTTGGTGAAAGATCTTCTTAAGCTAAGAGCGACTCTGGGAAACGCATCCTTCTTTCACAGCGTTCTTAAGAGCGCTCCTAAGAAGATCTTAGCACTTAAGAGCTTCTTAACGAATCTGGGAAACGCGGCCATTGTCCTTAATTTACACATTAATAAGTCAACCCCAAGTTTGAGGGAAATTATAAGAATAAATGAATGGATGAATGAATGAACTGTAATATATTAAAAGTTTACATGATGCTAACCTTGAAACCTTGTTTCCATTTCTTTTTTCTTATTTCTGGGACTCATCCCAAATTTGGGGTTAATTAAAGGTAATTAAGGTGTTTTGAGACAGATGTTAAATTAAGGCTTTTTAAGGTGTGAATCAAAAGATGTCATTAACATTGCTTGGTTATTTTGAAGGAAACTCCTTAAACTGTCAACTTTTATTAATGACCATTGACAATAGCTATATATATTAAAATCTATTCATTTAAAATTGAAATGGAATATCCATTCAAATACCTCACATGCATCATGACTGATGGTGAAAGGTAAATTAAGGTAAAATATTCAGATTCATTTATTCTGATTTGTTCTGTTATCCAGATCCACACTGAAAGTTAACGGGTCTATTCTGGGTTGAGACTCATCCAAGTATCGTGGAAATCAGTTCAGTAGTTTTTGTGTAATCCTGCTGACAAACCAACAAACAAACGGTCACAGGTGAAACACGACCTCTTTGGCAGAGGTGATGACAACACCTTTATGAATCCCACTGAAACTAAAGTTAAATTTCTTTTCTTGTTCTGGCATTTCAGCCAGTACAGTACAGTATGCACCTTTAATAATACCACCGGGCTATCAGGATGCCCAAAAGTTCCTCCAGCTGATGGAGCCACAGCAGTTCTGCAGAAGTGAAACATCTGAACATGGGAAAAGTAAAAGAGTGAACTTCTCAGCTTGTTTCGCTCATGAACATGAGTGGAGACAGCAAACGGAGAGCAGTGGATGAACTTTTCTTTTTCTTTATAATAAATAACGAGGTCATTCCAAGATAAATACTGCCTCCGCTCCTCATCAGAAGGTTCGGGCTGCGCTCGATGGAGAAAAGCCTTCACAGCGCCTGATGAAAGGAATTAAGAGAAGCAGAATGAAGGAACGTGGCCTAAATTTGCTGCATAAGTAATTTTTGATCAATATGTAACATTAGAAAGTTTGTTCTTTGAGGCTCTTGTACCTTTCATCCCGAGGAGAGAGGAGTTCACCACTGTGCGGGGCCAGAACACTGCAAAAGGTGAAGAGGTACAGATGGGTGTTCTTTAAGGGAACATCACAGTAATTCATTGACTATAGTGATGATCATAGCTTAATTTAAACAGCTATATGACACCTACAGTCTTTAGTTTCTTTATACATGTACATTCAGATTTTACATTCAGTGTTCAGGATCTGTTACTTGTAATGTCTGATTTTACTTTTAATTATTCTTCAATTGACAGCACTTTAAGACCTGTTATTTAGCATAATAAGAAGTATATCATTATTATACATTTAGTAAATTGGTGATAACACATGTTTAGTGTAGTTATACACTTTTTGTGTTGTTGTTAATGTTAACTGAATCTCCTCTCAGCGAGGAAAAGTGGCGGTTGATTAAAAAACTGATTATGACAATATTATAGCAAATGTATAATAAACGTCCTTATGGGAGAAGTTGTACATATTTCATTTTTCAAATGTTACAGAGGTAAATTTGACTATTGATCGTGATATTGATTCCAGGTGATATTGCCAAGCCCTGCTTACATACTCAGATAAACAAGACAGAGGTTAGATTTACACTATACTGTTCATATTTTCAAAACGTATGCTTTTTTTTTTACTTTTAAAGTTAAAGGCAAAAAGTTTTCATCATGTGGAGTATCGATAGTGTTTGCCAAATGCAGTTGACGATCTCTGGGGCTGAAAAATGAAGCCGATGCAGAAGAGCAACAAATTGTAGTTCTTTGGATGGCCAGTAGAGGCTGGCTCAATCCCATGGATTTAATAAGTGAAATCTGGATTCACATTCAGAGGCATTTTCCATTGCCATGAAAGGAGCTCAGTGGTGCATGAGGCCAAAAAAGTTTGACGTCCTGGTTGTAAAACTACCCAGATCTTCTCTATAGCTTCTGCATTATGTGGCCTTTGTGATTGTGATGCTCAAAATAATTAATTTTTTTGGGCCAGTGTGCGTCACATAACGCTGTCATTATATGTCTTGGCCACTAGGTGGAATTGGCCTTCAAAGTCTAGCACACTCCCTGTTTACAGCCTGGTACGAAAAATGGTTTTGGTCTCTATCACTAAGTTCCCCGCTCATGACGACTGTACAGGGGGGGTGAATTTTTAAGTAACTCACTCATCTAAATATATTAAGGCTCAAAGTTATGTATAAATAAGGGCGTGGCTGATTTGAGGCTTAACCTCAACCACCTTAATTCCAGTCACTGATCGTGACCTTTCAACCGTGTTTGTGGTGTTGGGGACTTTTGAGGATTTTTTCATGCAAATAAAAGATTTTCTATTAACTTTGGAGATTAAAAAGTGGATTTTTCTCAACTTCTACAGCTGCCGGTGCAGAACTGCACAAGTCCACTGTAATTTGACCTATTTAACTGCTGAATGGGAAGGGAAAATGTAGCCAACTTCACGTCATGACCAGAGGAGAGAAAGGAAAAAGAAAAGATGTCCTGGTGAATAACACAGAGCTGTGCCTCTGGTGAGCGCTGACTTTATCCAGAAGCCAAGCTGAATACAAACACATGGAAACACACGCCCTCTGTGCCTGCTGTTGCGCGCTAGCTCATGGGAAATGTAGGCACAGTGAGGTATTCTGGACATTAGGGGTATGAGTAATTTCAATAAACACAAATGATCCCACAATCAAATGCACATGAATGACTCGAGGCGCTTCTCTTTCTGTGTGACCACAGCTAGCTGTTAGCCTTAGCTAGCTTTGTGGCTTTTGTTTTTTACAGTCGCTGGGTTTAAACTGCTAACGTAGGCTTCAACTGCGGGGGACATCCTTGCACCTCCATTGCGAAACCCCTCCATTCCGAAACACCACTGTTCCGACCCTCCCCCCAAAACACGCTGTTCCGACTTTCAACTTCAAATTACTTCCCAATAGGGTTTCCCCAATAGCCTTTTCAGAATAGCGGGGTCTTTAGAAAAAATGGGAAACCCTTCCATTACAAAGAATGGAAGTCTATTTTCGGAACAGCGGGGTTTCGGAAAGGCGGGGTGTAACCTCAACTCCGATAGCACCGGACCGGCTCCCTCACGGTCAGGAAATACCTCACAGAGGATCTGCTGGTCAATAACAGGACTTCTTCAAAAATGTAACCTGTGACCCCACAAACTAATGTAGTCAGCCTCACTACTAGATAGTTAGTTGGACGTGCTAAAGACACTAACACTTGCACTTTAACACACGCTAACACTCTTCACTCCACCACACGTTGCAGTTTTAAGCGCTCTGCTCCAACCGCTGAAATAATTCAAGTTTAATTCCAGCATAAAAACATGCACAGTCCTCCTCACTTCTTTGAGTGTATTCAGATGATCTGTTTCTGATCTCCTCACCTTGTTAAAAACACCACACACACAATATTCCCTCGCAAAATCCCACAAACCCCTGCATCTTAATAGCCGTTAGTAATGTTAAGCCCGCTCTAAGCTGCAGTGCAGCTCGACACTGAATTGATAATTGAAAAGTAAAGCGGCCGCGATTAGTTTTTGACAGCGCTGTGTTTTAAAGACGGCGGCCCCTCCTCAAGCTGCGGGCCCCAGACTCCTGCGGTTGATGTGAGAAACCCCGGTGAATCAAAGCTCCGGCTGGGCTCTTGGGGGTTTCTATCCCTCTGTCTCTCCATCCTTCCATCCCTCCATCGCTCGGCTGGGTTTTAATGCCTACCTGAGGGACTGAAGGGGAGGGAAGCGAGGGGAAGCCGAGGTTCTCTGACTCCACGTCAATACTTTCTCTCTCCAGCTGAGCAGAATCACAGCCTCTCTGCTCTTAACTAATCGAAACCTAACCCCCCTCTTTCCAAACTCCCTCCTCTTTCTCTCCCTGCTCTCTTTCTCCATCCTCACTAACTTTAACAACAAACTCCAAGCTTGTCGGAGCTAAACACACATATTGTCCTGTTTTTGATCTGCTTTTCACTCGGCACTTAACATCGACTTTCCCTCGTATTTTCTTTAAACGTCGACACCGTGTACTTTGTCCCACGTTTAAGTATGCACGGGTACTTTCTCAGGATCAAAGAGAACTTAGCATGTTGAAGGCTCTGATGTTGAAATGTGCTGCTGCTGTCACGAGGCTCAGAGAAAAGATGCGGGTGGATAAGTGGACTACTTAAAACTGTTTGTAGGGATAAAGGTCTGATAGTGGAGACTGCAGGGAGAAGTTTTAATTGGAAATCTGAGTTCAAAACACAAACTAGAGTAATACCAATTGCCTTAGATTAAAAATTACCACAAACTAATACAAACCATGTAATTATCATGCCCCTGCCTGGTGTTTTCCACGTCATTTATCAGTTTCTACGTTCAGTTCCTTCCCTCCAGTCAGCCACCGGTTTCCGTTCATGACAAAGCAGCTACAGTAATTATGACTGCGCCGGCCGTCAGCATTGGTTTCTTTTTACCATGACCATAATTGGTCAAACCTTAACCAAGTGGTTATTATTTTATCAATGACAATGATTGTCTTCAAGCCTTAATGAAGTAGTTATCTGAACCAAACCATGATCTTCACCTGAACCTGAGCAAGTGTTTTTATGACTAAATCTAACCAAGCCTTCATCACATGGTTTCATATCAGGAAAGCTTTTTTGTTGTTATTTTTAAATGTGTAGGATGAAAATCCAAAAAAGTGAAGTGACTTACGTACACTGTCTTACGAAAGCGAGCAGGAAATCTCCAACCTAATTGCTCATAAACTTGACGAGGCTAGCTGATTCCTGATCTAAGGTTTCAGTATCAGAAGCATTCTGGTTTCTGTTGTAGTATTGACCAATCACGTGAGAGGATTTTGGTTGAAGGCAGCAAACAATCCATGTGGAGAGCAAAACAGGTAGAAGACATTGGCCAAAATGCAATCTTAGAACCCATCAGCTATTGTATGATGATGATTTAACTTTCTATTATCTTATTTGAATTCGTCTGCATTCATATGGAAATATGTGTTTATAAAGATAGGTTGAAATGACTCAAACAGAAGACGGACACATGGCCCGGATATCTGTTATCTGGATATCAACTGACATCACTGGAAGCCCCAAAACACTGGCTGGGTTAGGAGACAGGCACACTGGCTGATCTCACTAGATGATTAACAAAATGTTCAAAAATGCTAAAAACACTACAAACAAAACGAACAGTAGATACTGATTCTTTTAAAATGTTATTGCTGCTAAGAGTAAAGTGAGTACATACACATTACCTTTAGGAGACAGGGCAGCACAGAGCTCTTTTATTACATTTATTTAAAAATGACAAACCGTATTGGTTCTGTAGCTGTACTGTATCTGGGTCATGTCCAACAGTTTGGTCCCTGCAACACATTTGCAAATGAAATATTTTTCTGTTCTCCCCCTGAAACTCTCCCATCCAGCTGTGAGATCGTATCGATCCTAAACAACCGCAGATCTTTTGATAATCTTTTTATCTTGAGAGAAATAAACCACTCGCAGCTGAAATGCAGGAACTTTTGGGAACATCAATAATGATAAACACACAAACTGGAACAACACGACTCTCTGATCTCAACAAAACTTTAACATCCAGAGCAACTTCAACCAACAGCGATATGATTCCAAAGTGTCTTCAGTGCTGTTTGAGAGAAAACATCTCTGCTTTGACTAAAAACTAACAGCACAAACTAAACTGACGAGAGTTCAGGAGAAATGAAGGAGGAATGAAGAATCAAAGGAAGAGAGGGGAGAAGTAAGATGGAGGAGGGAGAATTTGGTTGGCTGCTTCACTCAGTCGATCAATAAGAAAATATGAGACCAAAGAGACTGAACCTCCTGCTGCTTTTTAGACTTTTAGACTTTTCTTTGTTCCACGATGACCCCTCCACCATGTGGTAAATGGATAATAAAAAAACAAAACAAAAACAGAAATAAAGTCAGGGGACAGCAGGATCTGTTGCCTAGTTTTGGTTAAACAAAGACAATTTAGAAGAATTAGTCACTCTGCCCTCTCAGGCTCCTCTCTGCTGGACCACCGGCAGCCTAGGATCCTCTCTCCCTCTCTCTCTCTCTCTCTCTCTCTCTCTCTCTCTCTCTCTCCCTCAATTCAATTCAATTCAATTCAAAGGGGCTTTATTGGCATGAAAGTTTTAACAACAATGTTGCCAAAGCATCTGTCCAAATACTTAATACTTAATTATATATACACTATCACAGCACTGGTCAGCTCCTTCAGCGACAGGCTGATACACCCCAAGTGTGTGAAGGAGAGGTATCGCAGGTCCTTCCTTCCTGCTGCTGTCAGAGTCTACAACCAGCACTGCTCCCAGTAGACCTCACTGTGCACTGTACAATAAAAAACTCTGCACATATCCACACACTTTCTGGTTTGCACAAATTGGACAATTTTTAATATCCATATTTATTATTTATTGTTTGTAAATAAAAATACCAACTGTTTAAACTTACACTGTCCATATTATAAATAATAAATACTATGTCATATTGTAAATACCAAATTCATATTGTAGATATTATGTATATACCAGTTAAATTCTATTTCTTATGTCTTATTATATTGTTTATTTTTTACTTTTATTACTGTTTAAGTGTGATACTGTCCTTTGGCTGCTGTGACAAAGAAATTTCCCCATTTGCGGGACAAATAAAGGAATTCTGATTCGGATTCTGATTCTGATATATACAGTATATACTGTGAGTATATACAGTGTGTGTGCGTGTGCCTGCGTGTGTGTGTGTGTGTCGGTCACTCACTGTCCCTCAGGTTGTGGCATGTTGACACATATTGGGCAGCAGATATGCCCTGTCTCCTTCTCCCAGGAGTATTTTTAATTTTGAGAGGTCATTCAGCTCTTTGAACTCTGAGATTACAGAGATGAACTTGTTAAAATAAATGTTCCTGGTTTCGTTGAATGCTTTACATTGTAGGAGAAAGTGCATCTCTGTCTCAACCTCACCTGTCAAGCAGTGACCACATGTTCTGTTTTCTTTTGGTTGCCATGATTGTTTGTGTCTTCCTGTTTGTCACTTTGTGGTCACTGAGCCTGTACCTGGTGAGGATCTGTCTCTGCTCTCTATCTCTGACAGTAGAGAGATATTCTGCTCATTCATCATCTCTTTTTAGAGATAACAGATAACATTCTGATCTACTTTGGCTTTTAGTTTCTTCTTTCCAATGTTCCAGATAGGTTTCTTTACATTGTGTTAAAATTTGATTTACTCTGAATTATCAGTGGGTATCTGCCTAATTCTGCTCTACATGCATTTGTTGGTGTGTTTCTGTGTATGTGTAAAATGTGTCTGCAGAATTCTGCATGTAAAGACTCTGTTGGATGTTTGTCCCAGCGGGTATAGCTCTGATGACTGAGTGGACCCCAGACTTCACTACCGTACAGCGCTATGGCCTGGATGACACTATCAAATATTTTAAGCCAGATTTTGACTGGAATTTGGAAATTATAAAATGTTCTCTTAATTGCATGTAAGGCTCTTCCAGCTTTTTCTTTTAGTGCATTCACTGCCATGTTGAAACTCCCCGATGCTGTAATGGTTATACCAAGGCAGGTATAACTCATGCTATGTTCAATGATATGATTATTTATGGTAAATTGGTGTTTGTTCTCCTGACATCTGGGGTGTTTTTGAAAGATCATGACATTAGTTTTCTTCATATTTACTGCCAGGGCCCAGTTCTGACAGTACTTTTCTACTATGTCCAGCTGCTGCTGTAGTCCTTGTTCAGTAGGAGACAGTAGAACAAGGTCATCAGCATAAAACAGAGACTTCACCTCTCTATCTAGGAGGGAGAGGCCAGGGGCAGCACATTGATCCAACTCAACAGCGAGTTCATTTATATACACGTTAAATAAAGTCGGACTTAAATTGCAGCCCTGGCGTACAACTCTTCTCTGGGTGAAGAATTCAGTTTGTTTGTCTCCAATTTTAACAGCACACATATTTTCCAAATACATTGATTTAACCAGATCATACATTTTGCCCCCTATACCCCAGTGTAGAAGCCTGTAATAGAGCCCTTCATGCCAAATAGAGTCGAAAGTTTTCTTGAAATCAATGAAACAAGTGAATATCTTACCATGTTTTGTTTGTTGTACATGTTTGTTAATTAAAGTGTGAAGGGTATTTATGTGGTCGGTGGTGCAGTGTTTTGGGAGGAAGCCAATTTGACTTTTACTCAAGATGGAGTGTTCCTCAAGGAAATCTAGTATTCTTTTATTCAGAATACTACAGAATAATTTACCTGGACAGCTGCTGACACAGAGGCCACGGTAGTTATTAGGGTCTGATTTGTCCTCACTCTTATGAATGGGGGAAATGAGCCCTTTGCACCAGATGTCAGGAAAACATCCAGACTGTAATACAATATTAAACAACTTTAACACTGCACCCTGCATCTCTGGGGTGCTGCATTTGAGCATTTCGTTTTTAATGCTGTCTGGACCACAAGCTTTCCTCGGCTGGAGAGATTTTGTCCGTGTGGTCAATTCTTCCCAAGTAATTGGGAAATCAAGGGGCTTGGTTGTCTTTAATTGTTTCTTCTAATGTTGGAGTTTTTCTTGTATAACACACTGATCTGAATGGATTTGGTTTATTGGTATGTCTTTGTACAGATTTTCAAAATGTGCTCTCCAGATGTCACCATGTTGGATGGGTAATGTCTGTTGCTTTGTGTTGAACTTGTTCCACATATCCCAGAATTGATTTTGATTAATGGCATTCTCAATATCTTCAAGTTTCATGTAGGTATAATTTTGTTTTTTGTTCCTAATTGTACATTTATATTTCTTTAAAATGTCATTGTATCTAATGCGTAAGGCTGGGTTGTTTGGTTGGCGATGTTTTTCATTCGCTATTTTTCTCAGGTCTTTTCTGATGGTCTTGCATTCCATTTGTCAGCGTTTTGCCTTTTAATAGGCTTCCGTTTTTGTTTAATGAGGTCAGCTTTAATAGCTGCCTTATAAAAATATGATATTGATATCATCAATGGCCTTGTTTACACCATCTCTGGTAGAGACATATTGGTTTTGGTCATATATTGATATGTCATTCATCAGATCAGGTGAGTTTAAGGCCATGATGAATTTGTCTCCACTGTCTGGAACCCATCTGTAAGTAGGATTTAATTTAAACAGCTTACTGGGTTCCCTTTTTGTGTCATTCATTTGATCAGAGAGTTTACCTCTCTCTCTCTCTCTCTCTCTCTCTCTCTCTCTCTCTCTGTCTCTAAGAACAGAGGATGTTGTTCACCATACAGATTTTAAAGCCCACTGAGGCAATGTGATTTTGAATAAACAAAATGTATTTGATTTGATTTGAAAATCCTCCAAAATAAGAGCATCCAAAGGCTTCAAAACAACAAGTGAATGCATTTAGCAGCAGCCACTCTGCCTACGACAGCTAGAGACGAGGACCTGAGCAGCCCAGCTGGAAGATGCATGAAGAACCCTCTTTACATTTTTTATTACTTGAACATTTTGCAGAGGGGTGAGGCAATCTGCATTGTGGATCATGTACTGTAGGCACCACGGGCAGCGCATTTCTCCTCGACACTTTGCTAAATTCTGTCCCTTTATACGCAAACCAGATAATTAGACGTGTGTTTAACGCCATTTAAAGTAAATTGTGGGGATGGTCACGTGCGTAAAATTCCAGAATGGTTGAGATCTATGAGGATAGACACGTGGGTACAGACGTAGCGATATCACCATTTCTATTCCACGTATTCTTCCCTTTCAAAGCCCATTTTACCCCCACAATGCAACCAAAACCCTCCCAACCTGGCAACACTTGTGTTGACTCAGTGATATAATGGTCTTTGAGAAGGTACTTTTTATATGTGAATGTTTGTCTGATATTTTGTCCACCTCACAACTTCACACAGTCATTAATTAACAGTTACTCACCCTTATTCTAACATTTCACAAATACTTATTATAATTCTTATCATTAAATAAGACTTTATGATTCCTGTATCACTCTACTAATGATCATAGTAAAGAAATCAAATCTCTGTTCACTTCTTAGTCCTTGTGAAGTTTGGGATGGTGTATGGGTGTGGGTGAATCTCCCGCTGGGTTTTGGGGGCTGGTCTGATTTAAAAGTCCAGGGCTGACTTCCCTCGTTAAACCACCTGAACTGCAAATACACTGTGCACACGATCGCTCATGTTCTGTGTGAGGGCATCATAAGACAAAGTTAGTTTTCAAACTTTTTCAAAGGTCTGCAGGTTGTTTCCTGGTTCTGTGTGAAGGAATGTGAAGTTGTAGGCGAGAGGAGAGAAGAGGAGGAAAACGTGGAGCTGTGACTGCAGATTACAGCTCCTGATCAATACCATCAATACCTGATGGTGTTCATACTGAGCACTGATTAAAGACAGAGAGGAGAGCAGGGAGGAGAAGAGATCCTGTTCATGTAAGGGAAGCAGTTATGGAGCAGCAGAGAGAGAAAGAACAGAAAGATAGAGCAGCTAGGTCGAAGGTCGAACTCAGCTGAAGGTTTGATCTATGGTGTGCGATGAGAAGATGATGGAGGGAAAGTAAGAAAACAGAGACAGAGATGACATTTCCGACATCATTTTTTTTCCGACTTTTTGTTTTTTTTCCTTCATGCATGCTTCTATGAACAATTAAGGAGCCATACCCATACCTCTCATCTTGTGACAGCAGTTTTATACTGTCTTATGTGGCTCTGGAGGAGAAAAATAACCCCATATGATGTCATAATGATGTCATCAGGGTTATCTTATCTTAGAGTGGGAGAGAACACACATATAGAAAACCTGCAGCACAAACTGAAGTGTGAAGTTTGAAAGACGTGCACATTTACAAGGCAGGGAGGATCTGACATGAGAGCCAGATGCATTATGGGAAATTTAGAATCCAGTGTCTTACAAAAGGTTACAAAAAACATCATTGGTAATTTGTTTAAATGTATATGACCTCTCTTACAAGGTCTTGGTGTCATTTGTGTCATTTCTAACATTTTAAAACAAGTCTCCAACTACTTCAGTTGTTTAGGAGAATGTGAAGCTCTTGAAGCATTTTGTGGACGACAAAACTTCACCTGACTTTTCCATCGGCATGAGCGTCAGCAGATAATGACTGAATTTTTATTTATGGGTGAACTTGTCCTTTTTTAAACAAAACTAAAAAATTATGAAAACAACGATAAAACAGAAAGCTACCGAAAGAATGAAAGAAAGAAAGAAAGAAAGAAAGAAAGAATGAATGAATGAATGAAAGCCAGACAAAAACACTGACTCTTTGTTCCTGTTTTTAATTGCCCTCTTTTTTTAAAGCTTCACTCAGCATTTTTTATTCTGCAGTTAAAAGTGAATAATTGAGCACAGTTGACTTAACATGTAACCCTCCACCTTCAACTTGAATCATTATTCACCTTTAAATTATGGACAGACTTCATCTTTTATGTGACCAGATTGAATGAGATGAAAACATGAAGCTCAGTTTAAATATCAGACAGATGGAAACAGAAACTGTCAGAATGTCAGAGAGCTAAGATTAAAGGAAGAGATTGATCGACTTCTCTGTGATCAGACTCATTAAAGCACTTCTCCTCTGAACTCATAATGATCTTAGTTAGGAGAGAGAGCATGTGTGAGTGTGTGTAAAGCGATAATTAGTCAGATAGAAACACGGACAGGTGCAGAATTCTATCATTTCATCTTAGGTGAAGATTTTTAAAGAATTGAAGTTTTATGGTCAATATTTTTTCAGCAAGTTATTCGATGTACTTACACTCTGTAATTACCTTTATTATACAGTAGTTTTCAATGTTGGTGGCGGAGTCAGCCATTTCTCTGCCTGATCAAATTGTGGTAACCACTTGAACTAGATTTAGAGGAAATGATTGAGCATTCCTCTGTTTCGGGTTTTTCTGTGGAGCAGCCACAGGAAATGCAGTGATTTGTTACTGATGTTAGAGCTGACAGGCATTGATCACTAAAGATGCGTCTCGGAGATCATACTTTCAGTCAGCCATGTCAGTGAGCCAGCATGTACAATGACAGGGCCCTGAAACTGGTCGAGCTAAATGGATTGCAGCCATTATTTAAGATCCCATATAATGTTCATTTTCAGGTTCATACTTTTATTTACGGTGTCCACTAGAAAAATATTTACATGCTTTCATGTTCAAGAACACATTTTTTTTTTCTCATACTGTCCGTTGCTGCAGCACCTCTATTCATCCTCTGTTTGGCTCCTGTCTCTTTCAGGCCAGACTTAGACTGTTTCTAAGCAACAGTAAACAACCCTAGCCCTTGAGGCTAACGTTAGCTAGCATCCAACTGTTGACAGTTAAAATGTCACCTCCAGTTCTCATTGAAGAATAGACAGCCCATGTTGAACACGCCTTCCTGACCGCTTTATCATCAAGACTTGTTTCTTCTGCTTTTTATTTATGGTATTAACATTACTAAAAAACTGTCAAGGTGTTTACATTCGAGATAACGTGACAGAGATCATGTGAGGTGCTGCACTGTAACTTTAGTGTGAGCACTACAAAAGTCCCCCCTTCAGAAAAGCCCAGTCTGCTCTGATTGGTCAGCTCTCACAGGACTGAGCAGGCACAGTTGTGACATCACAACCTTACAAAAGTCCTAATGGTTCTTTTAAAGGCACAGATCCTAAGGGTCCAGTGTTTTGATACTTCATATAGCACCAAGAACTGTTTTATAAACCAAATAATATGTGGAAATCTCACTTTCAACAATACGGAACCTCTAAAGTTATCAATCACACCTGTGGTTTCCATTATGACATGTCAAAATGTTTTCTGAGAAAAAGTCTATTAAACAACATTCAGTCTACAGTTTGTGTAGTTGCGTTATAAACAGATACACAAGTCACTCTTCTCTTGTATTTCTGAAAGATAAAGCGTGTTCTGCTACAAATTATGGGACTCAAGTTGGACATTTACAGTCTCATTAAGGGGAGACGCTAGGGTAAAATATCACCATGAAACTTCCCCAATTCATTACATACATTAAGGCACTTATTTCATGTATTATAAGTTTTCTGAAATTTTATGTTGAAATATTCAAAGTAAGCATTTTCCAAAAATGTACTCATTTGGATACATTTCCAGAACAGAAGTCTGATGATCGAATAAAGCCAGGTTCATGTTTAAAAAACATAACTCTTCATGGCTGAGTGAGTGACAGGTGAACTTGACAGCAGCATACATTGAGTCAAAGTGGGAAAATTCTTCATAATCGTCTCTCTCATCGCTGGTTTATTTACTTTATAGGACATTTCAGTCCGAACAGCAGGGAGGTAAAATACCCACCAAGCTTAAATTAGTGTCTCCAAGTGGTATCATTTTTGGTGCTGCTGCCTCACGAACAACTGCATTGTTTCTGCTTTGCTCAGAGCAGCAACTACCAACAACACAGGAAAAAAACACAAGTTTATTCATTATTGTAGTCTATAATGTAGTCGGTCAGTCTTAACACAGTGGAAGTGAGGCTTATAAGGAACCAGTCTAAATGATGATGGGTTATTTTTTTCTGTTGCCATTACATTGTGAAATCAACATTTTCTTCATAATGATACATTAAGGCAAAAAAACTTCTCTATTTCTAGTTTAACATTAAAGAAACTAATATGGAGACAAAAAAAGAGCACAGATACACACATGGTCTCGTTTTCATCTTTATTGGACACAAAGTCAACAACATCACATTTTAACACAACACATGTTTATATGATGCACAGTAGATTCAACCTGCTCGGTGTTACATCAAGGGAAGCTTATATACATGCACTACATCACACACACACACACACACACGCACACACTCTTAAATATCTAGGCTGAGTTCACTGTATAAACATTAATTGCATAATCAAATTAAAGCAAAATTAATAAGAAAAACATTTAGTGTGAAAGTCAGAAATGAACATTTGCCGTTATCTTTCTAAAACACAATCAGTCTGGTCATCGCACATCAGACATTTTGAAAACTGAGGTAAATCCTGTTATCCACAGCCGGAGGGACTGAAGAGGCTGTTTTATGTGTTGAATTTCACAGGAAACAGGAGGAGGACGATCGAGAAAAAGAAAATCTGGGACAGGGAGGGATGTAAAAATGGAAAAAAGGTCCTTCTATATTCTTAAGTTTTAGATTCAAATCACAGACAAGCATCAGTTTGTCATAAATAATCGCTACAGTTCTGTGAACATCGATTTTAACAAACTTATCTGCAGTTTTTGAGACGTTATTAGTGCCTGCTCCACATGTTGTCTTATTTTTCCATGAAGAAAAACCAGAGGGTTCCTTCAGACATTTCGGTTCACTACCTTCACCAAAGAACCTTCTTTTTCTGGCTGGATGACCTGATCTTCCTCACTTGTTACTTACTCTTCAGCTCTTCTTCTCTGCCTTCTTTATTTTTCTCACCTTTCCTCCCCCATGAGGCTGCCAAAAACAGATTTTCCTCAAACTGTAAAGAGTGATGGAGAAAACCTAAGATTAAGATCTCAAAGCTGTCTAGACTTGACGTATGTGTGTGTGTTTGTGTGTGTGTGTGTGTGTGTGTGTGTTTGTGTGTGTGTGTGTGTGTGTGTGTGTGTGTGTGTGTGTGTGTGTGTGTGTGTGTGTTTTCAGAAACCCATCTGACTGCCTATTTTTTTTCTTTTTTTTTCTTAAGAGACAGAGAACTTGTGAAAAGCTTTGACACGCTCGGGTTTACAGGTGTGTAACAGTGTTAGAAGCTTTCTGACAGCACTAATGAAACTGACAGGAGATGGTGGGAGGAGAGGAGGGAGGAAGACAGAGTAGAGATGGGAGGGAGGGGAGAGAAGGAAGAGTGGATAATATAGAATTAAAGCGAGTGAAGTGTCATGTCGAATTTGCGTGCGTCAAAGTCCTTCAAACATCAACAATTTAAAAGTGATTCTGACAGAACACTATCTCTATAAATATCATCTATATATATATATATATATATCTATGTCTATATATATTTCTCTTTCTGCATTAAACTCTGAACACTGAAACAGCGACAGCATTCTAAAAAAACAAAGGTCCTGATCAACAGATAAGGAATGATGTGTAATAACCATCAATAAACAGAGTCATGCTGGAATTCCTGCCAAGAGTTCAAATTATGTGGTCAGAAGAGTGCTTTGGTACATCTGTAACCCCACCTAAAAGTGATGGTGCATTGACACACCATCAGGTACAAAAGCATTGTCAGCTGCTGTTACGTTGCTCTTGAAACAGATTATGTCGTTAAAGCTATGTTAGCATTCCTCATAAGAAGCGATGGGATGTTTAGTTTCAGGCTAACAAGCTACTTCATGCCTGCTTTTATTAATAAGGAATGTTAGCAACATTTAAGAGAACAGATGCAGTCTTCTTTTATACTGAAAGGGAAGAAAAACAACAAATATTGAACCTTAAACGTGTCCCTAGCCTATTAACCGTTTGCTTTTCTCAATAAAAGCAGTCAAGATCTTCATCAAACAACCACAGGTGTATAGGAAATTAAATTCTGTGACATTTTAGAGATGCTGCTTTAATGTCTTCACGTATTTTTAATGTTACAGGAAAACTTTAAAGTTTTTGGCCCTTTTAGCTAATCCTAAACAAGCTGGGCCAGTTGATCTTCCTTGTTAAAAACAAAGGAAAATGCAAAAAATTCAGCCTGACCAACATATATCTCAGCCAATAGTGGCTTATGATAAATATATCTGTATCTGCTTATATGTTGTCTGATAAAGTATGTGCCGATATGATTTGTTTTGAGAACATAATGTAGAAAAGCACGCTTTGGGGTAATTTATAATTCTAAAATTCTCAGTGAAGTTCACAGTGTCAGTGCACTGATGTAATTTTGTTTATTGTTAAACTAAATATCCTGCTTTCATTACACATGTATCTTTGTCACAAGTGTTTGATAAACCCATTTTGTGGGATCATTGCACAAAAATGTGTGCTTATGTAAATAATCTGTGTATATAATATCAGCAGATATATTGATATTGAAATTGTTTTAATTCCAAATATCGGCATCGGCATCGCCCCCAAATATTCAATGTTTTAGCTGGGCTCTAGAAAAAGTGGTTGATGGTTGAAAAATGTCTAAATGTGAAAAAGGTTTCAATCAAACTGGAAATTCACTCATTTGAAGAACTAGTCAGTGCAGACAGTCACATAAGCCACAACAAATACACCAAACAGGATCAGTGCTCACTGTACAAGATTAACAGACTACATTACTCAGCAGTTCTGATGATATATATACTGTAAACTGTATGTACACATCTATATGTAGAGATACCCTCTCTGGAATCACATGGGAACAGAATAAATGAAAGAGAAAAGCTGCAAGGTGGAGAGACGTCTTCACAATCAATCAGTGAAGTATAAAGCGAAATCATCTGCAAACAAACACACAAACGAGGCAACAAACAAAGGAGGCCGCCACAAACATCACGAGAAGGACAAAAACTCCGGAGAAGCCAACCAACGTGAGTGACATGACCCATTAAAAGAAAAAAAGAAAAAAAAAAAGTTTCACTTGAAACCAAAATGTAGACATAGGGAACCATGGCAGCAGGCTGTCACCTGAAAACACCACACTGCTAAAGAACCATTTGCCAAACAAAACTGACTCCAAGAGGCCAAAGTAAGCTAAGGTTCTGCTCAGACTCAATGCAATATGAATTCAAGGAAGACATTTTTAGGAAAAATTACTGTGTTGACCTGATTAACTATTAAATTATCTTTAACCCTTTTTGAACAAATGAAGAGTTCATCTGCAAAAACAGCAGCAGTAAAACCATTCTTTAAATGATTAAACCAACACCAGTTTGATTGATTTTCTCTTCAAAAGAACAATAAAAAAATATCCAAAAATCCAAAGAACCCAACACCTCTTGAATTGATGTTGCCCGGATTGCAGACACAAAAAACATCATTTAAAAAAAACTAATATGGAGACGTACTTTTTGCAAATGAACCCTCTGGAGACATAGAACCTAAACTCAAGAACTGAGCTGAGTTAGGGCCTGTACCCCAGAACCTCTTTTGTTGAACCGCAAGTGTTGATATGATCCCCTTAAAATGTGACCAAAACAATAAATGCTTCAGTTTTTGTCCTTTTTGAACTCTCTTCAGTGAGTAATGCTGCAACTCCACTGTCTAAAGGTTTTCTGTGGGTGTGCTTTCAGGATGAACAGTCTGAAGTGAGAATGTGTGTTCATGAAAGTACACTTGGGTGTAAACACACACACACACACACACACACACACACACACACACACACACACACACACACACACACATACATAGACACACATTCCTGCATGACGCTCAGAGAAAATGGAAAAGCTTCCAAAGTGTCACAAAAATAACAGCAAACACCAAAGTACTCACACACATAAACACAGCATGTATGCAGTTTGAAATGTGAAAAGTGTGTACTTGTCTTACAGAGGTCAGAGAGAACCAAAGCCTTTGAGCAGATTTTTTTTTTTTTTTTAAGATTTCCAACAGTCAGAATTCATCCCAGAAATTTAAGAATTTCATTTAGGTTGTTCCACTTTCTGACTCCCAAACAAACTTTAATATAAAGAGCTGAAAATTGAGGAAAAAGGACAAAATTGATTCATTTTTAGTACCTATGTTAAAAATGTTCCAGTCAGTGTTTCTGCAAGTGAATCCACAAATTCCTGCATGATGTTACAAACATTTAATAACAATAGCACACAGTTACCATGCATTGAAATAAACTGAAAAACTATGTGGGAAGTCAAATGGCAGTGAGTCCAAGTCTTACTTTAAGTGAACAGTTGGACCCAAAATGATTGCAGCAAGATGGCATCCAGCCAAAACAGCAAATAAATAGGAATGACAAGAACTAAAAAACACAGAAATCCAAGTGATTATGTAAACAAGCCTTCTATCACGGCCTTTAAATATATTTCAGAGTGAGTTTCCTCACAGTTATTACTATGGGACATAAAAGCAAAACTTCATCCAGTCCAAACCTGGACCTGAGCTGGGTTTTTCACTTCTCTGACCAGACAGCAGATTATTCACTTGCGATGTCTTTTCTTAAAACAGACCCTTGAATGAATCTCAGTAAAAAGACTCATGATTGCTTGATTTTAGACTATCAACAATTGGACTAAGCAGCTACAAAGCTGAAGCTATAACTTAAGTGACCACTGACTGAATCCACGCTGCAGCGCTTCAGATTCTGCCTTGAAGCAAAAACCCTAAAACACGTCCAGGTCTCTCACATACAACACCATGGGCTCAGCTAGAGATACAGATGTGGTTTAGACCATGAAGCGGTGCTCCTTGCCGTCGTGGGCCATAAGGATGACATTACGGTTGGAGGTCCAGATGAGGCGGGCGAGCTTCAGGTGGTTCTGGGAGCCCGGGGACGCCGGCTGCACAGGAGGAACCTGGTAGGTCTTAATGCAGCGGAGCTGAGGGGCCGAGTTTAACATCCCAATGCTGCCCAGCAAACTGGTGTTCATCTGAGGAGGACAAGAAAAACCTGAAGCTGCAGAGAACACAGTCAATTTCACCTGTCATCACGTGACTGGCACGAGACAGGGAAAAAGGTCATTCTAGAGAAGCTGCTGTATGTAATCAGTGTTATCCCCAGGCTGCACAATCCGTCTGTTAAAATGGAATTTATTGTCGGTTTGGACATCAGGGCTCAGTGGCGTAATGTTTTTTCGCTAAGTTATTGGATTGACATTGAATACAAATGTGGCCTAAAGGTGTTCTTTGATTTAACATTGGCATTACATATCACCAGACTGAAGCGTTCTTTCACCTGCATCTGCTTCATCTTCTCTATTCTGTCTGAATGTATGTTGGTACTCATACGTTCTCTACAATCAAACTGTACTGTCAGCTCTTGAATTGAAAATGAGTTGCTAAACATTTTGAGCCTCATCAGCAGTTCCTGTTAGTGATGGAGCTGCTGAATCCTCTGAGAAAACCCTGAGTTTAACCCATGAGGCCTCAGTCGCTGCGTCCTGTGAAGAAATTGGCAGACATAGTGTGTGTGTGTGTGTGTGTGTGTGTGTGTGTGTGTGTGTGTGTCTGTAGGAAAAACACAGCGAGGAGAAACTCTATCGTTTCCTGAGACGACACCGCCCCTCCCTCACACAGCCACACACACACCGACAGAGCGTCTGCCAGCTCATTACCACAGCAGCCGTCTTGTCGGTGCACTAGCAGCGGTTTATGCTTACAGTAATGCCATTAGTGTGTGTGTGTGTGTGTGTGTCTGCAGACAGTCGTGTCATAGGTCGTAAAGACCGTTCATTCAAAATAACAGTTCTGGGAAGAAGATACGAAGTGTGTGTCTGTCTGGTTATGTTTATCATTTACCTGTGTGATTGGTCGCTTGACGTTTTATTATTGGTTATTTTAGATGCTATTAATATTTCTTTATGAATGGGACTGTCATTCATTACGTTTTTGTATCTAAAGCTTAATATTAATATACTGTAAAAGTAAATAAATGAGAATCAAATTCAACAAAATATAAAAAGCCAGCGGAAAGGAATAAAATGTGTTAAAATAAAGATTTAAAACAAAAAAAATGAAAAATACATGAGAAAATTACTAAAAGTGCACATGCTGTCCTAGGCCTGGGCGATATGGCTGAAAAGTCTATCACGATAGTGAAGTTTCATTTTGGTAGATATCGTTATTTTAAAAAAAATGTAAAGACCAGGCGAAAAAAGGTTGAATTTAACCTCTAACTTTAACCCTAACCCTTTTTTTAATCATTTATAATTTATATTTATAATTATATCATTACCCTCTTGAGTGCTTCAGACTTTTAATTACAAATGTTGTTTTTTGTACAGAAACACGTCTTCATGGTCCTTTTAACCACCGTCTGAAAGATGTTTTTGCAGGTTTTTTCATTTTACATCTGAATTAAAACAAATCTCTGAAAACATTTTTGGATATAGTCAGTGTGTAAAAAACGGGCTTAGTTTGTGAATAAAGACTTACTCTTTTGTGTAAGTATTCATCTAAATGAAAATGAACATCAAATAAAGTCTCAGAAGAATCGTATTAGTACTGGTGTACAGTATATGGGCGGGTAAGTTACTGATAATAAAGTACAAACAACTGTAAACACTTCATGGTTGTTTCTTTCAGTTTGGTTCTGGGAAAAACAAATTGACTGACTTTTCTCTGGTGGAAATATTTTCATATATCTGCTCAGTTCTTTAATCAGATGTTGTGAGACCAAAGCTGCACAAGCAACGGCAGCTAACACAGAATCTGCAGGCTTCAGAATAGAACTTTAGATGGACTTTATAACCGCAAAACCCCAGAGCTGGTGAGTTATTTGACTTAAAATCATGCTGTTTCTTTCCTGATGTGACGTTTCCTTCATGGCTATACTGCCAGCACCTTCTGTACACTAGAAAGTTTGAATGATTAGTTAGTCAAAGCTCAGATGTGAACAGATGCTTCTGTCTGTCAGCAGTCATATGATCGCTTGAAAAAGCTGCTGTATTTTTATTTTAGACATATTTAAAAATGTAAAATAGGGAGTGGAGTAAAAAGCTTTTCTCCGATTAAAGTTTTGAAACAATCAGTGCCTCCTTGACATAAAGTGAGACACAAATGAGAAATATCAGCTGTGATGGCTGAACTTTAAACCCCCTAAGACCTTAAAACCTGTTAGGCCCTTTTGTGTGTGTGTGTGTGTGTGTGTGTGTGTGTGTGTGTGTGTGTGTGTCACTTACCTGCCAGAAAGAGATGTGGCTGTCAGCGTTGGAGTAAGTTGCCAGGTAACGACCATCAGGGGCGAACGAAACTGCTGTGATGGGACCCTTATGACCCACAATGTTCTACAGAGAGACATAGGGAGAGAGAGAGGATAGTCAAAAAAAAAATGAAACAGAGTCATTACATCAAATGAACGTTTTACAGGGCTGAACTCCTCAGTTATCTCGAACAAACTGAATGTTACAGACACAATTTTCAGCAGTGAATCATTTGGCGGAGAGGTTTCTTTCATGTTACTGGGAATTTTTGAAATAAATGTCGGACTCCGGGCTGGGATTGTCATTGTTAGTTTCCGACCGACGTTGTCGCCATTTCCGCCATAAACCAACAAAAACCTGATCTAATGTCAGTGGCACAGTATTTTTCCTTCTATTTAAAGGGCTCCCTGCTACAAATTAAAGCTAACTTCCTGTCCATTTTGCAGTTAGCAATCCCCTTCCTCCTCTCTACGTCACCACATGAACGTGCAGCAGTAACCGCCAGACACAGCAGCAAACAGGACGATCCTGCTCTGACCGGCTCTTTATGGAGTTCTCTGTCCTGATTGGATAAAGTGGGCAGGGATTACAGAAACTTTCGTTTCTCTGTTACTGCATGAGCAGGGGAGGAGACATGGGTTACTGACCAAACACTCTGTTACAGTGATTACTGTTGGAATACAGAGTTACTTAACATTTACTTTAATAAAAACATATAACTTACAGCAGTGACTTTAATTATGTAATTGCATCTTGTATGACAATTTAATTGAAAAGAGATTACTTAGATCAAACATAAAGGAGTGCTGAGCTGTGAATGGAAAGTATTGAGCTGTTTTCTACAATGCATATCACTTTCTCAGGCGACTGAAGTTACTTACAAGTTGTTAGATTAGCTGTGAAGTACTACACCGTAAATCCTAAATCTAAGTCTGTATAGGAATATTCTAAAGGTCCTGCAGATGATCAACCAGTGCTCTGGGTGCTGCATTTTCTTACATTTTAGTGCTTGCTGATACTCCTTTTGTATTTACTCTGCAGTCCTGCTGAATAATAGAACACATCTTCTGCTGCCTTCATAAAATAAATTTGGTCAATAAAATAAAATAATCAATAACAAATTACACATTTAGGCTTGTTATTTTATAGAAGTGGGTAAGTATGGCATTTAGTAAAATGAGATAGTAAGACGTCACGGAGGAATCTAAGTTAATGGAGTGATTCTGTCTGCGGCTTGGAGGTGAATATGACTTTGTCTAGGTGCTCATGGTCTGGGTGCTGATGGTCTGGGTGCTGATGGTCTGGATGCTGATGGTCTGGGTGCTGAATTGTTAAACTGTGATGAGTCTTTTCAGTCTTGTTTCCTCCAGTACACACTGCTGCACTACACCACCATGAGACTGGAGGCCTTTGACTTTATAATCACCAAGAAACCTGAGCTCTGTCTGTGTTGTTCACACTCACTTTCTTGTTTCCCTTATTGTTCTGTCTGGTTTATATCTTTGAATGTTATTATATTTCAGGGTTCTCATAACTGTCTTTAGTATTAGGGGTTACTGACAGGTACTACGCCATAAAAAGTGTGTTTAGGTGAATGTGTGTGCAGCTCTGTATGGCCAAAAATGGTACCACAATTTCATCAGTTTATGAAGTGTGTAGCAGTGTTATTGAGGTTTATAGAACCTTTTCACAGATGAAAAACAGACAGGAACAAACAGCCACTTTATACTATCAATATCACAATTCTTTATAAAAAAACAACAAACAGAAACCCTCAAGCGTATCTCGAGCACCTCCACATCGTTCCTCATCAACCACTGCAGCTAAACTTGAGTTCTTCACAAGATTCGTCTTGTTGATGAATCCAAACTACAGCAGCAGCAGCTCGAGGTTCAAGACTTCAATAAATTCTGTTTTGTGATAAAGACGAGACGAAGAACAAAATTTGGTCGTTGCTGAAATTTCATCGAGGCATCTCAGAAAAACTCGTTTTGCCGCCCAGATTTTACTTGACAGTAAGTGTTTGGTTTGGACGAGATAATTCCATCAGATGAGGGCCAGCTTCTGGTCCAACAGATGCTGCCATTCGCCTCCAGAACTCAGGGGACAAAATAAAGCGACGCCACGCCGTGTGTAACGCAATAAACTGTCCCACCAGATGCAGGGTGTGTAACGCAATAAACGCCCTTCCAGAAATCTCCACCCTGCCTCTGCCTGGGATTACAAACTCTCACCTCCAGATGAGATTAAGACGCGTCGCCTCAGGCACCCAGACCATGAAATAATAACCTGTCTGTGACGATTAAAGCAGAAAAAAAATAATAACACAATGAAATCAAAATTTCATCTTTTTAATTCAGTCTCTCCCTCCTTCTTTTAGGGGAAATCCTATTAGATTCCAGCAGTGTGCTGAGGAAAAAGCTCAATTATTTTGATTTCTTTCCAGCCTCCACCCCAGTCTGCCTCTCTTTCTTTTCTCTCTCTCTCACCTCCTCAGCTTTTTTTTCCCTTCTTTGCATCCTTCACCTCTGTCAGTCTTTCTCCTCCATTATTTTCTCTTTGGCAAGATCCTAAGTCACATTTCCCATCACTACTGTTGTTAAAAGCAAAATGATCAGGAGGTCAACATAGTGGACACAGTTTGTCTGCTAACACTCATCATGTCGAACCAAACCAGCAAGCTTTTATGATCCTGATAACATCTGGATTCATTACATTCACTTAACAAGTTAAGTGAAAATTGGAATCCTTGAAAAGTGTTTATGATTTTCAGACAGCATGCATGGACTCCACAAGTTGTGTAAAACCTCATGACTCATGTTATCCCAACATGATTTGACAGTGTTCCACAGAAGAATGCTTGGCTTTCTCAGTCTTCAACTGACAAGTGATCCAGTTTCTGAAAAGTGTTTAGGGTTCCATGCAATGCCGGCCATGATTTGACTCGACTTTATACTGCAGCAGGATAATGAGCCCAAACACACCTTAAAGCTTTGCAAGAAATACTCGAAGACCACAAAAAAACAAGGAGTCCTGACCGTCATGGACTTTCCTCCACAGTCACCTGACCTAGACCCTATTGAACATTTATCTGGAGACTTGAAGACAAGAAAGTCAAGCATTCTGTGACATCACAGAAAGCCTTGTGGAACACTTAAATTATACTTGGATAACACAAGTTATCAGGTTTTACGCAAATTTGTGGAGTCCATGCCAGCTCAATTGCATGCTGCCATTAAAACTGTATACTATGGGTTGACCAGGGGATTACCCACCTGACCGATTACTGGATTCAATATTCAGCATTTTTGTGCAGCATTGTGTTTTTCTAATCAAATAAAATCATTTACATACTGTATGTTTTACTTTGTTACTAATGCAGCACACAATCTGCAACGTAACTAGTAACTTAAATGAAATGAAAATAAATGTAGTGGAGTAAAAAGCACTTCAGTAAGGTACAGGTTCCTCATAAATTAAGCACAGTACTACTTTTTTGTCCCAGTTAACAGGACACTACTCTGTTAAATCAATGAGAAGTAGGAGGTGCTTTTCTCAAAGGAGAACACAGGACAAGTGAATTACAGAGCAGATATGTCTGCTGTATCACTAAAAAATGCTATTTAATTTCAGATGGATCCTAATATTACTTAACAATCTTTTGGAATGCAATGGAGCCTTGAGCCCTGAGAACATAAAAAGAAGATTCCTGCCAACACCACAGCTCTGGTCAATGCACAACATCAAGACAATCAGCGTCCGGTGCTGCTCTGTGGGTTGAACAATGCATTTTTAGGTAGCACACTGCTATTATGTGTTCGGTTTGTGATGAAAATGGAAGCTGCAAACAAATTAAATGTCAGATGGAAAATGACGGGCTGCCATTTTTGACAAACCATTTTACCTATTCAATTTAAAAAATAATTATCAATTCATCATTTAAAGACAGATTTGGGAAATGTAATTGTTTGGAAAATGTTACGAGTTTATTAATGAATCTTTAAATGCAAACGCAATAAAATTACTGTTTTAAATCACTCTATTCATTATAACGTCATTATCGGACTAGTTAGGAATGAGATTCAAAAATCTACTTTTCTTACAAATGGCACCTTTAAATGTATGAATTTACTATTTATTATTTAATTATTAGAAAAAAACTTGCAAACGTGTGCAAGTATTCCGTGTTCCATGCAATGCCTGTACTGTGGTCCAATTACAGTGCAGGGCAACAAGAACAGAATGCCAAGAGTACATTATAAGAGCACTGTGATTACATTTAATTCTGAATTACTACATTCATCACTATTTACACATATATTAATCTGAGAGGAAGTCTTTTTAATGGTGTTTGACATTCGAGGACCTCACAACATCAACATGAATGAGAAAGACAAAGAAAAAAAAACATGTATGTATAAAGCAAGACACAGAAAGAAACATGACGCACAATACGACTGTTTAATGTGCATCAAATATTGATGCTTTCATATATATTATGATCAGTTTGTGTGTGTGTGTGTGTGTGTGTGTGTGTGTGTGTGTGTGTGTGTGTGTGTGTGTGTGTGTGTGTGTGTGTGTGTGTCACGGTGGACTGCCTACCAAATCAATCAGCCTATCAGAGAGCAGTGAAGCACACTGAAACCATTTACAGCACTGTGTACTTCAATACACCTGATGCCTGGGGAATAGGCTGTGGGTGTGGGTGCATGTGTGTGTGTGTGTGTGTGTGTGTGTGTGTGTGTGTGTGTGTGTGTGTGTGTGTGCATGTGTGCGTGCGTGTGTGCGTGCGTGTGTGTATATGTATATGTGTGTGTGTGATCATACCATCTTATTTCCATCTCCTGTAAGTACAACAGCTATTAAATCACGCCTGCCCTTAGAATTAGAATTATGTTAGCCAAAAGAGGGTTTTTTTCACACAAACTTGCATTACTCAGATTCTGCATTCAATTTTTGAGCAATGTCTCAAGCAAGTATTAAACTATCTCTTCAGCCACTACTTAACAGTACTACTTTAGGGCTATGCCAGGACCTTGGTACCTGCTGCAGGTCTAGAAAGTACTAGCAGGTTGTAGCTAACAATGCAGAAAATGGAAAGCTAATGGCCACGCTAAGTGTTGTGTTATCAAAGAAACACCTAAGTAAAGCTGTTTTAATAAGGTAACGCTACCAGTGCTAACTACTGGTTGTAACTAATGTAACTGTTGGAGTCTGTTGGTTTCAACAGGGAAAGCTAAACATGCTAATAACTGGGTAGAATTAATACTAGAGTTGCAGCTGCGTATGTTGGTTTCAATAGAAAATGCTAATAAACAAAGACTAAACACTGTTAAAAACAATAAAGTTGATAATCCAACAAATAAAGATACTATAAATAGGAAAGCAGCTGAATGTGTGTAAGCAGCCAGGATGGCCCCCTCGTACTGCCAAAACAGCTTTGAAGCATTAAGAGAGGGACACGGGACTGCTGACACCAGGCCGTAGGGAAACAGATCTTTTGGGTCCTGTGGGTTGGGGTCTTGTTTGAACAGGTTATGCTAACAATGCTTACTATTAGGTACAGCTGACACTAAAGTTACAGCTAACAGGGTTTGCTGGCTACAGCAGGAATGCTTCCAATACCAACAATTGTCAGAAATAATCAGATTTGACAGTGCTTCATCATTTTGTTGCTGTGTAAGCAGTTGGATACACTTTTGTTTTCAGTTTAAATAATTAATTTAGGTCCAGTGTGTAGGATTTAGTGACATCTAGCAGTGAGGTTGCAGATTGCAAACAATTTAATACCCCTCGTCTCACCCTCATCTAGAGTGGCAGCTAAAGGCTCATTCTAAGGTAATAAAAAACACAATGATTATTGTATTTGGGTGAATACACACTAATGGAAAAATAACTGTGAATTAATTTGCAGACATATTGTGACAGACATATATGTCTGCTAATGACTGAGACCCTGATAGTCATGACCCTGATATTAACAATGTTTGAGGGTTGGGGTCTCCATTAAGGGGTTGCCTCGTAGTTGTGCGTGTAGCCACCATAACTGACATGCACTTCCTCAAAAATGTAACTTAAGCCACTACTAAGATACTATGTAGAGATGCAAGAACAGTGATTGGTCAGCTCTGGCTGCCTTCTCCAAGTTTTTGAATCAATGGTCTTCTCCTCTTAGTGTTGTGGTGGTGATATCAATAGATGTAGAGGCTGAACTACATCAAAACCTGTGCCATATGTATCTTTGGTGGGACTGCAGTTAACTCCTTGTGTCAAGTTGAAATTTACTTAAGCATATGGGAATCTTCAGCTTGTGGCTAGCTACACTGGTTGGCCTCTAATGGGATGTGCAGTGGGAGGTGTCAACTGTGAGGCAGAGCTACAACTTCAGTTTCAAAGCGTTTCCTCTGGATTCAGTGGTTACAGAAAGAAACAGATGCAGACACAGAGGAAGATCAGTCAGATTGTTTCTTTGTGTTCAATTAGTAGACTCAGTAGAGTCTGTTAAAGAAGCAAAGCAAGCAGCTGGACACGGACACACACACAGGCATGCACACACACACGCGCGCGCGCACACAGAGTAATGCAGCTGACAAAGGGCTGTTCACGGAGGCTGATCAAAGCTGTGGCAGATGGTCATGCAGGGAATAGCTAGCTACAGTTGGACACACACACACACACACACACACACACACACACACACACACACACACACACACAGATTATAAACATAAACTCTGCCTTTCATCTCCTTCTTCCTCTTCTCATACTCTTCTTTCTTCACTTCCTCCCGTCCTGCTCCCCAGTGTCATCCCAAAAAAAATCAAACCACTCCTAAATCTGATCAGCAAAATTTGCATCGAGACCTTATAACGCCACTTTAACCTCATCAGTAATATATTAACTTAAATATAATTACAAAAGGTTGGAATTGTCATTTCCTAGTTGGGAATCAAAGTGTTTCATTTGGTGATAAATCTGACAACTAAGTCTCATCTTACAAACTTTAAACTGAGTGTTTACAGGAGGAGCAGATAGTTTTAACACAGATTTTGTGTTGCTATTTACCTAAAAGTTTCCAAAGTGGTTTGAAACTTTATTTCCACATTGACAACTCTGTAATGGAATTATTGTCAACCATCAAGAAGGCGAATTGGTCTACAGGGGTGAATGCTGAGTGGATTTTGGATAAGGTGTCACTGATAGATAAAAAATACTCTCTCATTAACAAGGATTGGGTGTCAAGAACAGGATTTGATTTGGAGCCTTTCCACAATGACAAGTTTTGTTGAGAGACGAGCATTTTTTCCCCACTCACTTTCGACACACAATGAATCATTTTACCTGAGCGTTACACACGTCAATACGATAACTTGGTGCACAATATGAGGACATGAACTAGTGCTCAAAAGCTAGCATGGCTAAAAAGCTTACAATGGTTGTTAGCGGCTTCACTGCACATATTTAATTACAGCTCTGAGCGGAACAGATGAGAAGAAGTGAGTCATGATGCCTTATAACCAGACCGTAATGTGGTCTGTTTTTGATAGGATATCTGGTCGCCGCTTATTTTTATCGCATTAAAATCTGCCAAAAATGTTGCTTCCGACATATTTTGGCTTCTTTCTTGTTGAAATAATTGGCTAAGACTTGGAAGCATGATTCAGTAAGTACCAATAAGAACCAGAATCAATAAGAATCAGAATTAATGAGACCTAAAAGATACCCAGTCCTGTTAATGAAGATTATAGTTTGAGCTTACATTCGAAACACTTGAAAGGGTTCCAACACACACACACACACACACACACGCACACACGCACACATACACACACTCATGCTTCTCACAAAGTCATTATCCATTAAATGTTAATTACTGCAAATAACACACAAAGGAAAAGCGTCTCCTGTCTTTACACCATGCACACAAACAAAAACACACACACACACACACACACACACACACACACACACACACACACACAATCAAACTAAATGTCGGGTGAACAGGGGCCAGTGCTGTTATCAGATATAAATGACCCCCTCCACCAGACTAGACTGCTCAGGTTACTGCAAATCAATACTCAGCAAATTACCAACACACACACTCACACAGAAATACACAAACACCAAGGCAAGTAGCACGCACAAACGCACACACTACACAATCTCACACACGATCAAACATAAATGTGTGCAAAGACTAAAACGTGATTAACAGAGTCATTGGTTCATCATTAATCAATTACTGGGAGAGGAAAAATAAGTGGAGGCAACAAAACTCCTCTCCTGTTTCCCTCTTTCTTTCCTCCTCTCATTTCCCGTTTACACCCCTCATTACTGCTCTGCTTTTGTTGCCTCTCATCTCTTCCTTTCTTCTCTTCTGTCATAAGAGGTAAATACATCCTTTACATAGATGGACAGAACAATTCTAAGATGGATTGGAGGACCAACTGGACACCCTGAAGGTGAGTTGGATCCATGAACAAAATGATGTCAGTTTTATGATTCATGGAAAGACAGTTAAAGACAGGAAAATGGACAAAATGATGGAGAAATAAATGGAATAATACAGTAGATGATAAGATCAGTGATTGATGGACGGAAGTATGATGAAGCAAAGGAGAGAGATGAATGTATGAAAGATTGAAGGAAAAATGTATAAACAGATGGAAAGGCTGGTGAATAGAGTTGAAGAATGTAAGGATAGAGTGCAGGAATGAAGGCCGGAAGGTAGGGAGTATGAAAGTTGGATGGATGGATATATTGGATTGGTGAGCGGATGGATGTATGTATGGTGGAAATGAAGGATGGAGATAATGTGAAGATGGTGTGTAGGAGGATGGATGGATAAATGGAAACATGGATGAATGGATGGATTAAAAAGCATGAATACATAAAAGAATGGAGGTACAAATGGATGGATAAACAGATGGAAAGGTTGCAGAATATAGTGAAAGGATGTGATGATGGGTGGATATATTGGATGGGTGGATGGATGGATGGATGGATGGATGGATGGATGGATGGAAATGATTATGACTGGGTGGATGACAATGAATGGATGGATGGATGAATGAATAAAACTGTAAAGCAGGCCAAAGCTTGAATTTGGCGACAAACAGATACAAATCAGCTTGAGCTTTTCCATCCTGTTGCGGTCAAACAACAGAGCTGCTCAGATAAGTGGTGTCTTTACTGTACCTGGCATTTTCCAGTACGAACATCGTAGAGGGCCACTGAACCCTGCCGAGCTCCAACAGCAATGCGGTGACTTCGGTCACAGTAACCAACCATGTAGAACCTGAACAAGTGGACAACAAACACATGTTAAACACATTAACACTCACAAAGGCACCATCTAGCAGTTAAGCAAAGAAAGAAGGAAGATTTCAAGAGACAAAGAATTAACAGTTGGGTAACAGACGATAGCACACACACCTTTCTGGGGTCAGAATTGGGAGGGATGTTTCCAACATTCACACCCATGTTCCCCAGTAAGTGGCTAGGTGTATGGAGGTAAGAAAGTAGGCAGGGTTTGAGTGTGTCTCTCTCAAGCTCTCTCTTTTCATTCTTTGTACAATTTATGCAACTTTGTAAAAGTGCAACATTGTGAGAGCTTTCCAGAGGAGATGGACTGAAAGTATGCGCTGTCCATATCGATGATGGTTGACTTTTCACACCACCTTCGATTGTGGCCATTAGGAACAGGTATGAACATATCTGCCGACGAATGGTACAACCTGGTTCTTTTGGAGTATTACGAGCCCATCACGACAACAGGTCAGATACTTCACTTGACATCAGCATGCCTACAATTGCTGAACACTTCATATGAATTTCACAAAGTTCGCCATGCAAGAAATGTCCTGTCAGCAGAATGGAAGCATTGTCCCATTTGTCATTCAGACATGAAACCAAATGTGGGTCCCAACACGAAATATCCATTCTAACACCCAAAATCACTGTTAGCTCCACAGCCAGACTACGAGCATTCCCCCTGAGCCTCTGACATGTCTGTTGCTGAAGTGTCTTTCTGACAGCCAGCATGGGATGCCACAACAGATGGCTCAGGGGGTCAGGGCTTCACTTGTAGCTCTGATTTGGCAAAGGCCTACCTTTGAGTTAGTTCAATCAAACACTGGCATGCCAAATTGGGTATGCTCAAGTGATCATTTTAATGGGCAAAGAATAAGAGCAGGCCACAAAGCAGGAGGCCTCAATTCACATACCCACAAAGTCCTGTCGGTGACTCTTTACCACAAGGCTTGCTTTTTGGCTGCTCTCCCCCCTCCTACTGGTGCTCACCATGTAAAGAGTGATCTCTAGTGGGAAAAGAAAGGGGTCTGCCTTTTGCTGAGGGCTTTTTCTGACAGCCAGTCGGAGTGTCAAAGCAGAAGCTTCCCTTGTGGCTCTGGTTTGGGCAAAGGGTTAGCTTGGATTTAGCTTCAGTCAAACACTGGCATGACATGTTTCTTGACAATATCACAATGGTTTTGTTAAATCCATGAGACCTGCCCATCATGAAAGTTTGAGGCACCAAGGACTATATGCTACATTTGTTTTTGAAACTCAACACGATCCACAACTGACATTGAGCGCCACATTGTTCATAAGGAATAACACCACATATGACTGTGTTGTTGTTGCTACTTTTTTCACATTCGAACGTATACATGTCTGCACACACCAACTGTTAGGTCAACGCCAAGAACAGACAGAAAAGACATCAATTTATTCACTCACTCAAAGTCACACACACACACACACACACACACACACACACACACACACACACACACACACACACACACACACACACACACACACACACACACACACACACACACACAGATTGTGCTGGCTCAGCCACATAGGAGGCTGATACCTGTATCTGTGAGATGACCTCTGACCTGTGACGTTGGCAGCCGGAGGTCAACTTTCCATAACTCCTCCCCAATACAACCCCGACTGACCTTATTATGGAAATGTAGGGGGCTTGTTAACACACCCATACACACACACACTTACTTGCAAATAGCTGGGAAACACTCCTGCAGTCCTTTCTTCTTAACCAGAGAACCTTCGATACAGTACATGATGATATCCATCACCTGAGGAAGAGGAGGAGGAGAGGGAGTATGTGACATGTGGGAGAGGGGAGGAGGAGAGGAGATAAGGACAGGTAGGAGGTGACAATGATTTACATAATGCTTTTTTCAAATTTTGTATTGTAGTTATGGAAAAGTCAACATTTTGAGATATTGATAACTAAAAGCCAAATATGCCAGTGGGTCGTCATTACTAGGATTGTGGAGACTTCCATCTTCATAATTGGTAATATATCTGATATGTAATAACGTTTACCTCGACCAGCAGATCCACAACATCTCCAGGCATCTTCTCGATCAGGATGTCAATCACTCGCAGGATCTCAGTCTTGGCTCTGGCCAGAGTGGTGGTGTGAACGTTCTGCTGCGACTGAGAGTTGGCCTGAGCTGCATTGTACCGATGAACCTGGAAAACAAAAATACATATCTGTCATGACTGCAGGAACAGTGTATAAAAGTCACAACACTAAGAGAAACTTTGAGACCATTGAATCAGTAATTTAGGTCCTCAACATTTAGTTCCTCATGTGTAAAAAGTCAATAAAAACAGAATGTAATCATTTGCAAACAAACTGTGTTTACTGACAAGTTTTACAGAGTCCGAAGCAGATGTAGTAATACCCTTTTTACGATCGTGTTTGACAAAGTGCATCTGACCTTATCCTTGACTGAGCCTTTCGAGGACGTCCCTTTCATACTCAATCATGATACTTTTAGCTGTTATCAATGAACCCGTTTACCTGTGGAATGTTCCAAACAGGTGTTTTTGGAGCATTCTACAACTTTCCCAGTCTTTTGTTGCCCCTGTCCAAAAAAAACTAACTTTGGAAGATCCCACTCGAGTTCATCAAAAACTCAACTTCAAAGGTAAGTTACAGAAATACATAACACGTAAATCACACTGAGGCTGATGACCTTTCGAAGCTGCTGTTTAGATGTTTGGAGATGAGTGAACATTTGAGTCTCACCTCTCTAGCGATGGTGGTGATGAAGGCCGGTGGGCGGGCAGTAGCAATGAGAGAGAGGGCGTGACGGGCTGAGCGAGCAGAATCTGCAGGTGGGTTGAGGGGCAAACCCATGGTGACACTGTAGAAGAAAGACAGAGTGGTAGAGCTGTAATTCATTCATTCATTACATTTGTAATCCAAAACAGAAACATAAGATTGTTTATGGATGCGTTATTTAGAAAGTATCATCTGCTTGTCTGAACTGTCAAATGTACATTTCACTCCTCGTGCAACCTCATTGGCTGTTGGACTGGTTCAAGTATGATTTGCTGCACACTTTTTTATAACGTGATTTATAATCTTTGGTTTGTGGAAGATATCAAAGTCAATCCAACTCAAACGGCTGAGGATGAAGTAAGGTAAAGAATCAATACTAAAGTCAAAGCTCAAACCAGTAGTCTGCGCCTCTGGTGAATGGTGTGTTCGTTGGGGACTATTTTCAGTGGCGGATTTATCCACATTTAGTTACAGTGACAATGTCTGTTGGGGCAAGGAAAAAATTCCCAGGAGGAACCAGCGTTCAATCACCGTTATCAAAACTCTGACACCAATGAAATATGTACAAAACATAACGTTTTTTTATTTCAAATGTTGACATTAATAGACTTTTCCAAAAAATGAATTCATAAATGTATTAATTAATAAAAAAATGTAAAACTAGAACAATTAAAATCCAAATTAATAACTAAACAACTTCACATTGTAAATAACCCATATTAGTGCAGTGATCATCAACACAAAAAGCATCGAATGTGAGGCAGCAGCGGTGCACTGTAAAGTGCCTTATTGGGAGATTTTAGAGGGTTTGTGGTTGTCAGTGAAAAATGTGTCAAAACGTGTGGCCATTGGGGGCTCCGATCCCAAGATTTTTGGGTGGTGGCCCAAACATTAGCCTGGTTTCACTCAGCAACTCTGTTTGGTGGCCTAGTGAGTATTTGGGGCAGCAGGATGGTGCATGTGGGTTTGAGTCAAAATAAACTTCAGTGTGTGTGTTCAAGGTGATGGAGGAGCATGTCACCCAGTGCAACAGTGTGACTCAATGATGTGTTTTTTATAGTTCTGGACAACAATGGAGCTCTGTGGCACAGACGAAGAGGATATATTAGACTTTGATACACACATTACACTTGTTAGTAAGAAACGTTCAGTGTTGGTTTGGGTCTGCACATTAGATTTGTTGACAGTAAGAAAAAATACAGTACACAAGACATATCCTGTAAAGAGAGCTTGTATAATGATCGAGACGGGGAGAGACATTTGAATAGAAAATTTAATGCAGAGAGGAAGAAAAGGAGATAAAACAGAGGAGAGTGGCAGAGAGATCGAGCCTCACTAATATATGGAGTGAAGAGATTAGCGGGCAGCTTATAATGTCAAGGCCGAGTCAATGGGAGCCATTCACCAGACGACGGCATAATGGACTCCCACAATGCAACAGGAATTAGACACACACACCCTAACAGCTGGCCACACACCCCTCTGAGTGTGCGTGTGTGTGAGTGAGAGAGAGAAGAGAGAGAGAGGGGGCGAGAGAGGCCACCTTGTTAAGAAATCACTCTGGGGAGAGAAATAGAGGCAGAAGGAGGGAGTGATGGGTGGACGGACGGCCACGCTGCACGATTCATCTCCTCTGATTACAGATCACAGCTACGGAACCTGTAATTAATACTGGTAATATATTGGCAATATATCAGCAATATTGAAATGTTTAATTTCATTTAGAGGGGTGGCTGTAATTGGAAACAGTCACGATGTTGATATAAGGCAGCAGGAGCACAGGGAGCTAATTGTAGTGAGAACCACTGAGGTTAATAACCAACACTTAAAACATGTAATGAAATAATCTGGATTATTATTACTATCAAAGGAGAACACACACACACACACACACACACACACACACACACGCAAACACACAAGGTCATCAGATAAAACTGTATGTGGCCCCTTTATTAGGTACACCATGCAATCTATTCAATACCACAGCCCTGCTATAAATTCTACATTCTATTATTATTAAGGTCATAGTTAAAGGTGATGTAGTACTGGACTACATTATATTGATAGGCGTCTCCAGTTTTTTGTCCATGAGGGGGACAGAATATCAGAAACACCTCTGAATATTTCTAGTTTGCGTTTTAGGGCACTTTTAGGGTCTTAGGGTGCATCACAGGACTGTTATTATAAATGTAAATCAACATTATGTCTGCTACTCAGATGTAATATGTCCCAGTATTCAGTAAGATCAAAGATGGACAGAGCAATGTTAGCAGCTACTGTCAGGATGCTTTAACAAGCAGAGGATCAGGCTGCTGAGCTGGGGAGGCAACTGCAAGAGCCAGGCGGAGGAGGAGTAGAAGTTGTCTGGCCCTTTATGTTATCTTATCAAGTTTACCTAAAGTAGTGTTAACTTCAATAATGAAAATAGACAGAATGACAATAATGGAAAAAAAAGAATTAATGCGATACAGTCTACAGAAATGTTGCTGCAGTGGTCTGTGACAGGGAGAGGTCTGTAAGCCGACCAGCAAGGCTTACAGCCAGCACTAGCTAACATCATTAACATTAGGGCAGTACAGTATGTTGGGCGCATCCTGTAAAAATCTTTATACTATTATATACAAATTAAACTATTGGCTCACAATTCTTACACACATATAAAGAAAACAATCTTCTTAATTCAAAATGATTAATTCACAATCATAAAAATGTTTTTAAGGAAAAGAGGTTCTTTAATTCTGCAACTTTCTACAAGCTCTGTAGAAGTATTGTTTTTAAAAAATTATGTGTCTACATAAAAATGTTTGACATTTAAGTCAAATTCACATTCTTTATTGACAAGAATTAATCAAATAAAGTATGTGCTGAAAACATAATTTCAATACTATCAGTTTGATTTGAAGTGTCCTTACTAAGTGTTAAGGGCATACATTATATGTATTCGGCAGAACTGATTTTGGCTGTCACGTCATCCTTCATTAGCAAACAGCTGTTTAATCACACATCACGCCGTTAAAGAGCAACATTATCATTCACAAGGAACTGTGTTTCTGACCACCTCTTTTAGCTCTAGTTTTGTTCTCCACCGACTCCTGAGGGAAATATCTAGCTCTTTAGCTGCTGAATGCTTCACTATATTAACCAGTCTGTAATTGTGTCTCTTTGCCGTTTGCCGGTGAGCAGGCAGTGTACAGTAGGGTTGTCTTCTCTGAATACAGCTGCCTGCTGCGACCAGAAACCACACTAGGAGAGTGGTGTGATTGCAGCAATACACATTTACATTGTTAAAAAATTGATCAAAGAAACTATAAGTTGAAAACTAATAACTAGTTGTTTCTCTGAAAAAAAGGTAACTAAAACTTTATTAAACTAAATACAGTGAACTGGATTATGAAATAAATCAACTATGACAAATTTACATCATGTGAAGCTGACGTGAAACATACACACATACCATACACACATACACACAGTGTTCAGTGTGTGTGAACCTGGCAACATGACTGCATTCACAGCCAACATCACGCTGACATTATTCAGTCAATACTGAGACACACACACACGTGTACACACACACATGCACGCACGCATGCACACACACACATACATACATACACACACACACACACACACACACACACACACACACACACAGTGAAGATTGGAAGTATTGATTTTCGTGTGTGAGGTAGGGGTGAATAACCTCAGTCACATGATGAGAGTCACTGCTGCAAGGAACCAAGACTGTGTGTATATGACTGACTGACTGACTGACTGACTGACTTACTGACTGGTTTACTCCATGAGCTGCAGACGGGGAAACTGGATGGTTTACTGACTGACAGGCTTACAGGCTGATTTATTGCCTGACTGGTTAACGGACTAATTTCAGAAACAGCTTACTGACTTGGTGAGCTCATTTATACTCCTCTCAGACAGCAGACACAGATACAATGTGGGTCGACTCTACCAAATCATTTGAGGCTATTGTCACCCCTCAAGCAGAGACTCCAGTCTGCAGTGTAGTTCTGTACATGTCACGAATAAACCTGAAAACTATACTCAGTTACATCCAATAGTCCGGATAAACTTAATCTCTTCTCCTGTTCATATACACATCCCTACATCGTTGAGTCGGTAAAAATTACTTCATTCATTAATCCATTCCAGACAGAAACGCCAAAGCCGGGCAGCATTTCACCTGCATCAATCCCTGGTCAGGAGGAGGGTTGTTGTCAGACCCCTGACACGAGTTAGATCAACATCACTGTGTCAGTTGGTGTGTCACAATGATGATTATTTTTCCAGTTCGTCCTTGCAGGAGTTGTGATTGCTCTTCGGGACAGAATTGAGCGCTGTGAAGAAATCTAAACCGAGCACACAGCAAGGTCGCTGTTAAAGTCTGCATGTCGCTGCTACAAAGTATGTGTGCTTTCTGCTGGATTTCTCGCCTTCTCCTCTTTATAAATACCAGGGGTGGAAGTAACTAATTACAGGTAGTCAAATTACTGTAATTCAGTCATTTTTTGGGGGTACTTGTACATCAGTATTTTTTTGAAGTATGTCATTTTACTCACTTTCAGTGATTCATACTTGAGTACAGATTTTCAGTACACCATGAATAAACACATGACATTGACTGCCAGTGTTTTTTTGAGAAAGGTGGAAGAGGGAGTGATCTGGTAAGGGGAACCCAGAAGGTCTCGTAGTAGTTCTTGAAGTCTTCTTCCTGAAAAATACTGTTCAAAACCCCTTCTGATAAAGCATGAATCTCACCTTTGTGTCATTTGCCAAAGTCTGTTTTTAAAACTAATTGACTCGGTCACTTACTGAATGATGGACTGACCTTTTTATTTAGTGATTTCATAAGAATGTTTAATGGATGACTGTTTTTTTCAGTATCGAGATTAAACAACTAGTTTATGGACTGAGAGACAGCTCACAGACCTCCTGCATTTCTTTCTTTATTGATTGATATTTATGAGTTTCTGACATTTGTTGTTATTAAATAAAACCTTTCAGTGTCTAATAACAACCATAAAGTGCATTTAATGACAGGTCTGAGACCCAAACACACACACGGCTCAAAACAGACAACACTAGTTTATTTCTGAGAAGTGACCTGTAGTTTTCTTATTATGTTTATCTGTGTTGAAACATCCTGTTGAGTTCTTGCGTCAACATCCATGGTGACAACAACATGTACTTATCTCCATATGACACAAAAACACAGAGATTACAGAAACATTGATTTACCTCTGCATGACAAATGCAATCTTTCAAAAACACACTGTGACAAAAAACATGATGTAAAAAGATGTAGTTATCCCTGCATGTCAAATAAATACTGTATTCTCTATCTCACATAAACATATTAAAAGATGCATTTATCTCTGCGGTGGCGACTACAGACGCATCACACATTTTGATCAGATGAGAACAGAGAGGGAAACATTGACAGGTCAGCAAGAGGCCTTTAAATTCCAGTTCACTGTAATTGATGAAAGTTTTGAAAGTTTCAGAGGCCTTTATCTGCAGTTTTCTTATTTTCATGTTTACATTTTTCAATTTCCACTGAAAATGGACATAAAGTATGTTTTAACCGTAATCTTCATTAATCTAATATTTGCAAAAAGAAAAATATTCAATCAAACTTAGTAGTAATAGTAATTAGGAGTGAGTGAGAAGAGTCAAAGAAACTATTTAACATTTTTCTGAGAATGAGATGAGAGGACCAGTCAGAAAATGTCATGTATGTCAGGACATGGTTACCCTAGCTTAGCATAGAGACTGGAAGCAGGGGAAAACAGCTAGCCTTGCTCTGTCCAAAGTAGAGTTGTTCAGATCCCGATACCCGTATTGGAAATGCAGCCGAACTCACGAGATCCCTGAGTAAGTTTTAAGTGAATAATTTATTCCTAGATTTATTTAAGTTGCTGTTGCACTACAATTGGAATCTGTTCTACTGAAAAAGTGGCTGCACTTTAACAGTTTTTAAAGGAATTGTTAGTTATTCCTAGATTTCCTCGTTAGTTCTTTTTCTGTTATGACTGATGTGTCAGAGAAGATAATAATATTATCAATAGATAATAAAATAATGTTGTGTGGCAATCATTCTCTGCCATGTTTTACCTGAGCCAGGCCAACAACAATGACAGCAATCATATCACATCCATACAGGGCCAGTAGGATATACAGCTGTTAAAAGAAAATCTTCTTCTTCTTTTTTTTTTTTGAAGACGCACTGGTATCGGATCGGTACTTGGTATCGGAATCGGTATCAGGAAGGATCGGAACATCTCTAGTCCAAATGAAAAACCACCAGCCAACACCTTCTAAACTGACTAATTTACACATTGCATCTTGTTTGTTTAATGCAGAAATGTAATGACAAGATGTTTTGACATGCTGGGAGTATTTCTTGACAAGCAGTACTTCATCAACCTGCTCAGTACCTCTATGCAGCGTTCAAGGCTATAGTGCGAGTTGCAAAACCGGCAACTACCCCAGGGCCATGATCCTAGGAGGCCTAACGGCTCCAGGTTCATTGTGTATTCATTCGAGATTACCTAACATTGAGGTTTTTTAGAGGGGCCCGGTGTCAAAATGTAATTTTTATACATAAAAGTCTAATTTGTATATAATCACACTAAACATGCCAGTCTGCCACTACATTCACATCACGAGGTACTTCTTGACAACCCTGTGTTGCAGGTGAAAGACACACACACAAACACATGGTGCAGGTTGGAAAAGGTACAATTTCTATTTTTCCAGCTTGTGTTCCTGAAAGTGTAAAATGTGTAAGTCATCAACACCAGGAGCTTTTTTCAAATCCCTGCCTATTGAAAGGGGATTATCACACACACACACAGCTCTGCAAGGAGTGTATTGACGACTGGTTGGGTGTATAATGGACAAAGAGCCTCACTGAAAGTCAGCTGCATGGAAATAGAAGGGTGTGTGTGTATGTGTGTGTGCGTGTGTGTGTGTGCGTGTGTGTGTGTGTGTGTGTGTGTGTGTGTGTGTGTGTGTGTGTGTGTCTGTCTGCCTGAAGAAAGAGCAGGAGAAGCTGAACTTGTTGTGTCTTAGTTAGAAATAGTTAAAACATTTATAGTGACTGTGTCATCACTGTACAGCTCCAGTGCTGTTTTCTTTATCCTTTTTTTTTCATCTAGTCTTTATAAATACACTGCTGATCAGATTAACAGTGTGTTTTGGAAGAGGGCAGAAAACGAAGTGACGGACCAAAGAGCCAATCTTCAACAAGAAGCTGTGCAGAGATGGTATGGTTGCAGGAGGTTTTCAGGAGGGATGCTCACTTGTTTGTGGAGCGCAAGAAACATGCAATGGGCTTTGGATGTGCTCAAAATGAATGCAAAGAAATCGTCATATTATCAGAATCACAATATGGCCATGTGCAATATCGAAATCATAGAAGCTGCAGTGTTTTATAAAGGTAAAATATGTGACAAAACAGCAATATAGTGAAGTACCGTTCAAAGCCCAATGAATGTCACATCATCATGATTTTAATAGGTTTGAAAAAAATTTAAACTGTGATGCAAAAATTCTCACTAATCGTGAATCATAATAATAAAAATAAACATAATAATAATCACTGTAATATCTGTGATAATTGCATGATTATGTTTTAACCATATCATGCAGCCCTAATGCAAAGCACATGTGCGCATAGTTTACTTAAATACACTGTAATTCTGCTGCTAGTGGTCTCTCAACACAAACATAAACAGGAGAAGAGGTGACGTGGGATCGTAGGGGTTTTCAACCACCATTGCTGATGAAAATCTATCTGACGTGACATGGACAAGGTAACGTTTTGAACTTTTATTCGTGTTACGTTGACTCATGTTCGCCGACTTCCTTCCTCACTCTGACTCTCTCGTGGGGGTTATAGCGACAGGCTATCAAATGAAACACACCATTACCTTGAGTAAAGTGAAGTACAGATTGCTCTGAGTTTGAACAGTGTTTGAAACCATCTAGCCATGTTCATGTTCTCTTCACTTTCTATTCTACTAAAAATGTATTCCACTAAAATTGAATTGTGTTGTTTTCTCTTCTACATACACACACACACACACACACACACACACACACACACACACACACACACAGTAGCAGCAGACATATCTATACTCATTTAACTAGACTGACCCAGCTCCAGTTTCAGCCTTAATAGGATCAACTCATGTTGGCCAGTTGGATTTCAGCAGGGAGGAAGACACACACACACACACGCACACACACAGTGCTTTGTACCATACATGAGAAGATGCCACTGAATTACCTTCTCTGTACGACCTCTGACCTTCACTAATACAAAATGCTGCATTCACTTAACCACAACCACCACTACAACTGTATGAAGGAACCTCTGACCTCCTCTCTGCTGGTGGTCATGTTGATGGTGTAAAGGAAGTAAAGCGGACTCTGCTGCTGTCAACGTCTGTGGTCAACACCAACTTGAGACCGAGCCATCTCAGAGAGTGGGACTTTGTTAGCAGTAACAGTTACAGAGACTGACACGAGTCACGAGATCAGATAAACACATCAGAAGATCCCAGGATGTCACCAGATGATGAAAGGGATAAGAAGCAAAAATAAATACTTCTGTTATGTTTATTTTAATGGACACTAAGTAATTTTTGCATTCTCGTGTGAAATACTGAATAATTTATCTCTTTAGGCCTCAGAAAAAGCCCTCAAAAGCACCTGTCTGAGGCGGAAGAATCTGTGTGACTTCACACAAGTCACAAGTAGAATCTTTATTTTATTTTATTTAAAGCTGCCACAGACCAGAAAGGTTGGAAACCATTGCACTATATAAACTCGTATCTCATTAGAGGGAAGGTGATCCCTTCATTAAAATCTAAACGGTTCATCCTCTGAAGAGCAGGAAGACAATCACACAACTAGTGTTCTGGATGGACATTTTTAAGCACCACTCTAGCAGCGGTGTGGCAGGATCATGATGTCACATGAACACAGTCAAACACACATGCACACAGACAGAGGACTCACATGTCAGAGCAACACAGACATCGTTACATCATCATAATGTCCTGCAATCAGATTACAAACTGGTTTCCATAACTCAGTGTGTTAGCCCTATAATGCCTGAGGGTTTCTGTATGTGTGTGAGTGCAATATTTGTATAAGCAGATATCTTTCTGCATCACTTGAATCTCTAAGTCAGCTTTGTTTTTATGTATCCAGAGCTGTATTCTGGGGCAACTCAAGGCTTTTAGGTCTCTGCATGCCAACTGTTAGAAAGACAGACCAGTTTAAGGGCCCAGAAACAGCAAACCGACATCAAAGAACTAGCAGCTAAGAACGTCTTCTGTGTCTCGGCCAAAAACCTGCACTTGAACCCACTGCAAAGACTGAAGCGGACAGCCGATTAGCTTCTAAGTTCTGCGCCTAGATGAGAGGTAATAACTCTCCATACCAGCAGGTAGCTTCCATGCAGACATGCAAACTGTTGTTGTGTAATATAAAGCAGTGTATTGTTACACCACTTTCAATAATACTGCCGTGAAATCTTAAATACTACATCAAACTCCAAGGGCTTCCCCTTTACTTATTCTTTTTCACTTCTTGTTCACTGATTTGCTTAGCTGAACAGCCAATCAGAGTGATTTCTCTAACCAACAGGCTACACTGCCGATCCTACTTGTTCAGGGCCACAGTTGCTTATTGACAGCCCCGACATGGTGACTCAGGGTCCAACATTTACCTTTCTATTACAGACCTGAGTCTTGTTCAGGCATCTTGTCAAAGTCATTCTAAAGTCAAGTCTCAAGTAATTTTAGATCTAGATTGCTTGAACTATTGTTTCAGTGGCATTTAATGACCTTATTTCAACCTATAGCAGGTCACACAGGATCTCTTGGATGTACACTAGAAGCAAAATTTAAAACTCATTCTTGTCAACAACATGTTTGTTTCTACCTACAACATTCTGATTTCTAACATCCGACAAAACGCATGGTCAGATGCCAGTGAAAGCTTATGCAGGGCAAGTTGTTTGGCAAACAACTGGCCAAAATTATGTAAAAAAAGAGTTATTTTAATTTTTTGAGTCAGTGAAGATATACAAAGGGCCGATAAAATGCTGATCTACTGGCCAAGTGGGCCAGTGGGGAAAACATGTTTACGCTGAACCCTGCATATGTATTTCCATAGGTGCTCCTATTGGTTTTCTTTATATATTCAGGAAAGGAGTTTATTTAAAAATGATCTGTTTTAAGAAACAGATCACGTTTGTCATGTATCAATAACAGCAACATCTGACTTTGTGTGTGTTCGTGCCAGTGGACTCACTTGGCAAGCTGCTTTTCGGCGTCGGCGCAGAGCTCCAGCAATCCCATGAGCACTGCTGACACGTCCATATATGGCTCCCAGACGGTGAAGCCTCGGCCAATCAGATCAATGGCGGTGCGGCGGATGGTGCTGTGGGGAGGCAGCTTAGGGCTGGGGGGCTGCAGCAGCAGGAAGGTCAACGCCTTACCTGCAAAGAGTGGAAACAGTAGAATCAGAGTGAAGTAGAATAGTGTCTGGGGGGAGGGGCTGTCTGAAAACAGCAGAAGTTCGATGTTACTCCGTGGAAGTCGAACCTTGAACAATGCAACAGCATTATGTGACTAATTCAGCACTAATTTCACTATTTCTTTCTTTCCTTTCTTTTTGTTTCAGGGATGAATAAAAAGAGAATTATGATGTAAATGTACCACAGGTAGCTAAACAGCTCATTTGCATTCTCAAGGCTTTTAAACACATTATGATTAAAGCCCCATGACCACATCAGGACTATGTTACTTCAATGTGCAAGTGACGAGTCAGAGCCACGCCCACCACAGCCACAACATGGACGCTATTTGAAACAAAGCAATGTCCATAAAGATATCTCTCACACACACGCACGCACACATGCACGCACAAACGCACACACACTGAGAGGATAAAGACAGCGGGCAGGAAGGAGGTCACTTCATAGCTGACCTGACATTTGAGCCAGTCTCTGTGGGGACAGACTGACCATTAAGACTCTAGAAAATATCCCCATCCCTCAATAACACCCCTCCCCCAAACACATACACACACATGCACCCCCCCTCCCCCCAGGTTTCTGTCTGTCTCTCTCTGCCCGTCTCACCCGCTGGAGCCTGAGGTCCAGAGCTTTTAGCAGATTCTTTGCAAAGTGCTTCAAAAAGATAAAGTCTGAGGAAAATCAAGACAGCGAGAGGCAGATTAAACATCTGGTATCTGGTTTTGGAAAGGCTGACAGAAAATCATATGCATGTCTTGCTGCTATGGCTCTTTTAATTTCCTTTTAAATTCAGCTACCATACATTCTCTGGTTTGTTAACCTATTCATGTGTCGTATTACTGTAGCAGATAGTTCTCTCTACATTAGCATCAGGGAGCTCTTTTCTTCTTCTACCGTTTGAGTCCACTCACAGATCAATACAGTTCATTGTATTTTCACTTGAAACGTAAATGCTGAACAATCGTAATATGAAGAAACATATAATATAAAACAGATCATTTACTTTAAGTATTTATAATCCTATGGTGGCTTCAAAGGTCCTCCTGTCTCCAGACACACACAGCTAATCTCATCATCTTGATCTCCTGGCATTTCATCATCAGCCCGCCTTAAATGGCAAACCTCCTTCTTTATTGGTTTATGTCTACACACACAGGAACGGGGCTATGAATGCTCTAGCTAGAGGCTAAACATGTTAGCATCCCTTAGTACTACTGTCATAATATATACAGGCAGCGACAGATAGAGCGCTAACTGTATTAGCATTGTTATGCTACATCGTTATGGGTGACGTTAAGTGTAAGAGATGGACATCTGCGCTAACGTTGTTAGCAGTTATTTTATGTCTGCTGGAGTCAAACATGCAGAGTAGGTGTGTTGTGACTGAATCAGTGATAGGACGGTGAACTTTGACCCTCAGCTGGTGATCAACAAACACCAGCAAGAGCTGAAATCAATCATGTTTTTGTTACATACATCAATATACATACAAACAGATTATAAATATCAGCAGTGATCCAGGGTTGAATGAACTTTAACCTCTTGTTAGTAATTATGACAAATCATCAAGAACACCAACAGAAATCAATGACACTCTGTTATATTATTCCTTTATGCTTTTCCCACCTAATTCTCTTCAAATGTGCACCAGTTTGATTCTTATTACTATCAAATACACCCTGGTTTTGTATTTTATTACTCCCCTTATTACTGTAGTAACTTCAACATTGACGGGCTGCATGTTTGGTGCAGCAGCAAAGTTTCTGCCAACCACAGACTTTTGATTCCCAGTGGTAGTAACTTTTTTTTTCTGGTGTGTAATGGCCGTTTCTTATTCGACTTTTCCATACACATGTGCTGGCTTGGTTTGACTCGGCATGTCAGCTCACCATGGCAGGGATTTGCATTTCCATTACAACAGAACTACCCACTTGTGTGTCTAATACCCCTTTTCCACTGGTCAAAAACCCCACTTAAACCCGCAAAGATCGGGCTTTTGTGTGCAATGGGAATGTGTTAACTCTGCATTTACACCCGGGTCAATTGACTCTGCAGTAGACCTGGGTTTTTATCACCTCGGCTCAGCTTTGATCTAAATGTAAGACCCTCGTGAAACATGGCGAATTATCACCATCCGGTGGTGGTGCATAAATAAGGAAGGAATTTGGGATGCAGTCTATTCGAGGACATTTTATTACTGGACACAGTGTTGGAGGTGCAGCCCCGTTCATTCCTATGAAAGCTGCTCAGTGGTGTTTAGAAGCCAGAAAAGCTTGACTTCCCATCTATGAAAATACCTGGATTGCTGACCGAGCTGGCTAACTTCTGGTTTAGCGCCCGGCTAACTTGAAAATAATTTAATTGTGCGGCTCTTCTGGACTTTCCAAATGTTATTGGACCGATGGTTCAAATTATGATAAAGAAATTAATCATTTCGCGGGGGTTTTATAGTTATATTATATTATAGTTTTATTATAGTTTTATATATGCCTTGCCTGCGGGAAGTGGGAATGAGGTCAATAGGTGAGTTTTAGCCGGTATAATTTGTAACAAGATACTTTCTGATGTATTTGTGCCCGTCTCTGATTGATGGCTGATACATTTTTAATCAGTTAAATTTGTAATGGCGATTAATCGATTAAATATTAATCAATAACATCCCTACATCAAATTAAAATCATTGTTCTGAAAACAATGTATGCAATTCTCATACCTAGTCCTCTAATCCTCACAGCAGTATATACATCCCATAAGTACAGTCCCCTCCAAAACTATTGGAACAGTGAGGCCAGTTCCTTAATTTTGGCTGTACACTGAAAACATTTGGGTTTGACATCGAAAGATGAAGGCCTTGCTGTTCCAACAGTTTTGGAGGGGACTGTATATGTCCTTTTGCTTTTATAAAGAATTCAAACAGTTTGTTATTCACATTTTTCCCCCTTGTAATAATAACTGATATTGTATTATATTTATTTTCTGAATTTTCAATTTTCAATTACTACTAAATTTTTTTTTTAAAAAGGTACTCACTGTGAATAGGGGAAATAATAAAAAATAGTCATTTTTAAAATGTTAACAACTTCAGTAGGAGCCTATGGGCTTAGGGCTGAGAGCCACAGATGGGGTAAGAAAGCGTTGAGAAACGGACTGACACGTTGTTTTGGTATTTTTAGCTGACAATAAGAACAACATAGAACAACACCATCGTTATGCTTATAACCAATAAAAACAAATGTGTTCCCTGATCTAAATATTAAAAAAAACAAAATAAAGACACTGTAAGCTCTGCCTGTGGTGTATAGAATATGCTGAAAGCCATTTGCAAACTTAACTGTTACCATTGTTTAAAATAAACTGATAATCAATAAGCAAACTGGGTAGGTGACTGTGTGGGAGGATGGAGGGGGGGCAGCATGATTTAGGGGTCATAGGACAAAAGGTCAGCAGTCAAATTCAAACCCCTGACATTGTTAATATGTGTGCACATGCTCTTCACTGTGAACCAGTGGACCTCCCCAACACAGAACAGGCCTCAGAGGTCATGAGGTCAAAGTTCAATGCTGTGGGCACTGACAGTGACTGTGGGTGGGCAGGTGTGTGTGATGTGTGTGTGTGTATTATGAACCTGATAGAGGTTTAATCTGACTTTTTTTCCCCTGGACAATTAAAAGATAGCCGTTAACAGTCAGTGCTTTAATTGGCTGGATCGAGATTTAAGATTTACAGGCCCTCCCCTCTAGGTAGCAGGAAGTCAGAGAGGTCCAAACTCAGGTCCATTTCTCACCGCGGACATCTTTGTTTAAAGGCAGGCCCGTACCCAAATGAACCAATAGCTATTGACAAAGCTTCAGTTGGCCATAATGAGCTGTTAGTTAGAGCAGTAAACATGTCACATTAACACTGAGAGGGTGATTAGAGCAGAGGAGGGGATGCAGGATGCAGGAATAAAGGAAGGAGGGATGTAGGGAGTGTGAAATAGTGACAGATTGGTGACGTCTAAAGTTTACCAGGCCGAGTCGACCACTAACAGGCTTTCTACTTTCTTTCCTCCATTTGCCCTGCCTACCCCCCCTTTCTCTCTCTCTTCCCCTGTTTGAGCTTAAATGAGAGGTGAAGGTAAATCAATGTTGGGGACTTGGTTAGTGGATGAGAGCCAGATCAGACTGGCTGCAGAGAGAGGGAGAGAGAAGGAAAAAAAAAAAACGATTCAAAAAGGGGAAAGAATGAGAGCCAGATAGTGAGAGAGAGGGAGAGGTGCTGTGGCTATTGTAAATATCTACGTATATGATAAAAATAGAATTTGAAAATACTGGTGAAAGTGTTGGTCAACAACCTCTGCATACATGAAGAATATCTGTCCACCATTAACAAATGAGGCAAATAGCAAGCTGGCTAGTTCAGCTGGCTATGTATTGTCTAGCACAAATATGTTACTAGCTAACTAGCATGTTGGCAGTTAGATCGCCATATATAGTAGTTTGCCAACTAATCCTGCAAGCAGTCACTACTTCACCTCGCTTCCACCATCGGCTAAATTGGGAGGACATGCTAATGACTTCAATATGCCATTTTCCATTAGTCCTCGCGTAGTTTTAGTCAATGTTAAGTTGAAGATGTGGCTAGTACTAAACTGTTTACAAAGTTAATAATCATTAAAAAACTAATACTGATAATCAATGTCAGCCAAATATGTAGCTATGGTAGCCTAACTATTATTATGTTTAACAATCAGCTGATCATTAGTAAGCCTAAAAAAAATTTGCTAAGAAAATACTGATACCAACCCTAAAAAAAACTTGCATCATTAAACCTAAAAGAAGAAGTCAATATCACAACATTTTGCCAGCAAACATCAATGAATTGAGAAATTTCTTGAAAAATACCAAGTTTGGGAGAAAAAAATGTACCTAATTACTTATTGTTTAGCTTATTTATTTAGTTGGTAACGATAAGGTCATTGGTAACTTAAAAGTACATGTTGAGAAACATCTCAGCCATGTCGTCTGTCCCAGAATGACAGTAACCAAGTTTCTATCCAACACATCCAGACAGTTGGCAAAACAATATGCAAAGGAATTTGTGAACCCCTGGACTGTTGTTGTAATATTAGGATTTGTTTCATCAAGATAAACAGCAGGTGGTGCTAATTCTCCAGTCATGTGTTATTCAACCATTACAAAAGAAGAGGCCACAACATAATAATGTGATTAAAGAGCAGGGAGAGAAACTTCAAATGAATGGAAACAATGGAGATGGAAACAGGACATTTCTGTTTGTTTCCTGTATTAATTTGAAGAAGGTCACAATCTCCTCATCGCTCTACACAGATCTGATGTTTTTTTTCTCCAATGAAGCAGAAGCCTTGGTGGATGCTTAGCTCGCATACTTAATGAACCATGATGTAGTCACTAAGTTTATTTCTACTGACCTTAATGACATATTTTTACTTTTATTCCCCAGATTCTTTTATACACATATTGAAAATGTGCATAAAACCAGTTGGATTAAAATGCACTTTGTGATATCTTAAAGCCTTGAAAGTTAATAGAACTGCTGATGGAGTAGCCTTGACGTGTGTTTCACAGATTAAAAATAAAGAGATTGGTTTGGCTGATCCACAGCTGAGAGAGTTTCCATCACCTGCCTGTCCCTGTTCAGTTTTCTATATTAAATACAACTAAATTAGCAATCAGCTCTCATGAATGTTTTAAAATGCCAGCGTTTACAGTGAATGGGGCTTCAGAAGAGACTGGAGGTATTTTGACATTTACTGCGAGTGTTATTGTCCAGAGATGGTACACTGATGAACAGTTTGTCTCTTTTATCTTGTCCAACCATATCCTCCCTTCCCTCTGTCATCATCTGTCCTTCCTTCCTTCCTTCCTTCCTTCTTTCCTTAAGCTCCATCTCCCCCTCCATCTTCCCTACATTTTCCCCCTTGCCATATGAAAACATCAATCTATACTCTGCTGTATAGACTACTGTACCCTCCCTCTCTCTCTGGGAGGACAGCTCTCATTCATCACACACACAGCGCTGTACGCCAACAACACCAATCCATCTTTCAATTTCATAATAGAGAGAAGGGGGAGATGGAGAGTGGAAGGAGGGAGAAAAACAACAGACTGAATGAGAGCTGGAAAAAGAGTGAAAGGAAGAGGAGGACAAAACGGAGGAAGAGGCAGGAATGTAACCAGCATAACACTTGAGAGATCATAAAAATGGCCGCCACCTCGTGCTTTTTACAGTCATCTTTAATCATCTGCTTTTGCTTTTTATTAAGTGATAACATGTTTTAAAGGGTTCAGTCTCACTGTGGGGTCAGCCATAAGAGCAGCCTCCTGTCCTGACTGTCCTCCAAGAGAAGTGACATCACATGAAATGCATCAGTCGTTTGATCAAATGCCTAACTAAATACGACCTGTGTTTACGTTAAAGTGACAATAGCCCTTTTTATACTACCTGTTCAAGGTTGGAATGTGGGCATAATCTCGCCGTGTTGGTGCTGTTCCTGGAACATCATTATTCATGTTGCTCCAGGACCATTACTGCAAATGTCCAGCCATGCTTTTGTAATGTTATAGCGTAGCAACTCCTTAGCTTAGCTATCCTTTCAAACATGTGGTTAACAGTCTGAAAGAATCAATTTGAACCCAAACCCTGTTTTCTTAAACCTAACCAAGTATTGTTCCTTAAATGTAACCAAACAGCAACAGAAAACTGCAAAGAAACAGAAAATAACAAGTGAACTTAGTGTAAAAATAATAAACAGCATAATAAAATGTTCCAAACGGGATACGAACCCCAGTCTCCTGAGTGCGAGTCCTGTACTTAAATGTTAAATGTAACAATTTTTAGCAATTTACATGTACTAATCACTTTTCCCCTGGCCATATGTTAGTGGACTTTAACAGGTCGGATTTTGCGCAACTGATGTGACTTTCTGCACGTTCTTGAGTTTCTCATCTCAGCGCTTCTCTCTCCACTCCGCTAAGAGAGAGCAATAGTAGCTGACGTTAATTTAGAAATGGAGTCCCTGGAACACATTCAGCCAAAACAGCTTGCTCCAGCTACTGACTTCATTGCTTTTTGGTAAGTTGAAATGATGGTCCTTCATGATGTTCCAGGAGCAACACCAACACGGACATATCAGATACACTGGAATGCTAAGCTGTTATTCCACCTCACTGTTCTGTATAAAATGTACAAAGATGGATTGGGGAGGTCACTGTTGTTCTGCCACTATGCCGCCAACACAGGTAGTCACAGAGCCAAATCAATGGCTATGTAAAAATAGTGAGTCAATGAGCCAGTGAACGAGACAGGACTATTAACTGTTTGATAACTTGTTATCTGCAACAGGGAGATTTCAAAATCAGAAGGCAGTTGGCAACTAACTCAAAGACGAAGAACAGAAACTGCAAATTGTGGAGACAACGAGGTCCGGGAGATCCTTACCGCTACGGTAAAGGATTGTTGCACTGACGCTGTTGTGTTACATGTCAGGCCCATCACCTTTGCTTCCAGAATGCCGGTATGCAATCCAAAATAATCCACTCAGGTGACATTATACCACTGTTTTTTGCTTCAGGGTGAAAAGCTTTTGTTGTAGCAGTATTGCGGGATCTCTGTGTAAAAAGGGCTAATAAAGGGAGGAGTAGCATTAAGGTTACAGCCTCAAAATCCTAGAAGGAGAAGCTCAAGATGGAGGAATGTGCCAACAAAGTGTGTGATTTTGACTGTGACCAAGACTGTGGTTCGTTACCCATTTCTGACAAAAAAGCTTGAGTATAAGTGTTTGGTGTTAAGAGAACATTAAACACTGATGACTTTGAGAAGTCTGGTTTACTCAGGTGAGTGAAAAATGGAATCATACATACATACAAGTCCAAATGAGTCAGGGGTTGGTGAAACGTTTGAAGGAGATCAATTAAATCTTGAGTTGTTTTCACTTGATAACACTGGTTTGGGGTTTCCTGGGGTTTCTGTATGTCTGTGTGTGTGTGTATGTGTGTGTGTGTGTGTACGATTCACACAGGTGAGCTGACCGCTGTGTACAGGTCCAACTAAACAGCATCACGCTCCACAGCCTATCAGTGAGAGTACAGGGTCTGTCGCTGGGCGGACACCCCCCAGGGGCAGCCAATCAGAGTTTGGGAGCAGCGGGATGGAAGAGCAGCTCTGCTTAGTGCAGGTTTGATGCCCACCAAGGTCCAACGCTGCAGGCACAGCGTGGCAAAGGCTGGGCTCAGTGAGAGTGTGTGTGTGTATGCGAGTGTGTGTGGAAGTCAGTGCCAAGCTCCTTAAGGTGTCAAGCTTGGTGGGTGAAAATCAATTCCATCTCTCTCCTCACCTCTAATCCAACACTGAAGTTTCTACTTTGTCAGTTGTATAGTTTTGAGTTGTAAAAAACATGATTCAGGACCAAAAGAGGAACCACTGAATATTGTGATAGGTTGAGCAGAAGTGACTTCAGATCGGCAGCTCTTTGTTAGGAAAATGACCAAAACACATCCTCCTTGTTAACCTTCCATTCCCCCTCTCTATCCCCCAGTAGCAGGGAGAGTGCACTGGCAGAGTGGTTGTTGAATATGTTAAGTCTAGTCTGCCTTACTCATTGATCCTTTATCTGACTGAGGTTTGTGCAAGGTTATTGGCTCTGTTATATTACTGGACTAACTTTTGTGTATTGATAATTCTGCAGTGCTGTCCATGGTAATGAAGTAGCAGAAGGATTTGTAATTGCACCTTTTTTACTCTCTTCTCCCACCCTTCAGTCAGTTTAGTCTTGAATCTGTATTATTATCTATACTATATCTATAAATACTCCATTCTATACTATATTGTAGCCTGTAAACATTACCTTCTTACCATCTGCATGTTAACATGCGAATGTTAAGAAGGTAATGTTGAACATGTTTTGCATCTTTATTTAGCATGTTAACATTCATTGAATAGTGCAAAAGAGTACGTACAGCTGAAGTAATTGGTAAATGTGATTTGTCAAGCTATTATACTCAGATTGGTGGGAAGGTCAGCTGAGCAGAAGTCAGTAGTCAGTCAGTATTCAATCTCTGAAATATCACAAGGGAGCAGTTCATGCAATAGTATTTCAGTTTAGAACAAAGTGATGGACTGGCTGACAGTGCCATCCCTCGAGCCACACCGCTGCTGTGGCTGAAAAAGAACTGCAGGTAATACTTGTTGGACAAACCAAGAACCTCTATTTGGTCAGGAGGAGAGTCAAAAGGAGCTACAGGCAGTGGTTAGAAACCAAAAGGTGGTCAAGATGGTTTCTATGTGTCTGGCAATAATGGAGATATAGCACACAGCTAAGCGGTGCAAGGAATAAATTGAAAAGGTGAATATGACAGAAAAATAGAGAATCGCAAAGAAAGAAAATCAATATTAGTATGTCTTTACCACAATCGCTGACTAAACTGGCTTTCCAAACAGCACAGTGTCACCTTTTTAAAATCCCTGTTTGTAAAATACAGTGGAAACGCATTTATTGTGATCATATATTTGAGATAAATGTATTTGACATCAAAACATTTTCAGTTCAATTTCAGTAATATAAGGTTGACTCTAATGACACGTTTCAATATCTATCCAAAATAAAACAAAAAACAAACATTACTGATTTATCCAAATTAAATTAGGTCAACTCCAAAATTAAAATGTTTACACTCCAAAAATAAATGAAGAATTTTTAACTGTTGGAAATCCTTTTTAGTATGTAGTGTGAACCAGGTCAAGCTATTTTATGAAAAACTGGTGCCATCACAGATATCGATTCGTGAAACAAATTCAGATAAGTTTTGTGAGTACCTTGTATCATTATTCTTACCCGTCAGATTGGAAATTCAGATATCTTTAATCCTGGTCTGTCTGTTCGCAGTATAATTGTGACTAATCAAAATACAATTGTGATTATGCAGAATGTAAATATGATGGGTGTGTAACCTCTGTACTTACATGTGTGTCTGGCCAGTGAGTAGTTGGATGACCCTCCGCTTGTCAGTCCGAAGCCTTCAGGTGCTTGTCCGCCGGTTCGAGCCCGCACTGCACCCTTTGGAGGTTCGATCTCAGCGCCGAACTCAGCCCCAATGACCCCTAGCAGCACGATGGCGGTGGCCTGTTTACGGCGTTCTTCGTATGAGTTGGAGATCTTCTTGGCGTTTGGTGGAAGGTTGGACAGACAGCCTGGAAGAGACATAGAAAGAGACAATGAACATTGGTGTCTTGTGGTGGTTCTTATTGATTTAGCCACGTTGATCCTGGTCTTAAGAAGAGACATTGCATACTTATGTTATGTGCTTACTTAGTTCTATACTTAAAGTGAAACTCTCGGCAAAAAGCAACCGAGGCTTTATTTATGATTGGGTATGAGTCAAACCTTCACGTACAAGCACACTCATGACCAAAGAGGCACTTTTAAGATTTACCGTAGTTTCGTTTTGGGGCAAGCTCATTTTGAACGGGAGTACATAGGGCATACCACGACGGCATCAAAATGTCTATTTTTAGACCACTAAGAAGGCTCCACACATCATGAAACTTTACTGGTAGCATCACCAGGGTCTCTACTCATGACACGAGCAGTAAGAACATTGTTTGTGTACACAAAGTGTGTGAAAAAGACGGTTTTGAACTACTTACGCTTAGCTACTGGGACTCCGGCGCGCCGCCGCCATTCCAGGCAAAAAGTGTTGATCTCCGAGTGCGGCCATCATGACGGAGAGTAACGGTGGGACGCTCCTCGGGCTTATTTCCAGATGAATTCGCGGATAATTCGTTGTTCTGTCGTTAGTCAAAAGCAACACTGACGTCCATGTTGACAAGGGAGCCACATATTACAGAGCGTCCCACCGTTACTCTCCGTCATGATGGCCGCACTCGGAGATCGACACTTTTTGCCTGGAATGGCGGCGGCGCGCCGGAGTCCCAGTAGCTAAGCGTAAGTAGTTCAAAACCGTCTTTTTCACACACTTTGTGTACACAAACAATGTTCTTACTGCTCGTGTCATGAGTAGAGACCCTGGTGATGCTACCAGTAAAGTTTCATGATGTGTGGAGCCTTCTTAGTGGTCTAAAAATAGACATTTTGATGCCGTCGTGGTATGCCCTATGTACTCCCGTTCAAAATGAGCTTGCCCCAAAACGAAACTACGGTCAATCTTAAAAGTGCCTCTTTGGTCATGAGTGTGCTTGTACGTGAAGGTTTGACTCATACCCAATCATAAATAAAGCCTCGGTTGCTTTTTGCCGAGAGTTTCACTTTAAGCAGAGGCCTAAGAGAGGAGACAAAAAACATAAAGCCTTTTTGAATAAAAAAGTCCATCAGAGACAACACATATCCCGCTCCTTCCCCCCAAAAAAGCAATCCTCTGCTTTATCACAACCGAACTGATTCATGACAGTTTCAACCGATTTGGTTCGGCTGCAGGCAGAACTTTTAAGTATGGAAGACAAGGATATCATTGCTAATGCACAGGAATACCAAGAAAGAAGATGATTAGACTCATGGGACTGATGGGATGACCTGACGGCGTCACATCTCAGCATTTTGGATTAAGCCGTTAAATAAGTTGCTGTCACAAAACTGTGCACATGCCTAAAACCTGTGGAAAAGGCGTGTTTTAAACCTCAATTTGGGGAAAAGTCAACAGACTTCTTCAGTGTTTCTTATCAGGTTGTCTGGTGACTCTCTCCCCATTCATTTAGATAGACGGTTCTTGTTAGTTCGAAATAACTGCTAAAAAGCTCTGGAAAAAGCTACAGGGTATTGTTTTGTCACTCGAAATGTCCCCAAAGTGCAATCCAGCCATGATCTAACTACTATTACCAAGGTCAAAAAAGATTTTTCATGCTCAACATCACATATTTTGAGACCCATTTAAGATTCTTCAGACCCCAAAGCACTCGCAGATCTCAAACAATGTGCCTTTAGGACCCTGCTAATGCACCCCTTCAGATTTATTGAGAAATATGCATCATTTGAAAATAATATAAACTAAAATAATAACTACATTTACATTTGGACACAAATGACTAAAAACTAAGTGAACACTGACCACTTTGACGAACGATTAACGATATATTGGCATAGTCATTAAAAATATAGAAGATTAAACTACAGAACATTTTTTATTTGCCTTATTTATTTATCTACAAATTTCAAAATCTGCATCCTGCAAATATCGTAAATAAAAATAAAAACTGCCAACAGCTCCATCTAATGTCTGCCACCAGATAAGTAAACGTCATTTAAATACAAACCTGCAGAACCTGAAAAGAAATCTGACCCGTACATGACTGCTTTTAACACACTTTATTGGTTTTGGTGTCTTACTAAATTTAAACAGATGAAGAACATTACAGTTTATTCTGAAAGATCTAGAGATACTGGAGGTCTATTTCTTTCTTCTGTGGGGGGACTTTTTTTTTTTTTACTTTTCATTCCTTTCTTTTTCTTCCTTTTCATGATGAAAGGTGGTTTAAAAAAAACAGCAGGCCTGTGAGTCTCCAGTGAGCCGATAACAACTGAACAGGCACACTTCTATTGTCCCGGTATTAACCATTACTCACACACACACACACACACACACACACAGGCAGGCACACGTCTCATTGTCGAGCTGAAAGCCTTTAGTCACAGTGCAAACACACACACATACAGACGGTCATGTTCACAGACCTCTAGAAGGATTTTGGACACGTGCAACTGGAAACTCTTTTGTTGTGTGTGTGTCTGTGGAAGTGTGTGCGTGTGTGTGTTGTGCGCGTGCCTGTGTAGGGGCGTGTCTGTCCATTGTGTTCACCAAGACGACCCCAAAATAACCTCTTTTGTGTGTGTGCGTGTAACAGGGTCTGCACAGTGGGGAACTGCTGCAGGAATACAAGAGTGTGTGTGTGTGACCAATACGCGTGTGTGTGTGCCTGTATGAGTATCGCAGTGGGAGATGAGAGTCCTTACACACCTTGGATCAAAGGCCCAATAAGGACTACATAAAAACTGTGTGTGTGTGTGTGTGTGTGTGTGTGTGTGTGTGTGCGCGCCTTACTCCTGCCGCCTCCACCCTCTGATTTCTATTTCTTATTTTCTCTCTCTTTGGATGAGCGAGCACAGCATTATTATGGATTTGTATTGCCAGGGAACAAGCACTCACTTGCTGTGTGTACTTCCTGTTGATCTTCATGGAGTTTTCTCTTCACATGTGCTGGATTTGTTAACGCAACATGAACCTAAATGATGGAACGATGACTGAAGGCTAGAGCCAGACAACTCAGGGTAAAGGGCTATTGTGATAAGGGTTTGAGGAAAGTTACAGGCTTGAGTCTATACTGATGTTCAAAGACTCGGCTGGTGAGTTGTTAAAAACTCCTGAAGACAGTGATTCAGAAAAATCCTATCAAAGACCAGCATTGTTTCAGCAGGATTTCCCACCGTATATAGTCATGGAGGCACACAACCTCACCTAAAACAAATAGCAGCCTCCCTGATAGAAGAAAATATTGCATTGTAATGAAATATATTATGAAGTTCATATTGTGGTAGGTTCATATATAACTCAGCTTGAATGTAGTGGAATTACACAGTTACTTAGACCCTTCTTACCTCATTCAGTCTGTCACTTAATGAATCTTGGGCAGGTCGGTTGGCTATCTCAGCTCAAAATAATTGTAAATACACCCAAGAAGCATTTGTGTTGGATGGAACAACAACACTTTTTAACCATCATTAATAAGTTGTAAATGTATAGTTAAATAAACTTTAGTTAATAGTTATTTCACTTTTAACAAACAATGGAATGCTTTATAAACTTTTTTTAAATTGTAAAGGTTTAAAAACCTCAGCTTCCAAATATGTTTATAGATGAACTACACAGTATTTACTGACCATTTATAAAAATTAGCTGCTACTTAACAATAAAATAATGCTTAATACATTGAATAAATTAATTTGCTATAAATTTTCCATTTATTCATGGTGGTGATCAGAAAGTGTTTCTGATGGAAATCCAAGATATATTCTAGCCACACGTCTCTCTAAGACACATACATAAGTTTTACCCCTCAGGAGTGACTGGGCTGAGGAAAAGCCTCTCACTGTGCTGATAAAACTGAGGTTACACCGAAGCTGTCATTCTCCCTGTTTTATGTAAGTGTCAGGAAAAATTGACACTCATAACTTCAACACATTATCATATGGAGGTCGCACTGGGCTGATCTCTGATCAGTTCGAATATTGAATGGTCTGGTTAGAGGGCCCAAGAAGATGCTAAAACTTTTGCCTTGGTTTATCATAAAAACAATTCATCCATGTGTTTACGTATGGAAAGTAGAGCTTGTTAGCTCTTAATGCTACTTGTTAATTGCTCTAAGTAAACTGCTTTAGTGCGAAATGGGTTCTTATTCTGGCCAATTCAGACACGTATACAGTACATGGCTATGTGTAGGGTTAAGATAGAACATAAAGTTTACACCTTTACACCACATGTACTGGTACGGTACTGTCACTGCTATGAACTGATGTCAGGGCGGAACAATGATAAGAGAGCAAAAAAAATAGCATCCTTATGTGTATGAAGTTATTGGCCTGAACACTTGGTGTTGTGCCATAGTGTTACTATTGCTGTTTTTCTGGAAAGTGACTGGACAAGTGTGATTAAAAAATAACTAAATGTATACATTTAAAAAATGATTCTGTTCCAATATTATGTCCATTGTGTGTTTGTTCCCCAGTCCATTTTTCAGACCCTATGAGCCCCTCCCCCCATATTTCCATACTATATCCTGGTGCTTTTTATAATGAGATTGCTAAAGGCCAGCTGTCATTTGGAAGAAGGCCCAGCGGCCGGCTCTGATAAATGGATTAGAGATGGCATCCATCCCCGGGCCAGACTGGGCCAGTAGATAACAGAATTAGAGATAGACTCCCAACCAGAATCACTAAAAAGTTGAGATTTACAGAGAAAGTAAAGAGAGGCACTGATTTAGACTGATGGAGGGGCTATCTGCAGGTTTCATGGACAAAGTCAAGACATTTAGTTGTATATAAACCTTGTTTTTACAGATGGGGGTGTGCACCTTTGGCAGTCCCTTCTAAACTGTTAGAGATGATGAATGATTGGGACTGCGATTATTTCTTAGCATATCAACTGAAGAGAGTGCTGTAGAAGTGTACAATGTGTGGTGTGAACGTGTATTTCAATGGTGTATTGTGTGCTCACTACCAACTGCTACTACAAAAGTCAATTAACAGGCTGATCCATCACGCCTTCTTGGCTGATGACGGACGATGGGCCGGTTCACACTGCTGCAACTTTTCCCCGCAATGTTTGACAAAGTCTTGAGTCTTGGTGGAGTGTTGGAGTTAACAATGTGAAGTCAGATGTAATTTTATGTTAAACATGTTAACTTTAAGGGACTGTGAAATTTCATCATCGCCTCACATAGCCATCTTTGGAAGATCAACAGAGGATAGCATCACAACAAATGCTCAAACTAATGTAATCGCCTTTAAATCCTTAATTGCACGCAGAAGAATTCTCCTGTTGTGGAAATCCTCTTTACCGCTGTCACCTAAATCCTGGATACACAATGTCATGTCCTTCTTAAAATGGGGAATAAATGAAATGTCAATAAGGGGTTCCTCTGATACAGTAGATTCTACTCCCATTGGCAACCATTGATCAGTTATTTTTGATTGGCTACCTGCAGTAGAGGTGTGCTCTGGCCCTGTCTGCAGGTTGTTGGTGCCTTGCTGCCTGTTCGCCACCCAGCCCAAATTTAAGGAGATATGCGGATATGGGTATGATGTGTATGTTACCATGTGCACGTGCTCTAGTTACAGGCCCTATATTCCAAGTTTGGGATTATCAATAGTACTGCAACAGTGAATGGTCATTCCTATTATGTGTGAACATTGAGCTACCTGACTAAGTGCTACATGTAACACATAAAATTGATTCACGAATAAAAGAAATTTAAAAAGAAAATTCCCAACCCTACAAACAATTAAAGTAACAAGAATGACAAAACCAGCCTGAACATAGCTAGTAACAGTTGTTAGAAACTAAAAGGGAGCATAGAAGTTTTAATGTATTCTAGTTTTACTGAAATGTTTAAAATACTTAAATACTAAAGCATGTTGGAATGTTTTCACAGATTCAAACTTAGAACTTTATTCTAAATTCTAGGAGATTTCCAAAGATACCAAATAAGACAGGACTTCACAGAAACTCGCAGATGTCCTGAACTTTCATCAGGCGAGATGTGAGGTTTTCCAGGGACAGTCGGCGGATAGCATCACTTCCTGTCTGTGTGTACCTGCTGCCTCCCGACCCATGCGGACGGGCTGATTGATTTTTGAAGCCTATCGATCTGCTTCCTTCACAACCGGCAGATCTATTATAATGACATTGTATCTAAATCCTATTTGTTGGCCAACCTGCTCCCAAACATAACCCAATAAACTAAAGAGGGGGACGGATGAGCTCCCCTCTCTGCTCGCCTTATACTCGGCTAAATCTTCATAAAAACCATGGATGGATCAGGATAAAAAGGCTTTCTGGCTGAAATGACATTATCCATAAAGGAAGGAATCTATTAAAAAAGGGCAGGATGGTGTAATGCAACAACCTGTGGAGTCCATGCAATCACTGTAAAAATATGGATGTGTCATAAAAACTGAAATGTTACTGCAGAGAGGAAAAACAGAAAGAACTCTTTCACCTTTGTGAAAAAAATATATGCTCAAAATCTTCATTAATGCAATGTTTTTTATATTTATTGAAGCTGCATGTATATTCTATGTTTGCTTTGAGTTTGAGATCATTTTTGTTTTTAACTACATATTTCAAAGATTTTGGTACTACAGAACTGTGACCGCTGGTGAGGGGAGAGAGCAAAAACACATGGAGTGATGGTGTGAGAGAGGGAGGGAAAGGATTAAGACAAATAATGAATGAAAATAAAAGGAAGAATGGTAAACAGGAAAGAAAAAAAGGAATAAAGACAGAAATGGAAGGCAGAAAGTGAAGGGCACGTATGAATGAAGGACAAGGGCAACAGAGCCCAGACAGCTGGATAAATGGAAAAGAAACGGGGAAGAATAAAAAGGAGGGAAAGGCAAAATAGACGAGGACCAAGAGACTAAGAGATAAAAAAGAGAGAGAGAGGGAGAGAAAGAAAGAAAGAAAGAAAGAAAGAAAGAAAGAAAGAAAGAAAGACCATAACTTATGTCTTCAATGTTTGAACATTTTTTGTCTCTTAGGTTCCATAAATGTTACAAAAACAAATATACAGGATATCTATTACAAAATAATATATAGAGGAATATCTAACTATTCCACTTATTCTACCCAACTCCATCCACCCAGTGAAGGAAGGAAGGAAGGAAGGAAGGAAGGAAGGAAGGAAGGAAAGCTGCTTTCTTTGTTTGAGGAACAACAATCAATACAGCAGCGCACACACGCGCAACCGACTGGGGTCAGCTCTCGACCAATTAACTTGTCATCCAGATAATAAAAGCTGCTCAGTTAAGTTCAGTATTTAATTTGATGACAATTTAAACAAAGAGGAGTCTCCCAACAACAAGATCAATAACACAATGACCTTAAAGTACTAATGACACAAGGGTTTTTTTAATAACTCAAAAGCCTCTTTTAAAACAATAATGATACCTCTTGTCTGTTTGGAATGGGCTACAAGAAAAACATTTAGAACTACTGCAATATGTTTTGAATTGACTTAATTTTTAGACTTAATTGAGTATTATAAAATACATAAAATAAAACTGAAACAATCCCAATAATGGGTGAAATTACTGTAAGTACTATAATGTATATTAATAAACAGTATTCGTCAACAATTCTACCTTTTCCTATAAAGAAATCTTATATTACCTGAGACAAGCCTTTATCCACAAGATATAAGATAAGATACAAGTTATACTGCTTACAGCTACAGCTATAATGTGTTAATAACTACTTATTAATAGTTTGTATACTGCTTATCAATGCTAAATATGAGGAAATAAGGTAATATGTGAGGTAAGTAATAAGTAAGTGAGGTAATACAAAAATCCCCCACCTGTATATACTCTACATTGTAAGATAGCTACCACGAATAAAGTATACACTATATACATATATACGTAGAGTGAAACCTCGTTGTACATATATATTTATGTGAAAAACAGCACAGTCTGGTTTTTAGAAACCCTGCTGAGGAAATCAAACCAACAACCTTCCCATCTCTCCCCTCCTAAGCTGCAGCCTCACAATCTTCCCATGACGCACCTCAACTTTGCCTCCATTGGTAATCAATGGGAGACTGGTAAAACCTGATCACCAGGGACTGAGGGAGAGGATCAATACCAGCAGGAAACTGATGTGAGAACGAAGGAGGGAGGAAGAAAAAGTCAACGACATGCAGTAAGATACTGTGGGAGAAAGATTTAGTTAAATTTAGGGGGGGTGGGGATTAAATAACCCAAAAAACACGCAAACAGAAAAGGTAACTCTGAGCGCAGCCGCAAGCCAAAGGCAAGCCTTTAAATTCCTCTGAAACACAGAACAGTTGTATGAAACAAAAGAGCGCTAGCACTAAAGGCGGAGGGGAGAGTCAGGGATACACACTGTCCTCGCAGCAAATGTCAGGAGACAGAAAATCTGGGCAAATAATTGAAAAACACAATTAAGTTGATAGAGAAAAAAGATTTGAGTCCTGAAACAGTGGCTGCCCTTCCAACTGGGGCGAGTCCATCTGAAGGTTAAGTGTATTTTACCATCTTAAGACACAGACGGAGGAGCTATCTGCGCTCGCTGGAAACGCAATGCTTCAATTAGACTATATGAGGCGGGGGTGGGGGGTCGGGGGGCCCGCATGAGATGTTGACCTTTGAGTGAATAGAGAACCACAGAAGAATTCACACAGAAGAAGGGCGGCTCTGGAGGATGAGTGTACCTTAGAGTAGCAGCAGCAGACTGAGAAAGAGGCTGAAAAGGTTGGTCCGTTTACCAGGAACTACAGCTCATAAACCACCGTATCAGAACTGCAAAAAGACGTAACAAGGCCTAACAGCTGGAGTCAAGCATGGAGAACACAACCAAGGAAGGCAACCAATCAGAGGCGGAGTAGGTTGGGTCTTGCAAGAAAAGCAGTGGGATCAATAATAATGCCTGAGCTAACAGTACTTAGCAAGCCCACTAACCTGCTAACAGAGCTTGGTAATTGACAGGAAGTTAGCAAGTTTACTAGCTCAGAGAGGTTTGTTTCTGCCTCAATAACCCTATTAGATAAAATGATGTACAATCTTGAGTCGTGGGAAGTAAATTAGAGAGAAGCTCAGAGAACTATTGTGACTGACTAATGCAAGTTCCCGGCTTGCGAGCTTGTTAGCGGTTGGCTCGCCAGGTTCGGTTGTTCACCAACTATTGAAATAGTCACTTTAGCTTTCTTGCGGTTCCGGCTGCAGAGTGGTACGGTGGTCTCGTAGAAATTTGGCATAATCTGACAGGAAGTGGTGGACACCCTATAAATTGTATGTTCTTTTGTCTGAAAAGAGTACATTACCATTCCATTCCCTGCCTCTCCAAATAGGCTTCAGTGCAGTAGTGATGCAGGACAGATGCTGTATAAACACATGTAGGGGGACTTTTCTAGAGTGACATCTACCCCCAATCACACTAACTGTCTTCCACTCAGTACTACTGTATGATATCAGATTGGCAATATTGAAAGCCCGAGGTCTTATTTTTCTATCCTCCATTATCCATTATGTGTTTGTTTTGCAGTTTAATTTACAATCCGACAGGTTTTTAATACAACTGATATTTTCGGCACTCTGCGGCTGTCAGAATCATGCTGTTAATAGAGCGCTCTGAAAAATGGCTCTGGATGTTAATTTCCCTAATGCGGGGACAGTGGGGGGCCTCCATCACACCACTTCTTCATAAAGAAGGAATTATTTTTATTAACGCCACCATGGCTTAGTCACACTCTCCTCTCTCTCACAGATGAATCAAAGCCATTGGATAGAATTAGATTTCAACTCTGCCAAATGAAAAGCATCACAACTTTAAGTGAGTGGGAAAAGAAAATTATCTTTCCATCGCACAGACAGGTGGAGAGAATGGAAATAGGGACAACAACATCTTACAGAACAATTAAAATGTTCATATGAATCAAACATGGCCAAGTTATCAGGAGAATGAAAGTCTCAGACTACATATAAATCTTAACTGGAGAGAGGTTCCAAAGCTTACTATTATATCAATGCATCAATGCACAAACTACAACCTGTAGTGAACATTTTAATCCTTCATCTTGGATGAATGGGCAAGTGAGTTCAAAAAAGCTTTTACTTAAAAATGTCTTAAATGTATAGCATGTCCTGCTACTGTTTGTATTTTACCGTCCCCTCCCTTTATTCATAGTTCAGCTCTTTATTTTATATTTTTATGAAGCCTGTAACCTGTGCCTGTAACCTTTAAAACAGGAAGCTGAAATGTGCTAATTTGGACATTTTTGCAGAGAATGATGAGAACTGCAGATCAATTCAAGATGTCTGACAGCTAATCTGATCAGATTAAACACAACAAGCAGATCTCTGCAATGAAAAGACAAATTATCTGTGAATGTCAGAATTTAACATTTTCCTGAACCACACCATTACTGAGAGTCGAGGAAAAAGAAATGAAAAAGGCGAAGAGCAGAGGGGTTCTGAATGTAATGGATAAAGAGAGATACAACAGTGGGGAAGAGACAGAAACGTTGATGTAGGTTGGCAGTTTACTTTTACTTTTTGTAATTGTGTAGATGGGCAGAGGCAGAAGAATATGGAGTTTATGACCTTATCTTTATGATTCTTTGTAAAGTTTTCCCTCAAAACCCTCCCTTGCACTCAAATATCCTCTGATGGTGCTTAGAATTGCTCTGCTTACACTCAAATATTTTGTTACTTGCACAGATTTCCTGCACTTGTGAAACTTCTGCTCTGAGATCTCTCCTGCGCTCTCTGATTTTTTTGTGTGCAGCAATCCTGTCACAGAACGGCAGGTGTAGTGCTGACTAACGAAATGATCCCTTCCTTCTTACGTATGCGATCACTTTACTCCTTAGAAAGTCCTGTACAGATGGCACAGTGGGACATTCGGTGGCTAACTGCTGTGATCGGACCGGCTTTTGCTTCGCTTCTATGTCTACTACTCAATATCCCTTAATTCATCATTAACTACAACGCTTTACTGTTACAGCTGGTAAATGCAATAAAAATAAATGCAATGCAATAAAATAGTGTCAATCGTATCCTTGTGTGCGCAGGAATATTGACTCTTTGATCACAAGTTCTTTGTTGATATACTAAATTATACTAAATCTGCAAAGAAACTTGTCACTAAAGTTGTCAAATGTGGTGGACTAAAAAATACAATATTGCCCTCTGACTTGTAATGGAGCATCAGTATAAAAAAGCAGAAAATGGAAATACTCAACAAAAGGACAAGTACTTCAAAATGGTATTACAAATTAAACAGTGCTTGAGTAAATGCAGTTAGTTACTTTCCATCAGTGTTCCAGAGCCCTACTTTCAAGGCAGCAGTGTCCAGAGCATGCAGCTCTCCGACAGTTGATTATTTCCTGACCTTGACATTCGTTTTGCTCATCTGTGTGGTACTGGTACCCAGGTGCATAGGTGAGAGGAGAGGAACAAACGGGTGAGGCTGCACAAAGAGAGGAGTTGATATTTTGGTGGAAAATGGGTTTTAGATGTCCTGCTGATAATAGACTTCTCAGAGGCACATCTGTTTCTGCACAACTACATTTATTTTTCATTTGCTTCTATGAAACCTGAGATATGGACACATGCTCAACATTTTTTGCCTTTTAATTGATTCTTTCGTTTCGGCTTAAATTTTCTTCGGTCTGAGAGTGTTTGAGGAGTATAATGCATGCATCCTTTGTGCTGGCTGACTCACGACTACGTTCCAGTCAATTAGCAATCAAACAGCCAAACAGGCATTCAGAGGCGGACCCAGATATCCAGTCAGTAACCAGTCATTTCCAATCCGTCTCCACAACTCTCCATCTACATCTGTGTTCAGGCCACAAGCAAGCTGAAACGCACACACACAATCACATACACAATCACACAACCCCAAGGCCAGTGCTTTATCTTTGTGACACATTCATAAACCCTGACACACACATACACACAGACGATCACACACACTCTGCCCATCCCCCCTTCATGTGCACATTATCACACTGTCCACTCAACCATAAGACAGGTGTGGTTTTTGTGTGTGTGTGTGTGTGTGTGTGTGTGTGTGTGTGTGTGTGTGTGTGTACGCAGGGTTGGCAGAATGTGACAGTCATATGGTTAGTATGACTAGGATGTACTAAAGCAGTGAATGAATGCACATCTTTTATCTGTAGTTCGGTGCATTGTGTCCGTACAAAACCACACTTGGTGACAATTTCATCTGTATTTCCAGACATTTTCCAACACCAATGACCTCTATATGAATGAACAGAGGAGAGTGCAGTGGTACAGAAATAGAAGAAGCTTACTGATGGAACAATAAGTATTGACAGAACAACACGAAAAAAACAAACAATAATCCGTGGATAACTTTAATAATGAGGAAAACTTAAAAATATTCTAAAAGTATAAGGACCGTATTTTTTCCTTCTAAGTGAATTTATGGACTTGAATTTGTGTTCGTCATCAGCCATGATTCATATATGTCATTGGAAAGTGTACTGTTCTGTCCTGTACTACGCTATGATAGATACTGTACTGTAAAATACTATACTATGGACAACTATACTATCATAGACTATTCTACCAAATTATATACTACAATGATATACTCTACTATACTATACTATACTATGATAGACTATACTACACAGTACGATACTATACATACTATACTATGATATGAGACTATACTATGACATACTATTCTACCAAATGATATACTACAATGATATACTATACTATAATAGACAATACTATACTGTATTATACTATATTTTACAATACTATAGTATACCATGATAAGCTACACCAAACTGTAATAGACAACACTATACTGTATTATACTATGATAGAATATACTATACCATGACATATTAAACTATGCTATCATAAACTACACTTGGATATACCATACCATGATATATTATCTTTTACAATACTTAAGTATTCCATGATATTCATGCCCTGTCCAACAATACATATGGCCAGTCATTTGTTTGTGATAATCTTATGTAGACTTGTTATGATCGAAGACCTTTAGAAATGACATCTACTGTATGTCTACTGTACGTGATATTATTGACTTTGAATCTTGCTTGCATAATGTTAGCTTTCTAAGTCATATATACGGTCCGTCCTACTATTTTTTGGTGAAGAAAATAACTTGCTCAGTCCGTTTCAGCTGAAAAGCTCTGCACCTGCTCAGTGTCTTGTACAACTATGGACATTCTGGAGCTAACAGTGAAGCAGAATGGCTGCTCTCACTGCTGGACTTAGCTATAATGTTAATAGCACAGCAGAGCACACCCCCTAATTTTGTGATCCACCTACTGTACACGCATGCATGCTCTCAAATCAATTAATGCCGTTTACTTTTTAAAATGAAAAGGCTGCAGATCATTTCTCTTAATTTCAAGTTTCATATTTCAGCAGATTAAGGACAACAGTGAATGGTTTGGCACACAGTATACTGGAGCAAAAGACTGAAAATAGTGCCCCCTTTTCTATTCAATCAATCAATAATCCGTTTTGAATCAAATCGATTTTGGATCTAATGGATTTTGAATCAAATCAAATT